>NC_055662.1:318364-633502 GCF_017976325.1 Chelmon rostratus
TCAGAGTAGTGAGACTTGTGAAAAAAATGACACAAACCTGATTCCATAGCGTGTGAAGACAGGGATGGAGTCCAGAGCATCCTTCTCCACCTGTGTGTAGAATCTTTGGAGGTGTGCTGGCAGCCAAGGGCAGCTGTGTAAACCTCTCTCCACTGGAACACGAGTATATGGAATCCTGAGATCAGACATGACCTGTGCAAACACCTCACGCACTTCTGCAACACAGCACAACAACATCCATACTCTCATGTCACGTGAGCCCAGTGGTTGTCTTGGTTAACAGGCATTATTATATCAACTTATTGTAGTCATCATCATGGCCAAAAATTAATGCGAAACTTGTTAAAAATTTGAATATTAAATACAGATGTTAACAATAAACCATTTTTTGGTCATTTGTCAAGCAATATGACAAGATAAGATCAACTTTGTTAATCCCCAGCTAAGGAAATTTGATTTCTCTCTCTTTTACCATCTGGTCAAATGTTATGATTTAGGTCTTTTCTTTGCCTTATGTGATAGTGAACGTGATGAATATATTTATTCATTGTAGCATTTAGTCTATTAATGGTCACATTCATTTCTATGGGTGTAGTTAGTAGTTATTGTATGTATCGTGAGTAGCTAGTAATAACAAACCTTTTATAAAGAACCTGCTTTTGTGAGTTTGTGTGTATGAAGCACTACAGTCACTGTGCAAGAGGTGAATTTAAGTTAAATTCTATTATATATTATACTATAGACTATTTCTGAAAGCCAGAAGTGAGTCTTGACTACTTTCTTTTAACAAAATAAGGTTATTGTCAGGACGGTGGGGGACTTAAGGGGAACTAGGGGTGAACTTAAGGGGTGAACCCAGGTGCAGACACAACTTAAATCATAGACAACGACAAGACAAAGACAAGACTAGATAACGCTTACATGAATCGTGGTATGGACATGAACAAAGACAAGACAAGGAAAACAATTCACGACATGGAAGGACATGAAAACAAAGACAAAACAAGGGATGCACTAGGTTCAATTTAATTAATTTATTAACAAGACACAACAACGTAAACTACAACTCAGGGAACTATGACTAAACACACTAAGGGAGAAAGAGTCACACGACAATGAAAACAACACAGGGAATGTACACACATGAACACGAGACACAACAGAGCTATGGACAAGACTGAATAACTATCAACGAAATAAAAAAATAACAGAAAACACTCCCGAAGGAGGAAAGGACAATGGGCTTTGGAGAGAACTGACTACTGAAGGAACTAGATATGAAAAAAACTCAAAATACACTCCTAACAAACGGAGGATCTAATTGACAAAAGTAATAAAACAGAAAATCACTCTTTTACGAGGAGAACAAATCGGCAAGCTATGAAGGACCTTGAGAACTAAACTAACAAAACAACAGAAACAAAATCACTTCTTGAGAACTTGGACAACTCTACTATTAAATAAAACAAAACCAAGGAACAATCTAATAAAGAACTGAAGTTCGGCTATAATGAGCGAAAACAAAACAAAGCTTGACTATGCAAACTATAAGAAAAGAAACTTACAGAGAACACGGCATGGACATGAACGCAGACAAACCGAAGGTTAACACAGACATTAACAGAGACTCGGACATGAACAAAGATTACAAAATAACACTCACTGAGGGATTATGGAAAACATTAAAGACTGAGGAACACTAACATGAAACACGATGCTGACATGAACAGAGAAAACGCAACAAAACACACATGAAGCACGACTCGGACATGACAAAGAAATCACACGACAAACACTTACTATGGACACTAAGGCTTGGTCAAGGACTGTGGCTGTGGTAGACGGCAAGGGAACAAGACAAGGTAATGCTGACAACGACCCGACAAGGACAAAGGGGAAGACACGGACTTAAATACACTCGGGAGGAACACTAATGAGGCACAGGTGAAACACATCAGACAATCACACAGGAGGGAAAACACAGGAAGTAAAGTAACACAAAGACACATGACATGAACCTTCAAAATAAAACAGGAAGTAACCAAAACCAGGCAAAGACAGGACACAATGGGAAACTTAACCAATGTACAAACACAATGTGGCAAGACAATACAAAAACTCTTACATAAAATGTGGCATGACTAAAGACTAAGACATTAAGAATACACAGAGTAGAACAGAGAAATGAACATGAACAAAGAAGACACTAAACAAAACCCGGCGTGCATGGCACGGGTCATGACAGTTATTTGCAATAACATTTTAACATCCTTTAAGATAAAATAAGCTACAAAATTTAGTCTGCATTGTGATTTCTTTGAGTTTGAGTTGTTGCTGTTTACTTAATTTTGTCCCACGTTTTAGTGTGAACACAGCAAAGACTCAAAACTCAAAAGGTGCATAATAGCATATCAGTGGGAAAAAGCAGTGTGAGTGCAGTCTCGGTATTGGAAACTGATTAATTTGTGACAGATTCCGCATAAAGGGTCTGATGACAATATGACATGTAACCTTAGACTGGGAGAGTACCTATCATGTGGAATCCATCTTGCCCTCTGTGATGATCAAAATAATTGCCATTGCCAATAAATCGTCATAAATATTTAATGTTACCTATTCTGGCATTAGTGTATTCACTGAGAAATGTGGAGCTTGTTAAGCCATGTACAGCACTGAGCACTTGTGGATGAGTGTACAACTCATCCACATCCATTTTTTTTTTATGATGAACATTACCTGGCAGTACATGAACGTGTTGGTGTCCATCCATGTGGTGGGGCAGGTGACCTGTCAGCTCCCTGAATAGCCTGACCTGGGCCCTCAACTCCTGCTCCACCTGGGAAGGAAAAACACACTTGGAGGTTCGTGTAATAAGGAAAGATCCGTTTCAAGATAATGTATGTGTGTATATACACATTTATTGACAGCAAAGCAAGTGACTTCTATTATGACTAATGATGCTACTTTTTGCTCTCCTACAGACCAGATGCTTCTCCTGCTTGCTCCCATTTTGCTGATATCCTTCTGATGTCCTTGTTTTTCTCCACCAAAGGTTTTGGAAAGTGGACCATGGATATATACAGTACATGACAGGATCTTAAATTAATGAAAGAAACAGAAGGCTACCACCATATTTTTTATTAGTGGCAAGAGGCTTTATTGTAATCTGTCGCGTTTTAGTGGCACAAGGCAATGCACGAGCCAGGCGAGTTTGGCTCAGCTAAACTCAGTGGGTCATACCTTAACAGTGGTGGAGCAAGTACTGAATTTCAGTACTTAAGTAAAAGCACAGATAAACCATTTCAATTAAAATTTTAAATTTTATTTATATAGCGCCAAATCACAACTGAAGTTGTCGCAAGACACTTTCCATATAGAGCAGGTACAGACCAAACTCTTTATCTTCAGAGACCCAACAATTCCCTCATGAGCAAGCACTTGGCGACAGTGGCAAGGAAAAACTTTTTAGGGGGCAGAAACTTTGAGCAGAACCAGGCTCTGGGTGGGCGGCCATCTGCCTCAACCGGTTGGGTTAGAGAGAGTGAGACAGAGATATAGAGATACAGAGAGAGGTTCTGGGTTGGACAGAAATCACACTTTTGACAGCTGTAATAGATTTATAGGTATACGAAGTGAATGTGGTATAGTATATGCCTGAGAGATATATGTATGTATGTGATGTTTTAACATATTAATAGCAGATAGTATATGAACATAGTAGGGACTAATGATCTAATAATAAATGGTAGCATAGCTAATAACAATAAAAGTTGCAGTGGATGTCCAGGCTCAGCCGCTCTCCCTTCGGACCTGCGAGACGAGAAAGACCCAGGGGAAGAAGCCAAGTCAGTAACATGCCTTGGTAGGACAGGAACAGCAACCTTCTACTGGGGTAATAGGGTACTATAAGTTCTTTAAGATAAGATTGTGCCTGACCATTTAATGCTTTGTAGGCAAGGACAAGGATTTTAAATTCTATTCAAGATTTTACAGGCAGCCAGTATAGCGCGGCTATATCAGAAAAATCTCTATCTCTTTTCCTGTTTTTTTTTTCCAGTCCTTGAAATTTGTTTTACGTGGTAGTTAAATGACATATCCTGATCGAAGATGACTACCAGGTTCCTTATGGTTTTACTGGGGGCCAGCGCTATGCCATCCATAGTTACTATCTCATTGGATAGTGAGTTTCCAAGGTGTTTAGGCCCAAGTATGATGACTTTAGTTTTGTCTGAATTCAATAACAAAAGATTGCAGGTCATCGAGGTCTTTATTTCCTTGGAGTTTAGTCAATTGATCGGTTTCCTCTGGCTTCACTGATAAATATAGCTGAGTATCATCTGCATAACAGTGAAAATGTATGGAATGTTTCCTGATTATGTTGTCTAGAGGAAGCATATATAGAGTGAAAAGGATTGGTCCAAGCACAGAACCCTGCGGAACTCTGTGACTTGCTTTACTGTACACAGAGGAGTCATCATTAACCTGTACAAACTGAAATCATTATGAAAAGTAGGATTTAAACCAGCTTAATGCTGTTCCCTTGATACCAATGAGGTGTTCCAGTCTCTGTAATAGGATACCATGGTCAATGGTGTCAAATACGGTACTAAGATCTAGTAAGTACAGAGACACACCCTTTGTTTGATGCAATTAGAGGGTCGTTTGTGACTTTAACCAGTGCTGTCTCTGTGTTATGATGCACTCTAAATCCTGACTGGAAATCCTCAATTAAACTATTGTTATGTAAAAAGTTGCACAGCTGGCAACTGCTTTCTCAAGAATTTTAGAGAGAAAGGGTAGGTTAGATATAAGTCTATACTTGGCTAAAACCCCTGGATCGAGAGTGAGCTTTTTGAGGAGAGGTTTTATTACAGCTGCTTTAAAAGACTGTGGTGCATAGCCTGTTGACAGAGACAGGTTGATCATGTCTAATAAGGAAGATCCAATTAAGGGTAAAACATCTTTAAACAGCTTGGTCGGGATGGGATCTAAGATACAGGTTGATGATTTTGATGAGGAAATTGTTGAAATTAGTTTGTGAAGCTTGACAGGAGAGAAGCTACTGCTATGGTTTCTGTATTTGAAAATAAATCAGTACCCACTGAGGGCAGTAGTTGCTGGATTCTGTCTCTAATAGTTAGAATTTTGTCATTAAAGAAACTCACAAAGTGGTTACTGCTCAGGTTAAGGGAATCATGGTTCAATTGAATTATGATTGTCTGTCTGTCAGCCTAGCTACAGTGCTGAAGAGAAACCTGGAATTGTTTTGATTTTCCTCTATTAGTGAAGAGTAATAGGCTGCTCTGGCACAGCAAAATATATGCTAAAGTAAAAGTAGAAGTACTACATAAACAATCCTACTTAAGTAAAAGTAAATACTTACTTTTAAATATACTTTAAGTATTAAAAGTAAAAGTACTCACACAATGGGTTGTCTCTTAATGCCCAGGCCTATATTTCAATAAAAAGCATAGTAAGGTAACATATAATCAGCAGCATTACAAAATAGAGCATTAAATGTATCACAGAGGGCAAGCATAAGTATGCTAACCTTTACAATCAGCAAAAGTTGTTGCTCTTAAGTATTAGTGGTGGTGTTATATACTCTGATACAGACAGTAGATTGCACTGTGGCTTTTAGTCTGTCTGGAGCGGAGTGGTGCTAAGACTGACCACACCTTTCTCTGCTAAAGAGCTCAGAAGAAAATGTACAGCAGTGGTTTTTCATTAATTGACTGGACAGTGCTGGTCCACAAACTCACAGCCCCCCACAAACACTCTTGGAAGTGATCCATATTAAACGTGAATGTTGTAATCGCGACTGCTAAACGGCTAATGCAAAACAAACAATCTTATGCCTGTGATAAATGACGTTCACTAAAGTGGTAAAGTGTTTTTACCACCAACAGGTTCAGATTGTTGTTATAAGTGTATGACAACATTATGAAGGATTCCTATAGAGACAGGGCTGCCATTAATACTAATTTCACAACCTAGAAAAGCGAGACTCTATATTACACTGCAAGTGACGTCCAGCTAGCATATGTGACAAGCTAACCTAACTTACCACCTTACGTTCCCATGGAAGTTAGCTAAATAATGAAAACACCACTGTACTCCTTTCTGGCGATTGCTGTATATTTACATGCAATTTGCTAGATTACAGCATTTATAACATGCCAATAAACAAAACTAATATAACCTTGGCTAACATGTATAAGCCCGAGAAAAGAGCTTAGAATAGCAAGAGCCCTGCTTACCTCAATGTGTTTCTTTAGATTTGACGGTGAATTTTTGAAAGCCAGTAGTTCTTTTCGTTGCGGCAGACAGAGACACTTGAATTTCCACGATTCATTCCTGGAGCCTATATTTTTAAACAATACCTGCAAATAGGGCCAAGGGTGGCTCGCCTCAGGGGGCTCCATCTCTGGGCCAATACTGAATGTTTTTGTTCAAATCACACTTGAGCTTCCAAATGCACGCTCTGCTGTCATTGGCGGTCATTGGGATAGCAGTACCTGATTGGTTTAAACTTCCAAGGAAGAAACACAACCAGTATGTTTTGTGAAGACAACACTTTGGTGACTGATCAACCACAAAATGTAACAAGGTTCATTTTGGAAATGTAGTGGAGTAGAAAGTACAGATAATTGCTGCAAAATGTAATGGAGTAAAAGTCAAAAGAATACTCTATATTTTTTACTTAAGTACAGTACAGATACATGAAAAATGTACTTACATGTACAGTAAAAAGTTTTTGTACTCTGTTACATGCACCACTGACTCTGAATGACGAAAGGTGTGATAATACTAATGATGTTGACATCAGAGTACTTATCACGCCAGGAGCATTAAGGCTTGCCAAAACCCAAGAAATAGCCCAGAGAAAACTAGGACACCCAACGCAAGGAGAAATATTACTAACTCCCCATTTGAAAAGCTGAGGATCAGAAGTAATACTAGTAAACCCACAACTCATAAGCCAGACAACCATGGGTTAAAGTTCATTGATATTTTCAAAATCCTCTGAAGCTGTAAAGACCACTTTAGGCCTAATGGGGTACATCCAAACATCACTTGTTGCAGACGGCTTGGCAGAGAGTGGACAGGCCAAGAGGGAATCCAGTTCTAGGTTACCCAAGATTCATACTAACAGGGCGTAGGCTGGAGCACAAGCTAGGCACATAGGCACAGAGACCAGGGGTCAGGGAGGCAGACAAGCAGGCGAGGCGAAATTTAGTACTTGGAAGACCTCAAGAGTCACAATTGTTAGCACTTAGGTGAACAGACGATTCAGTGAATACTGGGTAGAAGGCCGGTGCTTTCATACTGTGGCAGCAGGTGGGTCTTGATTGACTGATTGGTGTCAGGTGTGCTCAAGAGAGGAGGAGGCCAGACCAGTCCTGCCAGCCATGCCCTGCAGTTAAACACACACACACAAGACTGAAAGGGGAGAGACAGAACGGGAACAGGAACACATGCTGGACCTCTGCTGTATCCCCAGCTGAGGGGAGTTTAGGTAAAGCAATGAAGTGTGTTGTGAACAGAGAGTTTGTCAGTATTACTTTGGGATGGAGGCAATCCAGTCACAAAGTCAAGGACAATGTGTGAGAACACATAATGGATTTTCAGCCGATAATTCTACCCAGTAATGTAGAGCATGGCTGTGGACTAGGAATGATACTTTAAACCCCGTACTGAATTGTGATTTTTGCCTCTGTGCCTCCTTCTCCTCACTGTCTCACTGGCTTTTTGAACAAGGCTCAGTCCCAGCTGAGCAGACAGCACAGCAGAGAGGACACAGTGGAGAGAATGAAACAGACTTTCGCTCACATTTTACTTGAGTTGATGTCTACAGTTCTTCTTAGGAATCAGAAGGCCTATATAACTATCTTACCCTCTTCATCCACAGTGTTTTGCACAGATTTAAGGTGCCTGTTATGCTAAGATCGTAATGAACAAACTAAAAAACAAATGCTAATTTTGTGTAATGATTTATCCAAATAGATTAAATGCAAGATTCAATACTTTATTATCATTTAAATGTGTCAACAGGAATTTGGTTTGGTGAGCTCACATAAAACCACAGTACATGAGCTATGTATCTTAAACTTAGTTTCATTCACACAGACATTGAGGCTGATAGCAACCAGCACCACAAATGTGCATGGATTGTTGTCATGATAGGTAAGGCAGCAGTAAATATGTGTTGTTGAACAAACACGTTCTACATTTTGTATTTTATTCATTTTAAGTACTTCTGCCATGGAGGTTATGATTTTACCCATTTAAATAAAAAGGTACAACAATACACCCTTTAATGAAAATTGCTTTGTAATTTATCAAATCAGCTACAATAATGAAAAACAAATCCTCCATTTTTTATTATTCTTAAAAAATATTTACCAGAGGCAGGTAACAGGGGTTGAGATGCACCAGGTTATAGTCTGAGCTACCTTGGGGAGGCAAGGGTGAAGAGCTGTATGTGTCCTTAACATTAGCATACATTGGTCCAGGGTCCTCTCCTCTCCTCTCTGATGGGGCAGCTCACTTTAAGTTGTTGCCATGCTCATTTGACTCCTTACTAGCGCTGCTAGATCATCCATTTTATTTGGTAATGATTTTAAATTGCCATGATGAGAGAGGGGAGATATGCCCTGCCCTTGAAATGTTCTCCTAATTTCCTCTGGGATTTCGTGAATTTAGTCAGACATTCCATCTTGTCGGATAGTGGTGTCGCAGTGTTGTTGTGCACTGGTGGCTTGACGATCAGAAAAAAGTATGCCAGCCACCAGAAAAGTGATTAAAATTCCTCTGATCCACATGATTGAAAAGAGCAATTTAGATAGCTAACTAGTGCTCAGAATAATCTAAAAAGAACAAAGTCGAAAAGTGCTCATGTCCGCATCTAGTAGACAAACAGGTGTGTTGTGTCTGAAGTCCGATGTGTAGAGGATCACGCATACAACACATACATAAATATATCACATAGGCATATACTTTGCCATATGCACTTCGTATACCTATAAATCTATTATACCTGTCAAAACTGCGATTTCTGTCCAACCCTGAACCTCTCTCTCTCTCTGTGTGTGTCTATCGCTCTCTCTCTGCCTCGCTCTCTCTGTTTCTGCATCCTCTCTGTATCTCTCTCGCCCTGCCTCTCTCTCTCACCCAACCGTTCAAAGCAGATGGCCGCCCACTCAGGGCCTGGTTCTGCTCGAGGTTTCTCCCTCCTAAAAGGAAGTTTTTCCTCGCCACTGTCGCCATCTGCTTGCTCACAAGGGAATTGTTGGGTCTCTGTTTGGTTTGTACCTGCTCTATATGTAAAGTGTCCTGAGACAACTTCGGTTGTGATTTGGCTCTATGTAAATAAAATTGAATTGAACTGAATAGAGGGTGAAGAGAAAAGGAGAAAGCACAGTACCCTGCGGAGCCCCAGTGCTGGAAACTACCACATCTGACACACAGTCCTGAAGCCACACATACTGTGGTGTGTCAGTGAGGTAGTTAATGGTCCACACAGCCAGGTGGCAGTCTACTCCAGCTCCCTCCAGCATCCCCCTCAGCAGTGATGGCTGGATTGTGTTGACAGCACTGGAGAAGTCAATGGTCTGTGATGTGGAGTGTAGAGGGGTGAAGAGGTGTGTTGAGGGATGTACACAGTTATCAAAATGACGTGCGAGAACTCCCTTGGGAGGTAATACGTCCTGATGCTAACAGCAGCGCGGCTCCTTAACACTGATGTGTCCTGGGTTACGCCATCTGTTGTTCGCAAATTGCAACGCCCCCACCCTTCCTCTTACCGCACTCCGTTGCTTGCCGGTCCACTCTCAGCAGATGAAAATTGTTCAAAGCGACATGTGTGTCCAGTGTGAGTTCATTCAGCCATGTCTCTGCGAAGCACATGACACTACACTCCTGGTACTCCCACTGCAGTCTGGTTAGCGCCATTAGCTCTTCCATTTTATTAGGGAGAGATCTCACATTCCCCATAATAAAAGATGGTATGGAGGGTTTAAACTGTTTTCTCTTGTCCCGGCACTTCGCTCCAGCTCTGCATCCCTTCTCTGTTTCCTTATCTCTGCAGGGATTTCGGCTGGGCCCATGTTGCATCACTAGCAGCTGTTCCCTGGTGTAAACAATGGAGCCATGGCTGAATGGATCTCCTGATGTTGTTTTTAAAAGTCCAAAAAAGAGTAAAAATCAAAGCACCAGTCTCATCAGTTGTACATGCTTACGTGCGCATGATCAACCGAAAATAGTGTAGGAAAAAAGATGAGAAACACGCAAGGAAACAGTCAAACAAAGAAAAGCGGTTGGAGCTGCCGTAACAAGCTGCCCCTTGTGTGCTGCCATAATGACTCAAATTGTAGAGAAATCAGTGCTAGTTGTTGCAACACTCCTAAATTAACTACAACCTAAAAATATTTTTTCAGTTTGATGCAAGAGTCCAGAAACTGTGACTAATTCAGAACCCTTATTTGCTTAATTTGAAAATGAATTGCTGTGTTTTACTGTCCTTAGAAAGCTAATCCAGAATGTTGTAGCACGTGTTCTGACAAAACCGAGTAAAGAGATCACATTTCTCTGGTATTAGCCACTCTGCACTGGCTCCCTGTAAAATCCAATATAGAATTTAAAATCCTTCTCCTTACCTATAAAGCATTAAATGGTAAGACACCATATTAAAGAGCTCATATTATCCTATTGTGCCAGTAAAACACTGCGCCTTTAGCTATCAAACTCCTCTCCTGTGGAACCATCTTCCAGTCATTGTCTGGAAGGCACAATCTTATCTTAAAGAACTTATAGTACCCTATTACCCCAGTAGAACTTTGCGATCCCAGAATGCAGGCTTGCTGGTGGTTCCTAAAGTCTCTAAAACCTGAACAGGAGCCAGAGCCTTTAGTTATCAAACTCCTCTCCTGTGACACCATCTCTAGGCAGACACTCTCTCTACATTTAAGAGTAGGCTTAAAACTTTCCTTTTTGATAAAGCTTACAGTTAGGGCTGGCTCAGGCTTGCCTTGGACCAGCCCCTAGTTATGCTACCATAGGATTAGACTACTGGGGGACTTCCAATGACACACAAAGCTCCTCTGTTCTTCTCTCCCTCTTCATTTGAATGCATTCATGTCCTACCAAGGCATGTTATTAACATGGCTTCTTTCCTTCTTTGACAGGTAGTGTGGGTAGAAGTCATTAACACTCAACAAATCCACAGATTTCATGTCATGTTCATGTGAATGAACATACGTAGGCATGCAAAGTGCAAATAAATCCCAAAACAGCAGCAAATGACTTTGTGAAGACATTGGAGGAAACTGGGAGAGAAGTATTCATATCCACAGTAAATATCCAGTATATTGACATAACCTGAAAAGGCCACTCAGCAGGGCAGGAGCCACTGTTCGAAAACCACCATAAAAATGACAGACCATTGCAAATGGACAAAGATCTTACTTTTTGGAGAAATGTCCTCTGTTCTGATGAAACATAAATTGAGCTGTTTTTTCATTATGACCATTGTTTTGTTTGGAGGAAAATAGGTGTAGGCTTGCAAGCCATCCCTTGCAGGCAATACGTATGCTTAGGCAGACCAACATTCCAAGTGTGAAGCGTGGGGGTGGCAGCATGTTGTTGGGGAGATTTGCTGCAGGAGGCGCTGATGCACCTCACAAAATAGATGACTTCATGAGAAAGGAAAATTATGTGGCTCTATTGAAGCAACATTTTAAGACATCAGGCCTGGACAATGACCCCAAGTATATTTCCAAAGGTGTCGCAAAAGTTGTCAGCTAAAGTCAGTCAAAAAAGTCAAGGTATTGGAGTGGCCATCACAAATCCCCAACCAAAAGCGTAAACAACAAAGGAAGCCGACAAACTTAGCTCAGTTACACCAGTTTTGTTAGGAGAAATGGGCCAAAATTTCAGCAACTCATTGTGAATTGCTGAAATTTTGTGGAAGTTTGTGGAAGGCTATCTGAAACGTTTGACCGAAGTGAAACATTTCAAAGGCAATGATACCAATAATCAAATGTATGTAAACTTCTGACCCACCGTGAATGTTATGAAAAGAATAACAGCTGAAATACATCATCTTCTCTACTCTTATTCTGACATTTCACATTCTTAAAATGAAAGTAGTGATTGTAACAGACCTAAGATGAGGAATGTTCACTAAGAGTAAATGTTAGGAGTTGAGAAAAACTGTGTTTAACTGTATTTTGCTTCAATCTTTGAAAACTGACTTCAACTATTGTATTGTAACTTAGTTTTGTTTTATATGTACTGTAATTTTTAGATGTATTTTGTTATCATCAGGGTGTCATTATAAAAGATAGGTTGCTCTCAATGGCCTTCCCAGTAAAATATATATATACCTATGGGAAAGGAATGCTTCAGCTGCCAGTATCCAGTCTAACAGAGGAGTTTAAATGCACTAAGGTTAGGACAGAACTTTTATTATCTGGGAGTAAGGACATGTTAGTTAGCAATGTGGTTCCGAATCCTTCTGGGGGGAGGAAATGGAACCCAAGGGCAGCAGTGCAGGAGGCAGAGGCAGCTCTTAGGCATGCAGAAATAGTAGGAAATGTTCAATTTGGCCGGGGAGGCTTGGGGCTTGGCCCAGGCAAACCAGTGTGGAATAAAGCAGGTCTAAAGGAGAAAAGAAAGCTTGTAGTGGAACAGGTGCGTAGGCAGGAGGAGGTGTTAAGAGGGGCAAAAGCAGTTGGTCAAGCCAAACAGGGACAATGGTTGAATTGGGAAGGTGTTGAGAAGAGGAAACTTAGTTGGAGGGACCTGTGGAATATGGAGGAAGGGCGTATTAAATATTTGATAGGGGCGACATACGATGTGTTGCCAACCCCGCAGAACCTAAGTCTCTGGGTACAGGGCGATCAATCGTGCCCACTCTGCTCAGGTACAGCAAGTTTAAAGCACATTTTGTCAGGTTGTAGAATTAGCTTATCACAAGGCCGGTATACATGGCGGCATAATCAGGTGCTGAGAAGCTTAGCCGCAGGCATTGAGGAGAGAAGGAAGCAGGTGAATTCTGGAAGTTCTAGAAAGGAGAGGTTAGATGTGCAGTTTGTTCGAGAGGGGGAGAAAAATAGAGCTGCTAAGTCAGGGAGAAAGCAGGTAGGTGGCTGCCTGGTAGGGGCTGATGATTGGCAAATGCATATCGACTTGGGAGGAAAGCTAGTTGTGCCCCAGGAAATAGTTTATAGTAATCTGAGGCCGGACATTGTCTTATGGTCCATGAGTAAAAAGACTGTGTATTTTATTGAGTTAACAGTCCCTTGGGAAAATTCAGTGGAGGCAGCTTATGAAAGGAAGAAGACTAAGTATGCAGATTTAAAGACAGAATCTGAGCAGAGGGGATGGAAGACCAGGGTCTGTCCGGTTGAAGTGGGGTGTAGAGGTTTTGTTGCAGGGTCAGCTGTTTCACTGTTGAGGGAGCTGGGAGTGCATGGGCAAAATTTAAGAAAGACAGTGAGGGAGATGTCAGATGAGGGGGGGGGGGGGGGGGGGGGGGGGGGGGGGGGGCAGAGGACATGCATGCCTAACCCGGCAAGAGAAGAGGTTAAAGTCTGAACAAGACACCTCTCCTCTGCTCTGCTTTCCCCGCCCCATCTTCTCGCTCTGCCAATAGGAAGAGAACCAGGAAGTTTAGATAAGGTGGGGGTGTGGCCAGCTAGAGTCTCTCTTTGGGACCATGCGGCCTGTTCAGGTGAGTTTGCGTGGTAAGATACAGAGTTGGCTTGTTTTTTGATCTTTTTGGTTGTTTTCCTGTTTTGTTTGCTTCTTGAAGGAAATGTTAGGGTTTGTTTTCCTGCTCTGTTTGCTTTTTGAAGTAAATGGTAGGGTTTGCTGCTTCTTGAAGGAAATGTTAGAAGAGGCTGTTAAATCTAGTCTGTGGTTTAGGCCTCCACCTTCAGCACCCTCTAAATTTTCCACCCCCTACCCGAACAAGGGTCTGTATCCAATCCCTACTTTCATCTTTTGACTCTACCTCTTTATTTTCTATCCCCTACCCGAACCAGGGTTTGTATTCCCACCCCGCTTTTTCTTGGTGCAGTTGGTGAGAGGCAGGGGTAGATGATGGTAGTGTGGCAATCGGCAGTTACATGTGGCATCTAGGCCTGTGGTAGCATTGTAGCAGCTAACAATAGCTAAAGCGGTGAGAGTATGATAGTATCTTAGCAGTTAGTATTGGTAGCTAGCAATTAACATTAACAGTATAGGTGAATCTAGCTTTATTGTCTTCTTCTGTTCCTCTTAGCAGGTAGCGGTTAGCACGTAACATTAGCTAAATGGTAGCATCGGAACTGTATTGTCTTCTTCTGTTCTTCCTAGCGGTTAGCATTAGCATTAGCAATAGTTAAATGGTAGCATCGGTACTGGCCACTACCTGGAGCATCTCTGGGTCAGTTGAACGTGGCGGTGCTGTTTGGATTGTGTAGGAGCAGTGTGAACTGGCACTAGGGGGGGTGACTCTGGGACGCCGGAGTTCACTGCCTAACCTCCTGGAGGTGTAGTGGGACTAAGTAGGCGAAACACTGTTGAAGGGAGGTTTCCACCTGATGACCCCCAGAGACGTGTTAGGAATCACTGCTCTTTGGCAGGTATAGAGGCAGATTAGAGCTCCAAGGTTCTTCACTGAGAATGAATCCTCTTTTTGAGCACAAGTATCTTGTGTTTAAATTAACTATACCTGTTATGTTCAAGATGTAGATGTAAATAACAATAATCTAATTCTACATTAATTGCACATTTATACTGCATAATCAGTCACAGTACCTTAACTGGTCACTTCAAACAGTTTGATTTTCTTATTTATGGTTTAAAATATCTATCAGCCTTATTTTCTTAATTAGCATTTCCTTGTCTCTCGTCACTAGTTGAACCTTATTAAGCTAATCAGGACAAGCCTCTTTATAGACAACCAATAACCTCCCATATTCTAGTGAAAGATCAGACTATTTGCCTGCTAATGCTTAAGGGAGTTAACTTCCTTAATACATACATAGTACATAGACCCCCTCCTTAGTCTAACTAACATAAACATCAATATAAAATAAAAGAAGCATACACAGGTTTTACATATTGTTCACAAAATGACTTTATAACCACACATACATTACTTAGATGGCTCTCTGAAATTAACACACTCCTAGCTTTAGGGCATTCAATCGTTCGCAACTGGACCTCGTCAGTTTGTCTTAGAAGACGTTTCGCCTCTCATCTGAGCAGGCTTCATCAGTTTGTGCGCAACCAGACTAGATAGGACAGCTCTAGTCCAATGCAATGGTGTTAGGTTCAAGTATTTATCCCCTGAGTGAGACCAACCCACAAAAACAAGAATGGTATCACTCTATTGTGAAGCAAGCGATCCCCCCATTAAGGCGGGGTGGGGTGCAACCCTTTGGTGTTAACGACAGTCGTTAGCCTTGTTAGTGTCCCATTGTTGTCATTGGGAGGCTCCTGGAGCCATGTGTGAATGGCTTTGTTGTTTGTTTTCAGAGGCTAAATCTTTGAATCTCTTAGGGAGAGATGAAAGGACAGCATTATATGTGGGAGGTAGGTGGTGTCTTAGACCTCCCCCTCTGTTCAGAGATGGTTTTTCAACCTTGACATAGATGGCTTCTCTTACTCCTCTTTCAAACCATCTGTCTTCTCTGTCCAGAATATGCACATTTTTATCCTCAAAGGAGTGTGCTTCCTCCTTGAGATGCAGGTAAACAGCTGAGTCCAGCCCTGAAGATTTAGCCCTTCTGTGTTGTGCCATGCGTCTGCTCAGTGGCTGGTGCACCCCAAAAGACCGGACACCTCACACTCAGAAAAACGATCTGGTGTATGCAGTCCAGTGCAGTGAGGAATGCACAGACTTGTATATTGGGGAAACCAAACAGCCACTGAGCAGACGCATGGCACAACACAGAAGGGCTAACTCTTCAGGGCTGGACTCAGCTGTTTACCTGCATCTCAAGGAGGAAGCACACTCCTTTGAGGATAAAAATGTGCATATTCTGGACAGAGAAGACAGATGGTTTGAAAGAGGAGTAAGAGAAGCCATCTATGTCAAGGTTGAAAAAGACAAACTGACAAGGTCCAGTTGCAAACGATTGAATGCCCTAAAGCTTACAATGACCTGGATGAATGAGAATATTCACAGGCATAACACACTCCTAGTTTTCTCATTTGGATACTTTGACAATCCAGAGGACGAGGAGCCAAGAATTAAATTTTCCTATATTTAATAGGAGGATTAAGAGCAAAGCAGAGAGGGTCAAATTTGAACTGAAGATTCCTCCTGTTTGGTGTCTTTGGGTTTTAGCCTAAGGGCTGCTTGACTGGTGAGCCTTTCTGATCACCTTCGCGATGACCAGCTTTCCCTCAGCGGTAATGGGGATCAGTTTCCCTGATGGCTTGGCTGGTTCCCATGGGTTACCAGAATACAAGAAGTCAAATTCAGTAAGCAAACTACTGATACAGAAGTAATTCAGACATTTTGAGGATATGACCAAAGAATCATTGTCTGGTCGAGCAGGCAAGCCGGTATACTGAGCCCTTTGCACTTGAAGAAGTGCTCTCAGAGATTGGTGGTACTCACAAAAGAGTAGCTGGATGACTACACAAAGGTGACAAAACAGCAGGTTAAGTCTAAACAGTCTTTAGCCAGAGCAGAAATGTGCACTTAAGAGCTCAAGGCTCAAGGCAACATCTCATAAAGAGGATAGTGAGTCTTCAGAAGAAGAAGAGGAAGTTAAGCTAAAATAAAAGTACAAGAAGTTCGAACAAATTCTCCTAGAATGTGATCTAAGCTGCAGTAATGCTGCAAGATCTGCAACAGCAAATAGGACAAGGGACATCGATTCAAAGAGTCCCCTCAGTCAGAGGAACTCAAAGAAGAAGAATTAGTTCAGGAGGCAGATGCTAAAAGAGATGCATTATGTTGTCTTGAGCTAGGTAGAAATGGACCAGAGTACTTTTACAAGGCTTTTAGAAAGAAAGCCCACTTTCTTACTGGGCTTTACCTCACAACCTTTCCTGCTGACAGTTGGGCCCCACCTGATCAGGTTAGGGTACCTTTCCCTTAGCGAACATATCAGCATTCAGGTACCTACTCAATACAGAGTCCCTCTGATAGACACCTGCATAAGACCTCTCGCTACATAAAACGTTTTGCACCTGATCTAGGAGGGTCTCAAGATGCCTCCATCTATCTGAGAGACATTGACTACTGCCTTCAAACAATCTCAAATGCTACAGGTGACAATAAAATCTACCTGAGAAAGGTGTCATTTAGTCATGATGTCAGCAGCTTCATTGCTGCAGATGGGCTGCCAATATTGCAATAAAACATGGAAGACAAGTCTCCTCAGCAGTACCACCACTGTCTTAATGTGTTCATTGGTTTCAGAAATGAACCAGGCATAAGGAAGATTTGAATGTCAAATCTCTCTTTGTCCAAAACCTCCATCCCACGACCAGCCATTATCTTGGTGTCATGCCCACACACCTTAACTAGGCAACACCTAAGTATGAAGTGAAATAGCTTCAAAGGGATTTATGAAACAAAAACAACCCCTGGGATCTTAGAGCTTGTGTATGTCTGACAAGGTAACCTAGAAAAGCCAAATAACCAATTAAGTAAGACTAGAACCTGGCTCTAGACCGGTTGCCCTTTTCTTGTGTTGTTTAACCCAACTTGCATGTTTGTACAACAAAATGATCAAGTTTGCCAGCCAATGCTGACTTCTTCTGACAATTCAACAACACAAGCCTGCATTCACGCATTCGCACATGGTAGCTAGGCCACCTGCTCATAATGAGCATTAACACACTCACAGGGGCCAGGGATCGAATCAGCGACCTTCTGACAAGTGACTATCTAATAAGTGGACGACCACCCTACCTCCTAAGCCACACAGCATAGAGCAAATATCGATTGGTGAATGGGACAGTGTCAACTTGATGCAAATCAGGCTGGCAAGTGGTGAAGTTGCTGGTGTGATGTCTTAGTTGCAATGGGTAAGGTGTGAATGTGGGTTTAGCAAACCAGCAGTAAAACACATTGAGGTTGTCGACCAGTTGATGGTTCTTCACAGTGTTCTTTTCAGGGGGATGGTTTCCTGTAGCTAGCATGTTACTGTTGTTGTTGTTTTTAATTTCTATTTTCTTCTTTCTAAAGACTGAGCAAGTCTGGTGGATTAACTGCAGAACAGTGAACAGTGATTTTATTTTTTTTATGGATGTACAAGTCCGGTATATTGTCATATTGGCAGATAAATGTCAGTTTCTATTTTGTATTTATATTATTAATTTGGTTGCATTTCTTTATGAATAAACATGAGCATTAACAAACTTCAACCCAAATCTCAATAATTCAGGTGTGGGTCTATGGGTTCATTAATATATGTGTATAACATGACTAGGGCTTTGGAGCAGTGTACCTGCTTCATGCTGAGCTGACCTCTCTCCAGGGCCTGACGGAAGCCCACTTTCCCATGGAAGAAGCCACTGTGGTTTATCAGCGTGGAGGCCTGCTGAAGACTCTGACATGTTGGAATGCCCTCTGATAGGTTGGCATGGAGACCGATGGGGATGTTGTGCCTGACCAGAAAAGAGAAGATGCTGTAATATCATGTAATGTTGGCTGACAATTTCTGACAAGTGTGTTTAGTGAAAAATCCTCACAACCACCTTGGAACCCTTTAGCAACCACCTCAAAAAACTTGACATCCACATAATGCTTTCGCAAGAACCTAATGCTTGATACATTGATACATAAATACACTGGTGCTTATAGTGTATTGTGAGAAACATGAGCAAACTCCTGAATAAACTCCACTGCATAAAATTTTAATTGTACTTGTTACCTTAAGAGCAGCAAATGTGATCTTATCTTTTTTGATTTTTTGACAGTATAAAAATGTTCTATTGACCCAGACACATAGCCCATATTCAGCAACTGTGCCTCAAACTAGCTGTCAGGACTTCCAAAAGGTTGTGATGTCACAGCTATACAGTCACTGCCCTCAGCCATATACCCAGCAGGTCTGTGGTTGCAAAAACACCACCAGGGCTGATGTGGAAACGCTGAGGACTGTGCCTGGTCAGGGCTGTGAGAGCTGACCAATCAGAACAGACTGGGCTTTTCAGCGGCCTTAAAGAGACAGGCACGAAAACAGAACATTTCAGAAAGAGGGTAGTACATGTGCTGTAGCAACAGACAGAATGAGAAAAATACAGTTTTTTTAGACATTGAAGCATGCAAACATTTTCAAACAGACACCCAATATAAACCAAAAATGAACATGAGTTTAACGTGGGACCTTTAATAAACAAATACAATTGTAGTAGGGAGAGAAGGAACTGAATAAAATGGAACTGTAGAATTAGAAATGTCACAGTTATGGTTAAGGCGTTCTGTCCAATGGGAAGTCTACATGGGTGTTTGTGTGTGTGTCAAGAAATCACAAATGTGTACCAGGGAGTGCACTGACCTGCGTGTTACGTGTTCTATGTTTTATTGAACTTTTTGCAATTACTAAGACGCATTTCGTGGAACCTTTCACCCTTGTCTCAAAACTCAATCTTCATCTACATTCACAAAACCTCTGACTCCTCAAACAATCGCCTAAAACAGGGGTGGGCAAACTTTTTCACTTGTGGGCCACAAAGGGTTCTAAAATTTGACTGGGGGGCCGGACCAGGAGCAGATGGATGGAGTGTTTTGGTATCCACTTCATAAGAGAAAATAAAATATCACGGGACATGTAGAAAACATGTAATTTAATTTCAATTGAAAATGAACAAAAGCATTACAACTAAATATGTCTTTGAAGTCCCACAGAATTTAGCTATTTATTGAAACGACTCTTAAAACACTGAAAATTAAATGAATCAAATATTTTTTTATTATTTTAAAGCACTGAAAATTGTGTTATCCTTCAGGATATCATTATCATCACTCTCCTCCTGACTGTCTTTATTTAAAAAACGGTAGGAGATGCAGGTCTACTTGTCCTCTCCTTCTATTCAATCATCCCTAATGCCAAAACTCAACGAGCAGCGCGAGGACGGAACAGTGACAGCGCGCCAGTATGTGGAGCGCGTTATATTTGATCGCGCTGCATTTGCGAACTC
Source organism: Chelmon rostratus (assembly GCF_017976325.1). NCBI lineage: Eukaryota > Metazoa > Chordata > Actinopteri > Chaetodontiformes > Chaetodontidae > Chelmon > Chelmon rostratus. Next base: position 338,522 of record NC_055662.1, read on the forward strand.
GGTTTTGAGAACGTACACCTGAGCACCACATATGTGCATCCCTTAACAGACAGGACATGTAACATGTAAGGCTTATTGAAGAAATTATTTTCAGATGCATTTTTTACATAACACAACGGAGAAACGTACTTTTAATTTCAGTGGGAACAGTGTTGTTGGTCTCCCTTTTTATCCAGCGCATCAAAGTCTGGAGTCAGTTTTCTTGCTGTATCATATTCTTTAAACACCGCCACAGTCTCTTGGCATATCAGGCATACAGCAGCTGATCGGTGTTCAGTTGAAAATATTTAGTTGTCCACTCCTTATTAAAAACTGGACATTCTCTGTCCACTTTTCTTTTCTTAGCTCCGCTCATCTTTACAGAAGGGCTGAGGGTCGAAGAGTAAAGCGCAAACGTGGAGTAATACGCCGCACCTCAACAAAGCTCAATGTATCTAGAGTGCGCCATCTATTGGCGAAAAGCCAGAATTGCAGGGAAAATAAAACATTAACAAGGTTTATTAATATGATTTCTACAAGTTGGGCGGGCCGGATTAAAATTTGGAACGGGCCGCATATGGCCCTCGGGCCGTAGTTTGCCCATGCCTGGCCTAAAACCATTTTATCTCTGCTCAAAATTAAACACTGCTTTCAGATCAGATAAACAGTCATTACACACTACATAAAAAAACAACATGGTAATCAGGGCATGTAGCAAGAGAAGAACATTTTTACTGTGTATGATAAATGTGTTTTGCATTTTCAAAAAAATCTATTGCATATTCACAATTTAGTGCGGAACACATTGCATACAGCAAGTACCTCAAGTAATACTGCAATTCAGACAAAGCATTCATTCTGCTTCAGCATCACAAAAAGACTTGTCAACCCTCCCATTTCCTCCCATCTCCCCTTCTTTCCCTCTGTTCTCCCATTTAAATGTTTTCCTGTAAACCTCTTGTATATTTAACCTTTTGGTGCAGCAGATGGCAGTATAACACATCAATAGATGTTATTTGCTGTAACATCTACTGACGAGGAATCCTTCAATCAAATGGTACTAACCAATAAAAAACAAGAAAAAGAAGACAAAGAAGACAGATGAATGTTAGAGGGGTGAAGTAACCCTAAAAAAAGGGCTAAAGTTTGTGCAAGTACTGTATGTCACCAAATAGTCATACTTAATGAAGAGCAAAATCGGTTAAGGTCATGCTATTTGTACTATATGCCACATGGATTTCAGTGTACGACACAGAGGGAGAAGCTACAAATCTGTCAAGCATATCAACACCCAAGAGGTACAGAAACATGCTACGCCAATGACCGTATTCATACTATCTCTCCCATCCATTTTCCTAATCTCCTTCTCTTACAAAATGTCAGGATGTTCAAATCACAAATGAAGCATACTATATAAGTGATATATCTTTCAAGGAATACATTAAAAAACTGAATAAAGTGCTGAATTTGTATGCCCTTTTATGTTTGTATTTATACTATGCAGGTATGGTTACACAATTTCAGTTTCAAGCAGGTATCTGATTCTGACCACCTAATTGTACCTATCCATCCATTTTCTTCTGCTTATCCGGGGCCGGGTCGCAGGGGGCAGCAGTCTAAGCAGGGAAGCCCAAACTCCCCCAGACACTTCCTCCAGCTCTTCCGGGGGGACCTGAGGCATTCCCAGGCCAGCCGAGCGACATAGTCCCTCCAGTGTGTCCTGGGTCTTGCCCGGAACACCCTCCCAGGAAGGCGTCCAGGAGGCATCCGGTAAAGATGCCCGAACCACCTCAGCTGGCTCCTCTCGACATGAAGGAGCAGCGGCTCTACTATGAGCTCCTCCCGAGTGACAGAGCTCCTCACCCTATCTCTAAAGGAGCGCCCCGCTACCCTGCGGAGGAAACTCATTTCAGCTGCTTGTATCCGAGATCTTGTTCTTTCGGTCATGACCCAAAGTTCATGACCATAGGTGAGGGTAGGAACGTAGATTGACTGGTAAATCGAGAGCTTTGCCTTTCGGCTCAGCTCCTTCTTCAACACGACGGACCGGTTCAACGGCCGCATTACTGCAGCTGCCACACCGATCCACCTGTCAATCTCACGCTCCATCCTTCCCTCACTCATGAACAAGACCCCAAGATACTTGAACTCCTCCACTTGAGGCAGGAGCTCTCTTCCAACCCAGAGTGGACAAGCCGCCCTTTTCCGGTCGAGAACCATGGCCTCGGACTTGGAGGTGCTGATTCTCATCCCAGCCGCTTCGCACTCAGCTGCAAACCGCCCCAACACATGCTGGAGGTCCTGGCTCGAAGAAGCCAACAGGACAACATCATCCGCAAAAAGCGGAGATGAGATCCTGTGGTCCCCAAACCAGACTACCTCCGGCTCTTGGCTGCGCCTAGAAATTCTGTCATTAAATAATGAACAGAACCGGTGACAAAGGGCAGCCCTGCCTGAGTCCAACATGCACTGGGAACAAGTCTGAATTACTGCCGGCAATGCGAACCAAGCTCCTGCTCGAGGCATACAGAGACCGGACGGCCTGTAGCAAAGGGCCCCGGACTCAATACTCCCGAAGCACCTCCCACAGAATGCCACGAGTGACACGGTCAAATGCCTTCTCCAAGTCCACAAAACACATGTGGACTGGTTGGGCAACTCCCACGAACCCTCGAGCACCCTGCGGAGGGTGTAGAGCTGGTCCAGTGTTCCACGACCAGGACGAAAACCGCATTGTTCCTCCTGAATCTGAGGTTCGACTTTAGGCCGAATTCTCCTCTCCAGTACCCTAGAATAGACTTTACCAGGGAGGCTGAGGAGTGTAATCCCCCTGTAGTTGGAGCACCCCCCTTCTTGAATAGAGGGACCACCACCCCAGTCTGCCAGTCCAAGTTCAGAAGAAGAGCGTTCTTTGATTAAGGAATTAATAAAAGAAGGGAAAACCTATAAAGAAGTGCAGAAAATTATAGGCTGTTCAGCTAAAATTATATCAAACGCTTTAAAATGGCAGCCAAAACCAGAAAGGTGGAAAGGAAAGGAAAAAGAAAGTGACTATTCAAATGGATCAGAGAATAACCAAACTGGCAAAGGCTCAGCCAATGATCAGCTCCAGGAGGATCTAAGAGATTTAAGGTTGCCTGTGAGTACTGTGACAATCGGACGACGTCTATGTGAAGCCAAGTCTATGTAAAGTCGCATTGTTAATAAAAAAAAATGTGCGAAGCGGTTGCAATTTGCCAAAGAAAACTGGCCTGAAAAGAAAGGACATAATATTTTGTGGACTGATAAGAGTAAGATTGTTCTTTTTGGGTCTAAGGGCCACAGACAGTCTGTCAGACGCCCTGCAAACACAGAATTCAAGCCACAGTACACAGTGAAGACAGTGAAGCATGGTGGTGCAAGCATCATGATACGGGGATGTTTCTCATACTATGGAGTTGGTCCTATTTATCGCATACCAGGGATCATGGATTAGTTAGAGTACATTAGAATACTGGAAGAAGTCATGTTGCCGTATGCTGAAGAGGAAATGCCTTTGAAATGGGTGTTTCAACAAGACAATGACCCCAAACACACCAGCAAGCGGGCAAAATCATGGTTCCAGACAAACAGCATTCAAGTAATGGAGAGGCCAGCACAATCCGGACCTTAATCCCATAGAAAACTCATGGGCTAACATAAAAAATGCTGTTCATGAGACAAAACCAAGAAATGCAGAGGAATGTTGGAATGTAGTACAATTGTCCTGGGCTGCAATACCTGTTGACCAGTGCCAGAAGTTAGTTGACTCCATGCACCACAGATGTGAAGCAGTTATCAGGAACTGTGGTTATACAACTAAATATTAATTTATGATTCTGAGGAAAGTTGAATCGACAAGCATTTCTTACTTTATACAGTACATTTTTGTGTTTGTAAAGACAAATGTCAACACTGCTATTTTTTTGAACATTATACTTTTTGACTTATTTTTTCCAGTTTCCTGGCTTTGAAATAGAATGTGCAGTGTCCCCAATGCATTTGTGTTCATTAAAATACAATTTATTTGAATAATTTTGACATTTACTTACCTTTTTAAGCACACTGCTATTATTTTGAACACAACTGTATGGATTACTGAATCTTTCTAACTTTAAACATTAAACACAACAGTATGTGTTGTTTAAAAACACTGAACTTGTTTTCTTTGCAGTATTTGAGGTCTGAAAACACTGCTCTCTTTTTTGTTATTTTGACCATTTGTCATTTTCTGCAAATAAATATTCTAAATGACAATATTTTTATTTGTAATTTGGGAGAAATGTTGTTAGTAGTTTATAGAATAAAACACTCGCTGCCATCCTCATAAAGTGCTTCGAACGGCTAATGTTGAAACACATCAAGAGTGTCCTCCCACCCTCCCTGGACCCCTTCCAGTTTGCGTATTGGCCCAAGCGCTCGACCGATGACACCATCTCCACACATCTGGACAAAAAAAGACTCGTCAGAATGCTGCTCATAGACTTAAGCTCAGCATTCAACACAATCATCCCACAACAGCTCATTACAAAACTGGACCAGCTGGGATGGCACACCTTACTGTGCAACTGGGTGCTGGACTTCCTGACTGAAAGACCTCAAGCAGTTCAGGTCGGCAGGAACACATCCAGCACCACCCCACTGAACACGGGGGGCCCCAAAGGATGTGTGCTGAGCCCCCTCCTCTTAACTCTGCTGACCCACAACTGCACACCGTCGCGCAGCTCCAACCTCCTCGTCAAGTTTGTTAATGACACAACTGTGGTGGGTCTCATCAGCAACGACGAGACAGACTACAGGAGCGAGGTGAGCCGCCTGGCCTTGTGGTGTGAACACAACAATCTCTCTCTGAATGTGGAAAAGACGAAGGAGATTGTTGTGGACTTCAGGAGAAGACGCCCCCAGCATGCCCCTCTTACCATCAATGGTGCTACGGTGGAGAGGGTAAGCAGCACCAAATTCCTGGGGGTGCACGTCACTGAGGACCTCTGCTGGACCACCAAGACCACATTGCTGGCCAAGAAAGCGAACCAGCGCCTCTACATCCTCCGCAAACTGAGGAAAGCTAGAACCCCGGCCCCCATCATGCACACCTTCTACAAAGGCACCATCGAGAGCGTCCTGACCAGCAACATCACCGTGTGGTATGGCGCCTGCTTCAGGTCCTGCAGGAAGAACCTCCAGCGCATCGTGAGAGCAGCTGAGAAGATTGTCGGTGCTTCCCTCCCCTCCCTCCAAGAACTCTACACCTCTCGCCTCACCCGCAAAGCCCTTTGCATTGCAAGAGACCCCAACCACCCGTCACACAGATCCTCTTCAGCCTGCTGCCATCAGGTAGGAGACTGCAGAGCCTATGGGCAAAGAACAGCAGACTGCGGGACAGCTTCGTCCACCAGGCTGTCAGGATGCTGAACTCTCTCCCTGCTCTGCCCCCTGATGCTGAACTCTCTCCCTGCTCTGCCCCTCCTCCAAACAAACACACAACCCCCTCCCCTTACTCTCACACAGACACTTTAATCACCACCAGTCAGTAAGCTAACTTCTTTCTTCTTTCTTTTTGCACTACCATATACATTTGCACTACTACATTCTCTTAATGTGTCATTGTTTATATTGTACAGTTTTTATTTATTTCTTTTTAATATATGTCTTGTGTTACAGCCCTGGCCGTATTGTTCTGTTCTTTGTTGCTGTCCCTGTGTTGTCCTTTTTGTTTGGTCCCTATTTTTGATTTTTAGTGAGTGTTCTCTCTTTTTGTATTAGCTGTGCTGGTCCTGCCTCCTCCGAGATGGCGTCATCTGATTTGTCCCTGCAGCTGCCTCCAGTGTTTAAACCAGAGTCTTCCCCAGTTGCCAGTGGAACCTCGAGCTGGCAGCAGTGGTGTTTGGTTCTGGCGTTTCCTGCTACAAGCCTTGTCCCCACATCGTGTTTTGTAGCTTTGTGTGTTGTATAGCTCTTTGTGGTGTGGTGTGGTTGGTTTGTTTTTCGAAAAGACTAACTTTAACTTTACTTTACTAACTTCGTTGCACTGTAAATATATTTGCACTCTTGTGTTTCTTTTTCTTTTCTTTATTGTAGCTGTTCACCTGTACATCAGGCCTCTTTTTGTTCAGTAATAAATTTGTGGTTGACTTCTGGTACCTCGATGAGAGTGATTTTGATTTGGAGACAAGGTTTGTTTGTTTTTTTTCGTATTCTTTTATGTTGCATCCCTGCTCCCCTGGGCTGGGTCGTCACAGAGGTTGAGAGTAACGTAATTTCGATTCTCTGTTTGTCTTGTACATACTGCAAAATTGACAATAAAGCTGACTTTGACTTTGACTTTGAAAACAAAAATATTCTTTTTACTCAAACACATACCTATAGTAAAATCAGAGTTACTAATAATTTTGTAGTGGTCTCTTCATTGTTTCCGAAGCTGTATATATTGACACAAATATCAAACATTAATTACTATATCCAACTATCCAACAAGGATTATCATTTATTCATTATTACACCCATGTCTCACTGTATTTCACAGTATGTTTCTTGATTTGTGTAGCACCCTCCTTTGCATTTTGTTCACACACACACACACACACACACACACACAGAGAGAGAGAGAGACATGCACATGCACAAACACACATACACTCAAATTTGTAACATGGAATATTAGTGGAATTTGTTCTCAGGCAAAACAAGTTTTGAATCACTTGGCCAAACTACAAGCAGATATATGTTTATTACAATCTTTCAGAATACTTTCAGAATCAGATTATGACAAATTGGACACATCACAATTAAATCAGTTATTCTCGGTTCATAATAATACAAAACAAATAGGGGTGTTTATTCTAATAAACAAAAAATCTAACAACAATCGGTAATGTTTACAGCCGAAATACTGATTACCCATCCTTCTTTCATAATTTTTTTTTCCCTCCATGTCAAACATTTCCAATTACCCAGTCATAATAGGAGGAGACTTTATAGTCATTGACCCCTCAATAGACAGAACTAACAGTTCAAACAATAGGCGAATCTGGCAGTCCACAGAAACAATAAAACAATGCATGAGCTATCTTAGTCTTGTCAATACTTGCCGACTACAGCATCCAGCAACAAGAGAATATTTATACATCTCACCAGTCGACCACTCATAGTCACAAATTGACTTCTTCCTCAGCAGCAATTCAATTATATCTAACATACAACAACAAATATCCACCCAATCATTGTTACTGACCATGCCCCGATAACACTAACAGAACCAGTCTACATGAACCGAACACCAGATGATGCTTTAACACATCTCTTCTCCAAGACCCTGAGTTTGACAGTATCATTAAAAAGGAGTGGGCATCCTTCCTAGATATAAATGATTCCCCAAAGTCAGCACTAACTCTTCTATGAGAAACAGGAAAAGCAGTTTTAAGAGGTTGAATAATTAAATTTTCTGTTTACAAAAAAACAACAACAACAAAAAAACATCTTGAAATCCTTGAACCAAGTAACCCGAAGTAAGTCAAGTAAACACAGGAAATGCAGAACAAACTAAGAAACCATTAATACCAAATAAATGAAACTATGAATAAGAAAACTCAATTCCTGACACATAGATGTCGACAAGACAATTTTTACCATCATAACAAATCTGGAAAATACTTGGCAAACCAGATTAAACAAACACAAGAAAAAGCAGTGATCTCTATCATTAAAAAATAAAATCAGATCAGATTTCAGACTGGGATTTACCATTTCTCAGCCAGTCTATTCAACGGCATTTGTGTTTCAAAATGTTAACAATGGCAGTATCTCTGACAACCTGGTGGAAATTCTACAAAATCACAGACACTATTTTTACACCATCTAATTTTACTCCCATCTTGTCAGTAACAAAAAAAATTTAAAAAATTAATTTCCGCACATGGTCCGAAAAAGGAATCACACACCTCAAACATTTTCCACAACAATGTGCTGGTTTCACTCCCTCACTTGGTCCAGGAGTATGGCAGCAATCAATTTCTGGAATATCTACTACTTAAATCATCCATTCAAACAAAATGTAAAATTACGGTCACCAATTCTGACCTTGCTCTCCCAAGCCTGAAGTGGTTGCTAAGTAACAGTAAACATTAGAAAGTCCGCTCTCAAGGAGTTGGGTTCCAGAACCCAGACTGTGCGTGGAGGTGAGCCCGACTATCTCTAGCCGGTACCGCTCAACCACTAGCTCGGGCTCCTTCCCTCCCAGCGAGGTGACATTCCATGTCCCCATTGCCAGATTCTGAGTCCAGGGATTGGGCTGTCGGGGCCCCCGCCCACGACTGCCACCCAAATCCCACCGCATCGGCCCCTTCTGATCCCTCTGCGGGTGATGGGCCTACTGGAGGGCGGGCCCACGTCGCTCCTTCGGGCTGTGCCCCGTGGGCAAAGGCCCGGCCACCAGGCGCTCGCCTGCGAGCCCCAACCCCAGGCCTGGCTCCAGGGTGGGGCCCCGGTAACGCCAGTCCGGGCGACATAGTCTTCCTCGTCTTTGATCAATCATTGGGGGCTATCGAACCGCTCGACCGGAAAAGGGTGGCTTGCCCCCTCCGGGTTGGAGGAGAGATCCTGCCTCAAGTGGAGGAGTTCAAGTATCTTGGGGTCTTGTTCACGAATGAGGGAAGGATGGAACGTGAGATTGACAGGCGGATCGGTGCGGCAGTTGCAGTAATGCGGTCGTTGAACCGGTCTGTCGTGGTGAAGAAGGAGCTGAGCCGAAAGGCAAAGCTCTTGATTTACCAGTCAATCTACGTTCCCACCCTCACCTATGGTCATGAACTTTGGGTCATGACCGAAAGAACAAGATCTCGGATACAAGCAGCTGAAATGAGTTTCCTCCGCAGGGTGGCAGGGCGCTCCCTTAGAGATAGGGTGAGGAGCTCTGTCACTCGGGAGGAGCTCAGAGTAGAGCCGCTGCTCCTCCACGTCGAGAGGAGCCAGCTGAGGTGGCTCGGGCATCTTTACCGGATGCCTCCTGGACGCCTTCCTGGGAGGGTGTTCCAGGCATGTCCCACCGGGAAGAGGCCCCGGGGAAGACCCAGGACACGCTGGAGGGACTATGTCACTCGGCTGGCCTGGGAACGCCTTGGGGTCCCCCCGGAAGAGCTGGAGGAAGTGTCTGGGGAGAGGGAAGTCTGGGCATCCCTGCTTAGACTGCTGCCCCTGCGACCCGACCCCGGATAAGCGGAAGACAATGGATGGATGGATGGATGGATTAGAAAATCTGTTCAACTCTTAAACTGCTATTTAATTTGCTAGCTTCGATTGCTAATGCTAGCTTGTAAGGGTCTGGATTTTCCAGAGGTTTCACTTGCTGTTGCTTCAAGGAGCAAGGTAAATACATCCAATCTGTGAAAATTCATTTCATTATGGTTTATTTGAAAGTGAAAGCTGACTTATCTGATGCGACTTGCACAGTTAAAACAAATTGAAAGTAAATTGGTCTTATTAAGCTGTGTGTTTGTTTAGAAACCTTTTGACTTTATTGGGCGCCACCAATTTGCGCTTGTGTCCAACCTACTGACAAAAATCAGTCAGAATAACCATTGCTTTTCAGGAGGGATTTTATTTCTTCACTTTATTGAGTTACTGATTGCACTGTACTGAAGTATTGTATGTATAGCCATTTGGTTACAGTGGGTTTATAGTTTACAATATTAATTGATTTAGAATTGTCATTTTATTTTGCACTTTGTGTAAATGTTGCTTAAGTTTTTGGACAGCTAAATGGTTTAGAATTATAACATGCCATGTTAAAGGACATGCACACGAACTATTATAATTACTCCTGATGCCAACTTCTGGAACCAAATTTGCAATCACAGGCTATGAAGTTAAATGGATTCTTTTTTTGTCTGTTTTAATTGTGTTTATTTTTGATTTTCATTATGATTGGGAGGCTGCACAGGTTGTTTTATTTTGAAAATTTAGCAGATTCTCCATGCCATTCCTGTGTCTGACATCTGTCTGTATCTGACATCTTTTTACATGTTTTCCAAATATGCCCTCTTCTTTGAGTGTGTGCCACTGTCTGGAAATCCATTACATATTTTTTAGACCCACCACTGTAAGGGAAGGCTTTTTCTATTTAATTCAGTTGTGTACCCCTGGTGTAAAATAATACTGTACAAACAAACCTTTGCTCCTTTGATTTAGACATCTGAAAATGTTTGATTTACTGTTTTAGATAGAAAAAACATATGAGACACTATGAAATTTAACTGAAGCTGAGCTAGAGCTTTCTCAGTGTCACATCATGCTATAGCTGTTGGGCCAGTTATGTGAGGGAGTAAGAAAAATGCACCACCAAACAACCAATGCTCACAGGGACAGGTTAAGCACCACTAGCTAATTTTAGCAGATCCGAAGTGTGTTAGGATTTTACATATACAACACAACAGCATTTCATCAGCACCTACATTACCTTTTAGCCAGATCTGCTGCCTCTCTGGCAGCACATGCGTTAACCAGCAGTGACACATTGGAAATTCCTCCAGCCTGAAAGCAGTCCACAATCCCCTGGTTCCTCCTGGGACAGTATCCAAAATCATCTCCCGTCACCACCAGCATCAATCTGGGCTGTGGCATTACTGCTGGTCTCTGTGAAAGACACACAGGAGACCATAAGGGCGGTTTTGGCTCAGCAGGTAGAGTGGGTTGTCCATTAATCAATGAATGAATAAGTGGTTCAATCCCCAGCTAATTTATTGTGGACAAGGAAAGACAGAGCTTTTGGAAAATAAGGACACATGTAGCATTGCATTATCCACCAATTTAAAAGAAGTAAGCAACCACTTGTAGTTTCTTAGGAATAATTGTGATTTTGACTTGCAGCTGGATTACATGGGGCACTGATACAATGTGTCACGTAGGCAGGGCAGAGTGGGGTTTCTTACCGCCAAACGGAATCTGTTTCGTCTCTGTCATGGCCACTCTGTGCACACTGAGTTTTGCCAGGTGATAATGCAGTTGGTTATGCAGGGTTTAAGTGTAAGCTATATTAATTGGTATTGAATTAAATAACTAGATTTTTAACTACATTATCATGGATATGCGATGATTTGATTCATGTATTTTAATATGCAATGTAAAACACCCACAAGGTTGCTCTGCATTGTCCCACTGCCTCTGGTATAATGAAGCTTATATTTTAAGGATTTTTAAATAGTTTTTTCTCTTTTTTTTTTACAGTTCTATTTACTTTTTGCCTGTTGGAGGCCTGCGTAGCCACACATGGAGAAAAACACACAAACAAAGCAGCATGATGCTTGCATGGGTTTGTGTTGATGGGTTTGTGTTGGTCAGTGTAGCAGCTTCAGTTGATTATAATGGATGCAATCTGCTGCAGGCATGCTCTGGGAGATGAGTCGCGCTGACTCCGTGCTCAATGGATTTCGACTGCTAGTCAAAAATGCAAATACACCGACAAAATATCTAATCTCCTTTTGAGTTTTTGAGGACAGCATTTCACTGTGGTCTAAATGTAAGATGAGGCACAGCATGTTGGAAAAAGATTCATACGATGTCAATAAGTAGTATCTCAGATACAGATACAGTACAGCCCAATACCAGAAACGTGTAACATCAATAAATTTAACAAACAAAAGAAGTGTAGCCTAGCATTATTTAACACAAATGCATGTGATCTGTAACTGTCATTATGAATCATCACCAAAATTAGAATACAATTTATGTTTAACAGTTAATCTTATATAAAATAATCTTAACTGGAAATAAGGATCATAGCAGTGACTGGGGAATCGCTAATTTAAAGCTTTGGGTTACAAATTAAGACCAGATATAAGGCAATTCAAGAACCAAATATCCCAGTCCAAGTCATGGATAGTGGAAGTAGTCGAGTTGTGGAAACAAATGCAAAATCCCTGCAATAAATACTACCTCTGTACAATATTATGCTCAATCAAGACTGCTCATTAAACTCTGTGCTGATTTTGAAGTGGTCATTTGTGGGGCAAAGTAGTAGTGCTGATTTGCACTACATTTTGGACAAATATATACAGTACATGCCATGGGGGCCAAAATATTGAAACCCCCTCTCAACAAACCACCATAAATCTATGGTAAGATAGTATTTTTATTTGCCAGGGCTCCAGTTTACATGGTGTTGAACTGGCTGTCGATGTATGTGTGCACAAGGGTGTAGTTACGATTGCAATCTCGGGACACTAGGACATGACAAAGTTGGTGACAGTGTTGATGCCTGTTCAAAATAGTGCAAATTTCAACAAATCATTTACAAAATGTAATTGTCGTCAGTCTTACATCTGTATCAAAAATCATTAGTCCGATGTCAAGTTTGAGAACTGCTTTTGCTTTCATACAGCCATAACTGAAACATACAATCCGCAATAGTATATGTGTACTCCCAGCTCGAACTTAGCGTGGAAAAGTGTGATACACCCAGATTACCTTGGGATACAATCTCTACCATCCATCATGTTTTTTAGGCTACAGATATCTATTTTCACCACCACTCAAAGCGCTTTTACAACAGAAGTCTGCATCCATCCATTCACAGGAAGGTGACTAGGTCACCTGCTCATTACAAGCTTTTAGCCATTCACACACCGAATCACAGCCAGGAGTTCATTTCAGGTTCAGTGCCTTGCCCAAGGATACTTGAACATGTAGACTGCTGAGGCCACTGACCATCTGATAAGTGGACGACCCCTCTACCTCCTGAGTCATCTGCCCCAAAGGTGACTGTTAGCTCTCATCTTGTGAATTTTGTGAATGTAATCAAGTACATTTACTCAAGCACTCTTTTCGTTTGAGGATAAATCACAACTACAAACATTATATATCATAATCAAACACTGACAGGGTGGATTTTACTGCACAATGAGCACTTTTAGTACTGAGAATTTGCACAGTGTTTTGTTAGTGCCTTTACTTAAGGAAAGGATCTGAATACTTCTTCCCCTGCTGCACAGGGGTATAATATTAGGGGGTGGAGTAGTCTAAATAAATTGTGTTTATTTGCCTCAGGCAGTGGAATTTGTGTGCATTTGTTATTTTATTTCTGTGTCTTTGATGTATTTGTTGAAGAGGTGAGGGTACATAGGTAAAGAGAAGTATGAGTAGAAAGGAGTAGGAGAGGTTAGGTGCAGAAAGAGGCGCAGATAAGGTGGTTAAAAATTAATCTTAAAATAGTGAGAAATAACCAATAACAATAAGGGTCAACCAGCAAAGAGAAATACACAGGTAACAGAAGAGTTGATACATACAGGATAAAGGGTTAGAATGCATGCCATATGGAAAACAATGGTTACATGCTGCCATTGCAAAACTCACCCAAAAATCTATTTGAATGACATTTAAACACCAGATGGGGACCTGCACTGCATCTGCAGGTGCCAAACAAATAAGTCTGAGGAGCTTGCCAAAGTGGTGTCCAGTGCGGAAGAAGCAATCTTCAAGGAGTTTGAGTCAAGCCGTTTTGGTGGACACTGTCAAGTAGTAAAAACCCATAATGCTATTATAAATTATTAAAAAGTGAATGAGTTGGTAGAGTGGGTACACATTCAGGCTCAAAAGTAGAGCATCAAAGAGTGTAATGTGTATTTTTTTTGCAAATGTAGAAAGCCTGTTTGTGGATGTGATACTGTACTGATGTTCTGAAGCTGTCCCGCACAATTTTATGTTCATAAAATGTTCATTGCCTTCACAAGGAACTCCATGTCTACTGATGCAGCTAAAATGTTCACAAATACAATTAAACTCCCACAGTACAATACATAGTACATCCCAGTCGAAATAAACAATTGAAATCCTAGACAAGAAGACACAATGATACCAGCATTGTAATATTTTGAAAAAGCATAACTTAATCAGGTGGGAAAACATGGTTAAATACTGTAGATTAGTATTAAACAATATGGCTCCTCCACCACTCCATACTTACATCACATTAAAAAAAAGCCAAACTACTAAAGCAACAACTAGAAGAGATTGTCTTACACCTAGATGAGAAAATGGTTTTGGCCAATCTGCTTTTTTTCTGTCAGAGCCTCTCAGGATTGGAACAACTTACTGCAACACATAAGAATCTGTGCCAACCATTCATTCTCCACAACATTAAGAGCCTGATTTATTAGAAATCAAACTTGTGAACACTGGAACATTGAGGTGTTTTTGTATTGTTTATTATCTTTTTGTCATTGTTATGCCCCGGTCTAGGGGAACCTTTGACAAAACATGATGTGGTGCTCCCCCAGTCTTCCCACTCCAAGAAAGCCAGCAACAACAAGGCAAGTTCAAAAATAGGAGCAGTTTTATTGGCTTCAGAGGGAGAAATAACAAACAAAAACACTCTAGATAGCCCTAACTTACCTAACCAAAAGAAAAGGGAAATAAATGACAACTGATGAACCTACCTCCTTTGAATGAGAACTGGGTTAAATCAAAAGGCTTCTCCCTCCTACTACTGCTCACTTTTGCTACTTAAAAGAATTTAACAGAGTTTGACATTCACCATGATTCACACTAAACTACAACAGGATTGTATGATGCTGCCGATCACAATGATGGCCTGGCATTTCCTGGTGGTGGTAAAGCTGGAGGGGGGAGCGCACAGTCCACAGGCTGTTCAAGTACGGCAGGGGATCTGCCCCTTGACCAATCAGGTGAGGCAATCAGACCACACAAGGGACACACCCGCTCCTAGTTCACACATCTATTAGGACGGACACACACACACACACACACCTAGAAGAGAGGGGGAAACTGAAACAAACGACAAAACTAAAATATGAACCACTGGGTCATAACAGTCATTATTATGCTGAGTGCTGACCTGCTTATCATAGGCTCTGCACATAACATCCATACTTCACTAGCACATTGTGCTATCATGTTATTTGTTGATTGTAATCATGCTAATGTTGATTTTGTGTGCCATAAGAGCTGTCCTTGTTTACTATATATGGTGCAGACTCTGTTTGTATCTGCCTATTTTGTCTGCTTTTATTGCTGATTGTATTTTCAGCACTCTTGCAGCTGGAAGCTAGATACACAAGATCATGTGACATGAGAATACAGTGGGACTGTTCACTCGGAAACAACGGAAGCTTCTAACAAGGTCAGTGTATTTACTGCTAGCACTTATATCAGAAGTGAATAGTGTTTTTTCACTGAAAGAAGAGCAGAGAGTGGCAACAAAGGCTTTTCTTGATGGGAAAGATGTTTTTACTCTTCTCCCAACTGGCTTCAGCAAGAGTGTCACTCTCCTACTAAATCATAGATAGTGACAGATAGATGTTTCATCCAATCACCTGCCAAGTATTTTTGAAAGACCATGGATGCCTTCCCAGATGTGCACGTCAGCTTACATTTTAAATTTTTATTCTTAATGTTTATGCACTAAACTATTACTACTATTGGCAGCTTGTTATAGCAGCTCTGACTGCTTTTCTTTGTTTAAGTGTTTTCTTGTCTTTTTCACATGTTTTTTCTGTTACTAGTCTCGGTCAATCATGCATACTTACGGATGTACAACTGGCGAGACTAGTGATTAGCTCCCAGTGGCTGGAGACCCCCACGGAGATAAGGAGTCGTGGCTGAACAAACTCACGCCAGAGACAAACTTCACTTTGAATAGATTTCATCTTCTGAGAGAGGACAGGAGAGCGATGGAGTGTAGTAAGGATGGGTGGAGGATGGGTGGGGGCATAACGATGTTTGTAAACAACAGATGGTGCAACAGGGCCCATCAGTGTTAAGGAGCAGTGCAGCATGAGAGACATAGAGCTGCTAGCTGTAGCATTCGGCCATATTACCTCCCAAGGGAGCTCTCACACGTCATTGCGATAACTGTGTATACCCCCCCCCCCTCGGCCAATGCTGCAGCAGCATGCGAGCTCCTTTTCATCTCTGGTGACTTCAAACACGCTTCCCTGTCTTCAATTCTCCCCACCTTCACCCACTATGTCAAATGCCACACCAGAGACAATAAAACACTGGACTTACTGTATGCAAACACAAAGGATGCTTACAGTTATTTGCCCCTTCCTCCACTGGGCCGATCTGATTACAACTTGGTTCATCTGCTCCCTGCCTACAAACCTTTGATGAATGAACAACTGCCAACCATTAGGCATGTGAGAAGATGGTCAGAGGAGTCCAGCATGGCACTGAGGGACTGCTTTGACACCACTGACGTGAAGTGACGTGAAGTGACTGAAGTGACTGAAGTGTTGTGCAGTCCTCACAGGGAGGACATTGACAGTCTGACAACCTGCATCACGGACTGCATCAACTTTTGTGCGGACAACACTGTGCCTAGCAGGAAGGTGCTGTGATTCCCAAACAACAAAGCCTGGGTGTCCCCTGAACTGAAAACCTTACTGAATGAGAAGAAGAGGGTTTTTAGATCTGGGGACCAAACTGAGCTGAGGATGGTGCAGAGGGAGCTGAAGAAGCTGAAGATTAGGAGAGGCAAGGACAGCCATAGGGAGGAAGCTGGAGGAGGCAGGGGAAGAACAATACAAGCAATATTTTACATAGTGGTCTGCTGGGGCTGTGGAAACTCTGTCAGGGACAGAAAGAGACTGAACAAGCTGGTCAGGAGAGCGGGCTCTGTCCTGGACTGCCTTCTGGACACCACTGAGGATGTAGATGAGAGAATATGTTAGCCAAGCTGACATCAATCATTGACAACCCTTCTCACCCCCTGCATGACACAGTGGGGGCCCTCAGCAGCTCCTTCAGCAACAGACTGCTGCATCCACCCTGTAAGAAGGTACACTACCGCAGGTCCTACATACCAACTGCTGTTCAACTGAGTGTTCAACTCCAGCATTGCTTACCATAGCACTGGGCCATATTCAATGTGTTTTTGCTCTAATGTGTGACTTATGCTTACTTCAGCCTGCTATCACATTCATGAAATACCTTATGCCAATATTATATTTTCATTCACATTTCAGTACTCAACCTATCCATATGTATTTTTATTCTGCTCTGAGCAATCACTGTACTTAATTTATCTGTACCCACAATGTGCTATTTCAAACCATGTGGAATTTCTCTCAAAACTGTGCAATTCTCTTCAAACTTTTGTCACTATATTTTTTGGCAACATTTTTTCTAGTTCTTTTGTAAAACATGTACATACAGTATATATAGTCAACTTTTATTTTGTATTTTGTATTCTATTGTTATTCCTACTGTTGCTTGCTGCCTGTAACACCCACATTTCCGGGCAAGGGATTTATAAAGTCATCCAATATAAAAGAAAAGAGATAATATGATTGAATACCATACACCAGGCATGTCCAAACTATTCCATAAAGGGCCGTGTGGCTGCAGGTTTTCGTTCCAACCAAGGAGGAGCACACCAGGCCAGCCAATCAACATCAAGGGATCACTGAGTTATCAGCTGAAGACTGAGCTCAGCTAATTAAGCTGGTGTGCTCCTCCTTGGTTGGAACGAAAACCTGCAGCCACACGGCCCTTTATGGAATAGTTTGGACATGCCTGCCATACACTGTCAGCATTCAAACACATGTGATATAATGCTTATGTATTTTTGTCTTCCTGGTATGTAAACTCTCTCTAACAGATGGTGGCAACCAGTACATGTGTCATGGTTTACAATGATCAATCAGATGAGGTGACAACTTGTCTTCCTGATTTGTCTCACAAATGTGCACTTAAAAGGCTGCTAACAGAACATGGCTGAGAGTTTTGCAACAAGGTACAGTCATGATGCATTATGAATCCTCCAGTATATAACTGTTGCCGTGCTGACTTATTTCTAGGGATGGGCATTTTAAGCAAGTTCTATTTGTGAGTTCTCACATTAAATTATCATAGAGTACTCAAGTACTTTGAAAAAAAAATCTATTGACAATGAAGGGTCTGAAATGAACACCCAAAAATGCAGTATGGTTAGCCTACCTCTCATAGTTGGTTGTGGTGATGGTAGCCTGTACTGTGGCTGAACAAACAGCAAAGCAACAGGAGCATAGTCCAGTCAAGATCTAGACAAGCTCTGCCCTGGTGGCATCACAACAGTGTGTGCTAGCACTGCTAGTAAATGAGGTGTTGAGAGACTGTTTGTTATCTGTCTTGGCTATCCATGTGCTTAATGCGCAAGTAGTAAATAATTGAACTAGTTGTTCTATAATACACAAATTCAACATTACACAGCCTGAACTGCACATTCATTTTGTTTATTAAAAACAAACTTACCAGTGTCACACATACTTCCTCTAAAAATCACTGGCCTTCCCACACCCGAACTCTCAGACATGAACAACAAGGCCATCATGTGACACAGTGAAACCCCTACAGCAGGAGTTCTCAAACTATCAAACTACAATCACTCAAAGGTCTGCATCTGATTAAGAAATAAGCCACATTAAAACCATGTTCGCCTGGGGACAGGATTGCTGTGAACGATCTCTAGCTGCACTGCAGATTCAATTTCACTAACAAAGTAGTGATCAGTAGCAAATTTATTTTTAAAAAGAAAATGTTACACTTCATAACGAATCGTTGCCTATTCATAACACAAGGTTAAGCAGGGGTCCTCAACTACTTTTGTCCATGAGCCAGTTTTTTCTGTGGGGGCTGAACTTTAAAAAAAGGTTAAGGCCTAATTAGCTTATTACTGTTTCCTAATTTCACTTTCTAACAAAATTAAGGTATTCTTTAATGAGCCTATATCAATGTTAACAGAATAGTGTGAAAAGTGAAAATCCGTAATGATAGATACCGAACTAGAAAAGAAAGTGCTCAGAACAAAACCCAAAGTTCAGTTACCAATGAAGTGAGTCTATACCTCAAATAAAAACTCTTCTTCTCTCTTCTGGGACTCTCTTCTCTACAGATGGCCAATGAAAAGTTGGGTCCAGATTGACTTGCCGTTCAGTTCGGATGCAGACTGAGGACTTTAAGAAAGTCTGCTCTAGAGTGTTTTTTCTTTCTCTGTCCTACTGGAGAGCACCCAAAACAGCACACAGACTGAAGTCCTTGCAAAATGCAATTTATTAAGAACAATTAAAAAGAAAAAGATCTAAAAGCCACCGTTCACCAGAACATCAAGGTATCAGAGTCCAGGGGAGAGCCTCTTCTCCTACTTTGTGATTGAGCTGAGCCGGGCTGATGTTCGGAATAGTGGGGAGCCTATGTGCAGAGAGCCCAAATTAAGGGCAGAACAGCTGCAGTCTTTAGAGGTAGCTCCTGATGCCCCTTCATACATGCATTAAGTAAACAGCCTCAACGTACAGCCTGGATATTTCCCTCATAATGCAATAGGTCAATTAATTCGTAATTTAAATTAAACAAACACTAAAATTTTGGTATGAAATCAGCACATGGCCACAGCAAAACAAATGAGTATTTGACCGAAGCATATAATGAGTAAAGAGGCCATGTATATTCCCGCTGGTGCTATATCAAAGAACACAAGAACTTCTGAAATCACATAGAATTAAATGGAGGTACTTTGCTGGGGGGAGAGGTGAAGGGTGTCTCATGACATGAGAATTAATTACTTCATTCTTGGCTGGACGCCTCTTCCCCATAAACAGGTGGTCACTTTCTGACCTGAACTTTATTAGCCTCGCTGTGTCTTCTTTCCCTGTTCAATGAGACACATTTCAGAGCTGTCAGTGAAGGGAAATCTACAAGCCAATAAACACATTATTTTACTTAGATAACACTAAGAACAAGTGACGAGAGGCCGAAGCGTTTGGTTTATATATCAGTGACAGTTCTGGAAACATAATATGCCCACGTGAAGGCTTGTAATCATAACATCAAAGTTTCAAACATGAAGTTTCATAAACAACAGAGTGCTGTCGTCTATATGATCAAATATGTTACACACAACCTTGGAGGCTGCTGTTGGTGAGATTTATAACATAACTAAACAGGTTGTGGATGAAATTAATTTAACTGAAACATGTCGGATCCCCATATTCTTGTATTATTGCTCTTTGGAAAATGTGACATTATGTTGGCATGTTACAGCCATTCATTGCAGGATACTCGTTCAAATATGCCAGATGTGGGGACGGAGTCTTTATTCTGTTCAGTTGAAAGACTTCCGGGAAGGATGCAGTCATATATCTTCGCTAATGGCTCCCCCAAGATCCCTCCTCGCTCCCAGTTCCTCGGAGCAGAAATAAGAGCTTTGGGATGGTTTGAGACCAGTTTGAGCGAGGATCGAAGAGTGAGGAAACAACAATTAAGAGAACTGAGATGCACCCCCTGATCACCTCTCTCTCTTCTCCTAGCGGACAGGTGTTACTTACTAAATCTGGGCAGCTAATCACAAGGCACATACAGGCAACAGGGTGGGGGAGGAACAGACCTACGAACCACAAATGTGCACACACACACAGACACAAACGTACACATCATGCTCATCAAGCTCACTTAGTAGCTCCTTGAACTGGCTGCTGTTTAGCCCTCTGCTTTCTGTGAAATTCATGGTTGGAACAACGGTTGTCATTGCATTGTTGAGCTTCAGGGAATGTGCACACAGATTCTCTTGACATATGATACACCAAGTACAAGTGTGACACCCCGCATCTATTTTCCTTGTCTTAACAGTCGCCATGATACATGTTGCGTTATCCTGATTTTGCCACAAACACAACAACCAGAGGGGATAATTCAGAGGGAAGTCTACTACTTTAGCTTCTTTTATCACAGAATAAAACACTTACTGTCAAAAGAAGTTTTTTGTATTTCTGAGTTGCTTTTTTGTATTTATTATTGCCTCACAGGCCAGACCAAACAGTCTCACAGGGAGTATACAACCTGGAGGCGAGAGCTTCCCAACCCCAGTTTTAAAAGAATATATTGGACTGATACTTCTCTTTTAGATGGTCAGAAAAACAACGGATCACAAGTTACTCTTGTCCACACAGAATGTAAATGCCTGCCTTACAATTTTCATAAGGAAAAGGTGCAGTAATTATGGACTCAACAACCATAATCTGGCAGGAATCACAAAAAGTTCTGAGAACAGTGACCGTTTCTCTCCCTCTGTCTCTCTCTATGTAAAAACTACAAACCCACACACACATATAACTTCTGATGAACTACTATCAGGTGACAAATGACCAGTGACAGATAATGACCTCATACACTAGCCTTCAAAAATAGCATAGCTGCCCCAGAATGCTTCACGTCCATTCCCTATTGTACAGCCCTCTCTGGATGAGTGGCGTGAAGTTGACAAAATAGCTGATAGTAGTCTACGGTCTGTTTTTTTCTTTTTCTGTGTGTTGTCCACCCATCCACAGAGGGCTAGCTGCAATGCAAAATCATATATTACATTTCCCATTATTGCTGTATTTCCTTCTCACAGCACGGGGTATATCTGCTATGTAACAAGACACATGCAAGTTTGCATTGCATATTTGAACATTTATATATTGTAAAGCTATAGTACAGCCTACATTATATTGTATAGCATTACAGTATAGAACTACAATACCTCAATTCACTCACATTTTAGATACATTCAGATTTTATTATTGCTACGTGTTTAGTAATTATTATTGTCATTAAATTAGTACTGGGAATCGTAGTCTCCTGCTCAGTTCTTTCCTCAATGTCGCCATTGTATCACATTATATTGAATGAATGAATGAATGTCATAGTGGTTCCATTCAACCACTGGTCATTTTGTTGTTTAAAGTTTCTCCACCACCTCGTCAGACAACGAGTGTTATTTTACAAGACATGTAAATGTGGGGTTTTGCCGAGGCCGAAATTAATGTTTATTTTGTAATTTTTCAAAAGATACCAATAAATTAATGTGATAGATAGGCGAAGCAATCATGATGCTGTATTTCCAATTAAATCGATAATGAACCACCAAAAGATACACCTACGATTCATCTTCCTCTCGCACTCAAGAACCTCCAGTAAATCGGAAACTCGAGTTAATCCGGCACACCGGCTACATTTCCTCTCTGCTTTTCAGTGTCACTGACAGCCGACCCAGTGTAACACCACATACGTATTTGCCCAGTCGGTTCAGACTAAAATGATGATATCCTGTTTTCTAATTTAAAACAAAACTCAGTCTTACCCATTATATTACACACGTCTGTCCATATATGTCCAAAGCCACACACGGTCGGTGAAAATAAACCCAACACCCTACTAGCAAGCCGCACTGATGTCAACTGGAGGTGTCTTTAGTACATATACAACGCCCTCTGCTGGAGGAAACGGCGTGTCCTGTGAGGAATAAGATGCACCCAAAATTTTCAAAATAAGACCTCTGCAGTTCAAAAAAAAAAAAAAAAAAAAAAAAAAAAAAAAAATATATATATATATATATATATATATATATATTATATATATATAAACATAGGTAGAGCTCTACAATTAAATGTCAAAATACATTTTTGTTTAATCGTCTCTTGTATCTATGTATATATTTTGTGACATATATTTATTTTGCCCTTGGTAATAGGGAAAGCAAGCAAAACTATTGAATCTGCTCTTTGTGATCCTATTTATCAGAACAGCTACGAAATGAATAATTGATTCTCCACATTCTTAACTAAACCATTGAATACTATACATTTGATAAAACGTTGAGATATTTTACTTCGAAAAAATCGTAGCGGAAACTTCGGTGTTTCCATAGAAGACACGTCATCATCTATGTACAGAAATATCGCGAAAATACGTTTTACTCTCGTAGTCTAATCTTTCCTGGGTAACGTTGGAAGAGTGAGACGTTGGCCACCACGTGATCTTTGTAGAACTATCCAGTGGAATTTTAACTATGCAACTCTCCAGTAAAACGTACGTAGATATAAACACGTCAGAAAGCGTACTTCAACACCACCTCGTCATTGTACAGTGTCCATGTCACTACGACCACACTTACCAACACCGTTTTCCGCGAAAGTGTTTTTCTCTACATACCTTTTAGTTACCGGCCTCACTGAACGCTGAGTGCAGTACCAAGTACGTATTATTACATGCATACAGGTGTGGCTTCCCTTAAGTGTTCCCACGTCATGGAAGCCTGGAAGTCTTGTTTACACTGGATCACATTCAGGCTTTGGTCTGCTATACCACCTTAAACAGGTGGTATCTGGTAACATGGCGTTTTCATATACAGCACTAGAAGGGCACAGTTTAGGTTTACTTTTTATAAAGGGCTGAAATACAGTAGTTGCTCTTCAGAAAAATACTTAGCAGGTCCCAGAGCAAAAGGTTACAAAATGATTTAAGGATTAAAATGAAAAAACAAACAAACAAACACACAACCAAACCATAATTTTAACACAACTGGATTATCTCAGGGGTTAAACACAGATTAATATAGGAATGTACACCTTTGACACACATTACCATTGTGTGGCACTCAGTTTCTCTGATGGCACATGTATTGCATCATTTCCTGTTAGTATAACACAGTAAAGTATACACATTTCCTTCATTCCTTCAAACAGTAAAGATCTGCAGAGACTGCTGTGTACAGTTGGTGTATAGTATGGAACTGTAACAAATGTCTGGATGCCAGACACTATATCTGGCAAACCCCAGGTAGCAGTCATACCCAAAGTGAAACATGCCAGGTCAGGGCTACGTCACAGCAATATTGCAGTAGCAGAGACCTGCAATGAACACAACAAAGTCGACAGTGGTCCTTGAAACAAACCTGCTCCAAAGTACAGTCATCATCAGACAGGGGCAAGGAGTAACCTTTGCTTGTTCTCATACAACACCACATCTTGCATCAATGTAACACTACATCCTGGATGATGATAGTGGACAGGTCTGAGTGTTGGTGAGTGGCCCAGCCAAAACCCCAGACTTAGAAACCCTTTAGAAATAGTCAGGACAGTGACCCTAAAACCATATTCAATGATCTCCAAGAAGAAATGAGAGAAAGGAATGGACAGCTGATGCAAACGAATAGATTTAAAGCTGTCATTGCCGTCAGTGGTCCCACGCATTACTGAAACTGAACATGTAATATGTAACTGAAATATTAATCCAGATGTTTATTTTTAATCATGAGATAATTTTAAAATGCCATTTTGGGGTACTGTGTGTATAGTGATTACAAAAAAAGTTCACAACACACGAAAAAAAACATTGGTGGGGTCAGTAGGTTTGAGCATTTTGATTCCACAGTACATGTAGGCTGTAATACTTGTGTTTACACAATTCAAAATATTGTGATATGGGATGAAACAAACAAACAAACAAAAAAATCATTACCATTTGTCAACTATACCACTAGAGCTGGGTGTATTAGTACCAATATCTGAATTTTAGCACCAGCTACAAAACAATACTTTTAATATCTTACTATGAGGAATCCAAACACGTTTTTCTGCAGACCCCTTTTTTCAACCAACAAAATAAGCTGATGTTCTTTAAAGTGAATTTTTAAGAAGAAAAAAAATCTAAATGTGGAAAAATTTGGATTCAAATCGAGGTCTGATGAAAGTAAAAATACTACATATCTGGACAGGCATTTAATGCCAGTTATTGTGGCAGATATTATTAGCCCTCAGCATATGTCTGAGCTAAAAATCTTGGTGTGACATTTGACCCCAACTTAACTTTTAATCACAAAGCAGGAGAACGCTACAAGAAGACAGCAAAGCATTTTCAGGTAGCTGTTTCCTCAGTTAGTAATTCAGAAACAGGAAAAGTGGAGGTCAAATTGAGGTCTAGAAGACCAAGAAAACTTTCCTCCAAGAGAACTCAACCCTGTTAGACTGAAAAAGGCCATCAGGAGGATTTAGCAAACTGGAGTGGTGGTGCAGTGGTGTACTGTACAGTGACACCTACACAAACATCACTTTAATGGAGGAGTCATGAGAAGAAAACCTTTCTTGCAACCTCAACACAAAATTCTGTGATTTTTAATCTTCAATATTAAAGGAATGTGTCATCTTTAACTTGAAGCCATTAGAAACTAGGTTATCTTGTACTTGCTTAGCTATTCACAGTAGCATAAATTTTGACCAAGGCTACCCAAACTTTTGCATGACACTGTAGATGCAGATTGAAAAATAACAGCAATGAATTTTTAATTGTCTAAATGACTGTAGTTGGCAGTCCCCGCCAGTGGAACCCAGCAGGCAGAATTGAGCGTCTAGTTATGGTCCTTCATCCACTGCTCAATCCACTGCACGATCTGCTCCAGGTTGCGCTCCAGGTCCTCAGGAGTGTTGCTGGGTAGCTGGTGGACGATCTCCTCATTGTATGCCTCCATGGCCTCCTCATAGATGGTCTGGAAGATTTCACACTGCACGTTGTCCTGCAGCTTCTTCCCTGTGTAACCCCTGTCAGTCACACAGAGGACAGGAGGAGGGAGACAGAACAACCTTGTTCATGAGGAGGTTCATTCCATAAAGTGAGGCAAATTCTTAAACTTATTATACAGGTTAGGCAACAGATTGGAAGGGTAGGCATGGATTTACAATAATGTTTCCAAAAAAGTTGGGATGCTGTGTAAAATGTAGAAACCCCATATTTAATCAAAAATAGCACAAAGACAAGGTAGGCATGGATTTACAATCATGTTTCCAAAAAAGTTGGGATGCTGTGTAAAATGTAGAAACCCCATATTTAATCAAAAATAGCACAAAGACAACATATCAAATGCTGAAACTGAGAAATTTCATTGTTTTGATGTTAGAATTTGATGTCAGCAACACATTTCACTGTCCCAAAAAAATTGGAACAGTGGAAACATAAGACTAGAAAAAATGTTAATTGCTTAAAGAAAATACCTAGTGGAACATATCACAATTAAGTAATTAACTGGCAACAGGTTAGTCACAAGATTGGACACGAAAAGAGCATCCCAAACAAACAAAGTTTGTCATTGCATCCACAAATGCAGCTTGAAACTCTACTATGCAAAGAGGAAACCGTATATAAACCAGATCCAAAAACACCACCACCTTCTCTGGTCCTGAACTCATTTAAGATGGACTGAGGTGAATTGGAAAACTGTCCTGTGGGCTGAAGAGTGAAAATTTTGAATTCTTTTTGGAAATCCTGGACGCTGCGTTCAAAGTACAGGAGTGCATTAGTGCTCATGGCAAGACTCCCCCGAAGTCGTGGCAAATCCAAAAATGGGCAAAGAGGGGAGTGTTAGTGGAACAGTGGTGGTGCTAAAACCTTGCGGCTGCTGATGAAAATATGCTAGCCTGCTGGTATAGCTACTAACTGCTACAGTACAAATTTGACAAAATTATGCAATAGAGGGAAGTCGCCAATGTCACATGACCCACAAACAAGTGAATGTGCAAAACCTGTTTCACATGTCCATGGATCCACAAATGTGTATGTATGTCACTTTACATGTAATTTGTGGTGAAACTATTTACATTTGTAAAACCTTTATCATTTTTATGTGAAATTAAAATACATGTTTACAGAGTAATTGTTGCATATTGGCAAATAGCTCTGTATTTTTGTGGATATAACTTACCATGTTTTAAACAAGGCTTACAGTGATGAGATTTAAACAGCAATTTGCCGATCCTCCAAGGTAAAGGTCCTCAGGGTAAAGCCACTACCCATCTGGAGGGGTGGGTATCGTTTTTTATCTTTATCTTAGCAATACGCTCATTTGCCTGGTTCTTTATCAATACTTTTACCAGTTCTCATCATCATTTAAAAAAATATCTAAATTCAGAACTGGATTATAATCGATTTACATTTAAATATAATTAAATATTGCTTCTAGAGCAATAACAATGTAAATTCAGTAATATTTCACTGGAAACAAATCTAAATGTCAGTAACAATAAAAAAAATATTCCCCACAGGAAATTACTGAGTGAAGTTAAGAAAGAATGAAGGAAACAGACACAAGCCAGTATCAGTCCATCCCCCCTGTCCTCTGTCCTCCTCCCTGTGCTGCTGATGAGATTCACTGCCTGTGGGCATACGGGTCACATTTTCAGATGAGAAAATCTACTATTCCAGATTAATCTGGAACCTCACATAGCTACTAATGGTTGGCTAATGCTCTTGGTTCTGTGTCATTTTGTCATATTGTGACATATTGTGGTAATGTTAGATAAAAGTAGAATACTATCAGTTCATGTCAAGTGAGGAGTGACATCTGTCAGTGGAAAACTAGTGACCGCTCATTTTTAATGAGCAGCACCAGGTGACATCCACCCTGAGGAGGATCAACACCCGCAGAGCTACAGGACCAGATAAGGTGTCAGGCAAGACTTTGAGAACATGCGCTGACCAGCTAGCAGGAGTGTTCCTGGACACTACAGTAGTGGGTCTCATCTCAGATAACAGCGAGACCCACTACAGAGAGGAGATACGCCAGCTCACCCAGTGGTGTTCAGCCAACAACCTGGTGCTGAACACAGGGAAGACCAAGGAGGTCATTGTGGACTTCAGGAGGTCCAGGAAGACGGATCACGGCCCCCTCCTCATGGACAGAGAGGTGGTGGAGCATGTGGACAACATCATGTTCCTGGGCCTCCACATCACATCTGACCTCTCCTGGTGCATGAAGACCTCCCACCTGGTGAAGAAGGCACAACAAAGGCTCTTCTTCCTCAGGAAACTGAAACGGGCTGGACTCTCCACTCGGTTGCCTGTCAACTTTTACAGGGCCACAACTGAAAGCATCCTCTGCCTCAGTGTGACAGTGTGGTATGGCAGCTGCACGGCACAGGAGAGGAAACAACTGGCACGGGTGGTTAAAACTGCACAGGGCATCGTGGGCTGCCCCCTTCCTGACTTAGACTCGATATATGAAGGCCTGGTCAGGAAGAGGGCAAGATCCATCGCCACGGACCCCAGCCATCCAGGCCACAGACTGTCTGTACTGCTTCCATCAGGAAAGGGGTACAGGAACATCCGCACCACCACCAACAGACTGAGGAACAGCTTCTTCCCCAGAGCTATCACCCCCAGCGGCCCCTCACTGCAGTGAGAGACTGTGAGGACTATGAGACACTGCACTTTGTCCACCTTCGCCTGCACCTTCTGTGTACTTAACATTTAAGTACACACACCTTACTTGCCTTACTTGTCAGCTGAATCTCAGTATATACATTTTAATGTATTTCCAGCTGTTGTTGGTATATTTTATTGTTTTAGTATATTTTATTGTTTTAGTATATTTTTATTCTCTTAGTATATTTTATTTCTGGTATATTTTATTGTCTTAGTATATTTTCTTTTTTATTGCATTTACACATATTTTTACTGCATATTAGTTTATTTTATTCCCTTATCTTTACTTTATTTTATTATCTTTCTTATTATCTACACGGGGGTCGCAACGCAAATTTTGTTGACATGCTCAATGACAATAAAGCCAATCTTTAATCTTGATTCTTTAATTGGCACATGCTGTTTTTGGGTTGGGTGGTATGATGGTATATACAGTGTGATGGTGTCCACCACTAAAGATTTGACAACACTGCTTCCACCACTAGAGCTATCCCTTCAGCCACTGTCATTCAAAATGTATGCACTGCTATGCTGCTACAAAGTGAGCAAGTGGGCATGCTGATGACAATGTATGGAGGGTAGCTCTGTACTTTTCTGCTTGCCTGCACATTGCTTTCCACTCTTTCTTTGACAATGCAGATACATAGAAATTCATGTAGTATTAATATCAATGCAAAAAGTGAGAATGTGTCTGACACAGACAAATGTGCTATATGAGTGAAGTGACAACGTCCGGACCTGACTCTGCAGACATTGTCCAGAGCTCATATGAGAAAGCAGCTTTAATGTCTGCTATACATTCAGAGTAGGACGAGCGACAGTTGGTGGCAATTCTGCACCTCTATTGCATCTCAGTTGTTCTCACTTGGAATCTTAAAGCTTACATTTTGAAAAAAGTTTTGAGTATTTTGTTTTTAAAGGCAAGTGTGTTTATTTGTATGGAAATTCCACATAAAAGATGAAAATAATCAAATGTGAAGAAATATGGTCCGGTATGGTTATTTTAAACCATTTCTTGACTGAATTTACAAAATTACAACATTCCAAAATTACAATGTTGTGATATATACCATGCCCGTGACATAAGATTACACATACCATGATAGGAGATTTTGGTCATATCACCCACACCTAGTCGTAGCCATACATTTATCGAGACTTGTATACATGAGAAATGAAGTAAAAGTTACCTGCTCTCTAACCGTGTGTACAGCTGGGTGTTGTCTGTGCGTAGGACAAAGACGATGTGGAACCAGCGTTCAGGGAACAGGTCACAGCCATGATAGTCAACAATTGCACCACCTTCTACCATCTTTTCATCCAGCTCATCCACCACCTGCAGAATCTCAACAGGTCACAATATTTACATATAACATCCATCCAACCTCATTCAAAATGTGTTTACAATTCGCTTCACCTTGGTTCAACAATTTCAAATTAAACACACTTCAGCTCAAAGAGGGACTAAACAACCCCTGCAATCCCCTTAATTATGGTGATAAATTTGTCTATAATTTGTATACACACATGGAGTGCCAGATCTCAAAGATGTTACATGCACCAAGTTACATTTAACCAAAGTTCATACGTGATTTCCACTCCACTTCAATTCAGCACACAAAACAGCTACTCATGCCAAGTTATAAAAGTTATAAAAACGTATTTCAGATGGCTGGGTGTGGCTGAATCCAATTACTAGAGGGATTGTACTGCCTGTCAACATTTAACTACAGTATATCACTGTGTCTCCACCACGTGCTGGTGTTTCATATGCCGCCTGCAATCAATTTAACAGATTAACAACAGATTAACCCCCCTTCCACAATGTAGAAAGACGAAAGAAGTGCCAAAAGGAGTGCAGTCATTGACATTTTTAAAAGGAGCATTCAGTTGTTTTCATAAATAAAGATAAATTTACTAGTCATTCGGAGTTATATAGATCACGTATGCCTGAGTTAATAACTAGAGGTATTTGAGTTTGAAAGACAAGGAGGATCCAGTTAAGGTGATAATATGTAACATTTTGTCATTAGAATGTAACAAAAACAACTAGGCTGATGTTATACTGTATATAGTTAGAAATTTTAGAAGGAGAAATAAACCCCTACAGGATGAATAGATGAATATGTCATCTGTCATGCTCTCTATACATTATCCCTTACATATATATAATATAAATATAGATTTTGTTGAGTTGTACTCTTACAACATCATCTCAAATGTTTCCAACAAAGTTCATACAAGGAGAAATCTGCAGTTTTAGTCAAGGTAATGGTGTGCTTCATTTGGTGGCCTGTCAATGAAGTCATACCCCCTTTACCCCCTAAATTTTTTTCTAACCCATCTCTTGTGAGCCCCCTAACTTCATGGAAGTCTTACAACTAATAAGTAGAGCACACCCTTCTTTAAGCAATTAGCTAGCTAAAGGCTAGTTAAAATATCTAATCCAATGTATTCACTTTGCTAGGTGCTCCATTGTCAGGAGTGTCTGGCCTTTGGTTAAGGAATGAGATTCTAACCCTAGCATCAATATGTCATCATGGGGAATGAAGGCTGCTGGTGAACAAGATAAGACAGGGAATCCATGCTCAGGGAGTCTAACTAAGACATAAAACAAGGAAGCAGAGTGGTGCAGTTTTGTTTTGTGCAGTACAGATCAGCATATCAGAATGATGTTCAAAGAGGGCATGTGGAATTTAACTCACCCTGTCCTCATCCAAGATCGGGCACTGGTATTCTTCATCATAGCCATCATAAAGCTGTCCTGGTGAAGATAAGACAAAATAAGACTTTATTAATCCCTAGCTGGGGAAATCCCAGTGTTACAGGCAGCAGCCAATAGCAGTAGGAATAACAACAGAATAGAAAAATACAAAATAAAAGTTGACTCTCTCTCTCATATATATTAAATAAGAACTAGAAAAAAATTGAAGAAATGTATATTGCCACAAAAGAACTACAAAAATAATGCCAGAAAAAAATATACCGGCAAAATATGAGGAAAATTTTGAAAGTTGGTCAAAGCTTTCACCTTCTTGGGCCAAGTCTCCTATGTTAACATAGGTCAGCCCTGTCCGCTGGGCCAGCTCCTTTCCTAAAGTGGTCTTTCCAACACCGGGGGTTCCTATAAGAGAGAGGAGCAATATTCAAATAGGCAATTTGTAGTATAACGTAACATTACAAAGTCCCAGACCTGCAAAGCCCTAAGGAAGTGCAACCCTAAGATCATTGTATCAGCCGATGGTATTATTTTAATAACAGTGGCATATTAACTCAATTGTTGAGTTCCCCATGATGACATATTGATGCTAGGGTTAGAAGTTGAAGTTTAACATCACCTGTTAACAGAACATTTGGTCTCTTACTCGTCTTCATAGCTCGCTCGCAGCCAACACGTGTTTTGATGACGGCACCCTGAAAGACAGAATAACGATAGTTTTATTATCTCTTTATGTTAATTTAGAGAATCTAGTCTCTAACAGTTACACTAAATACCAAGAAGCAAACCTGAAAAAAAGGAAGCAGTCAAATAGGAAGACCTGGGTAGCTGGCTAGATGTTTCCTATCCCACCAGCCGAAGCAGATATCCATAAAAAACCCGCAGTGAACGTTGAA
The DNA here is from genome assembly GCF_017976325.1 of Chelmon rostratus. Classification (NCBI taxonomy): domain Eukaryota; kingdom Metazoa; phylum Chordata; class Actinopteri; order Chaetodontiformes; family Chaetodontidae; genus Chelmon; species Chelmon rostratus. The sequence continues at coordinate 370,127 of NC_055662.1, forward strand.
GCCTCGCGACAGTTTTACGTCCGTGAACAGACAGTTTGCGGCAGTCCGAGTCCCCGGAGTTTAAATGGGTACATTTCACTTTGCTTCGTAGCTCCTTTAACTCTTTCGTAGCACAAACGTAACTCCTTCTTTGAATCACAAATTAGTTTACAATACACCCTAACACGATTTGAAGTGACAGAAACACCGGACTCTGCTTCGGACACATCAAATGGTCAAACAAGGTAAGTTAAAAAGAGACACTGTATTAGCTTAACAGAGAGTGACGTTTACGCTAGTAATGTACTTTTGATAGGTATTTTGCTTTTTCAATCTTGAGGGGGAAACGTTAACGTTATACGTTTGGTGTGTGATGATATCTTCTTACACTTTTGGCATAACGATAATAATAATGCAAAATGAAACCTCAAATATCCACCCATCCTGTTTATATGTTGTGTCCTAAAAGACGTGTGCCCCATTTCTGCTACCCACCAACAACTGTTCCCACCGCTTTTCAGGTTCCCAGTTCTTACCTAAACTGCCGGCGTTCTTCTCTAAACCACTAACACCAGCCTTAACGTGAAGGATGAACAAGCCCTCTCTGGGGAATAAAGCTGTTTCAAGCAGGGTAAGCTCTTTAAGAGACGTACATAACAATTACACACCTGCACAAATCGTGTAAGGTGTGTGTGTGTGCAAAGAGAAACAAGATGTCATCAATAAAATATCTGATTTATCAAGTATATCTGGCTATGAGGTTCAGTTTGTAATAGGCTTTACCTGGAATCAGTTCATTGAAAAAGTTTTTTCATACACTCTCCCATTGCTTATAATATTTGTTATCTTACTGCTCCTCACTTTTCTACCTCTCTCAGTCTAACACACATTTAATCACATATAATGTATGTGCCACACTTCAAGAGTGCCTTTATTTCTTGCCAGTGATAATGTATCAGTTCTTCACCGAGTACAAGACAACCTCTGCCTCTTTCTGTAAATTATATTTCTATATACCTGGTTCTATCTAGTAATTGTTTTTGAATTTGACTGTAATTTAGAAATGTTAACGTATTGCACATATCCTCCTTCGATTGCTCCATATGAATCTTTAATCATTTTTGTCGACTGTATTTGTAATAGCTGAACCGCTGGGTGGATCCATCCTTCACTGATTTTCCAGGGGAATTCTTTCCTCTGTCTGGAAGGAGAAAGGGCAGCCAGGTTTTGTGCTCTAAGTCTGAGCCTAAGAGGCCCAGGAGGAGGAAAGGAGAGGTTGGCTGCCCAAACCCTCACACATCTTACCTGCTGAAAGAGTCAGCCCAGAGAGACCAGGATGAGCCCTGGGTGGACAGATACTTGCCCCGTTCACAGGTCAGCATCAACACTGTTGGCATTTGTTCTGGTATCTATAAATAGATTTGCATTTAATCAATAGCTGATCTGAATCCAAATGGCCACCCTCTGGCTTAACAAACTTTGTCATGTGTTCTCGAGTGTCTGAAGTGATCTGCCATCTTATCAAGGCAGTGATGGGCCACAGAGAGTGAAATACATCACCTTTATTTAAGACTTTAATCGACGCTGTGTGTGCGTGCGTGCGTGCGTGCGTGCGTGCGTGCGTGCGTGCGTGCGTGCGTGCGCTGTATAAGTATAAATAGTAACATAATGTCTTCAAAATGAAAGATGGCTGATATGATTAAAATCTTCTTTCTTCCTGTATGTAATTTTAAGTCATAATGATTTCTGTTATCTTACTGAATATATCATCTTTTCACCCAGCCCTGCTTCAAATAAATCTAGTACATTTGTAATTTTGTCTAATGGCATGTTTTATTATTATTGGCCCTGATGTGATACCTTGATAGCACAACTCCAATGTAAGTGGGCCAAAATCCCAGTCCCTAATTCTGTGTAAAATCTTATTTTCAAGTTCAGCCAAAGGCAAAATGGATCAACAGTCAGTTAAAATAAGTGGGTATCCTCCAAAGTTTAGAGCCTTTAAATATGAACTTCACTGGAATTGCTAATAGGATTACTTCAGCCAGTGTAGCAAGAAGCAATGATTCCAGTGACTACTAACTCCCTCAGTTTGCATGTTGAGTATTGCTTTGAGGCAAACAGAAAATATATGAACCTGTCCTTTCAGGCATGGCATGTGTTTTTGCAGTGGGGGGATTAATAAAGCTTATCTTACAAAGCTTATCTGAAGACTGAACCTTCTATTAATGGTTACTATATGTGTTTGTGTAGACTGAGCTAGCTGTCCATAAGAAGAAAATAGAAGAAGTGGAGAACTGGCTAAGAGTTCACATGAACACATCAGAGGTACTTGAAGTTACATTTTTCTTTCTTCATTATTTCAGTCTTCAGTGTTTCTTCATGATCCATTTCCACCTTGGTAAACAAAACAAGCAAATTCCAATATCTGGTGCAAAAATTAGCTCTGCTGTCAGGAGTGTCAGCCCTGTAAAGGGTCCTCTCTAGAGACAAAGATATGTCAAGAGCTAATGTCTGAGCTGATCTTAAACTGTTGAAATGTTGTCTGTGGAGGTCTTAAATGAAGCTGAAGGTTCAGGTTTAGCCCGGCTGTTGTCATCGACAGGGTGGCATCTTGCTACTGACGGGACCATCAGGCTGTGGAAAGACAGCCACCATCCGGGTTTTGTCTGAAGAGCTGGGCCTCATGGTCCAGGAGTGGACCAACCCCATCAACCTAGAGCCATACAGCAGCAGTCATCAAGGTAAGGACAAATACTTACCGTCCTACCTGATTCATACCAATCAGTGTCTAACTATGAATTGGCATGAAGTTATCATTAATACATGAGAATTACATTCTTGATGAAAAACTACCCCTAAAAACTGGAACAAAGTTGTAATGTGATAAATCATCTCAGATATCTACACCACTATCCTTTGTATACAGGCTCCTCCAAAGTGTTTTCTTCATTGTGTCTTTAATTGTTTGTCTTCTTTCAGAATGGAAAATGAATGGCTTGTTCTGCAGCTCCCAGTTAACCCAGTTCCAGGACTTTCTCCTCAGAGCCAACAAGTACAAATGCCTGAAGATGGTGGGTGATGGAGGAGCTACAGACAGGAAGCTCATACTGGTGGAGGTATGCACTACACCATTAAATGAAGCCACTGTTCATGTAATTACCCCAATATGTCATTCCTGTTCATTTCAGTAGCACAGTACAAAGGTTGTAGATGATTGTCGTGACTGCTCAACTTTTGTTCTCTTGTCCTTGAGTATGATTTGGCTAAGACCATGGTAAAGTCCCCTGAAATTCATATCATGATTAATTGTCACATTTAACTATATAATGGTGAAAGAATCCATGTTTGGTTAGGTACACCTGTGCACAAGATTCTCTGTCCTGGCAGTGGACTTCTTATTAAGGACTTCTTTTTAAATCTTTGTACCATATAAACTATCAAGATAAATGGTAAATGGACTGTATTTATCTGCTTTTCTAGTCTGCCAACCACTCAAAGTGCTTTGCAACACAAGCCTAAATTCACCCATTCACACATGGTAGTTAAGCCACCTGCTCATTACGAGCATTAACACATTGTGGATGACCTGAGCCACACTCACAGATAAGCAGTGTTATAGATAGATTTGAGAAACACGTTAATTGTTTCCATTAGGGGTGACCTAAATATGACCTAAAAATGTATATCACATTAAAACACAGCACTCTTAAATAAACAATTCTGATTGGTCAATCGACAAAATTGAGCGGTGTTTATTTCTCAACAGACCGACCGCCTGCTCAGGAATTCCTAACTGTCATTGGCTAAAGGGGCAACCCCTTAATGTACCAAGCTCAGTAACAAATTGCCAGCTGATTTGAGTGGCAAAATATGGAGCATTTTGTGGACATTACTTTTAATTTGTTTAGAGAGGACAAAACACTTGATGTGTTGCTGGAGAATGACATGTACCCAGCAAAAAAGACAAGAAAAATAACGTTGGACTGACAGGAGAAGCAATATTAAGGCACAAGCAACTTGAGGACACAGAGATTAACCTCTGGTTATTTAATTGGCTTAACATTTACACAATTTCTCTTGACTCTCCCTCAGAATTAAACTCTCTAACCTTTCTCCAGTGTGTGGAGATGCTACTAGCTACATTTGCCATGGACGAGACCAGTGAAACAAAATGGCAAAACTTACAGGTTCATCTTTGAGCTTCAGTTTTGAAGCGAACCCTGCTTTGTATTGAGTTTTCCAGTTGTTGTGGCAACATTTCCATCAAGTTAATCCACTAGATCTTCACATCCTCAGATGGTGGGATAGATGAAAGCTTATGTGTTGGTTCTTGCTGCCAACAGCAAAGAAATTGGCATGCGTTGCTCATAATGTTACCTTCCGCATTTACATGTTACTGGCGTTGGTGTTCATACTGACGAAAATAGTAGCATTAAAGGTGTATGCTACATACTGTATGACAGCTTGTCTTAAGAAGTTTATATATTGAACATAGCAACATAATTCAATTAGGCCAGTAACCGATTCATAGTGTCAGTTTTAGTCCATCCTTAGTAAAGCCCCAATTTGGCTCTACCTGTGCAGGATTGGTTAACACCTGCAGGTACAAATTTACTAAATGCGTATTTTTTTGCTGTTGCCCAGCTCAGGGATGAGAGCTTTAACACAGAACTGTACACCTTTGCACAGCCTATGTTTCCTGTAGCTTTAAGGAACAAGGAGACACCCACAACTAAAACAGAAAACAGTGCTTGTTCATCCACAAACACATAAGACAGACCAGATACTCTCCAGTCCAGTGTGCATCTTAACCCTTTGAAGTAGATGAAGCTGCTGCTGTCATAATTAGGATGACCACTTTCACCAGGGTGGTGTCTAAAATGTAATTAATGTTTGACTAAGTCATAAAAACATGACGTCACTTTTTAACTTTTAATAGATACCAAGAAATGTTTAAAAAGAAGTTGAAAATCAGCGTGAACTCTTCTTCTTAGACTAATCTCATTTACAGACTCATCCATATTTGAATATACCGTATTACTTTTGAAGACGTTTTCAATGTCACCTTGAGATACTGAACAGGACCTGACTCCTGTCTGAGTGCGCCTACATGCATGCTATTTCCCCACTAAATGCTGTGTGTTACCTTCCCCTCTAATTTTGCCAAACTAATACAGTGGCTAAAGCTACTTTGTTGAGATTTATTTTATACACACCTGACTTAACACTCGATCATGACTTGCCCGTCCTCAGGATTTGCCAAACCAGTTCTACAGGCAGCCTAGCAACCTGCATGACATCCTGAGGTGAGATAAGATCAGCTTTCATCCTACATTTCCTTTCATGCATTCACAGTGGAGACCAGGAGAAGTTGCTATGATGAGACACAGCTTTTAAGCCACTATGCAAAAGTAAAGACAGAAGCATTGTGACCAGTGCCAGGGCTTTAGCGAGTTCAGCCTCTCCATTTGTGTGTGACAGAAAATGATAGGAGGTCTTCACACCTTACTTGGCACCTTTCTACAGGGCACAACAGTTCAAATATGTAGGATGTTCATTGGTATTCACTACTTTATGTATCTATGAGTCAGTGCAATCTAATCTGTACCACTTGTGTATTTTATTGCTCTGTGTGAGATTGTGTTCTGCTGTGTGTCTTTCAGGTGCTTTCTGAAGACCAGTCGATGTCCTCTGGTTTTCATAGTGTCAGACAGTCTGAGTGGAGACAGCAGCTTGCGCTTTCTTTTTCCCAGAGAGATCCAGGATGAGCTCAACATCAACAACATCAGGTTCCAAGTGATGTACACTATTACAATATAGAACAATATTGTTCTTGTATCTTCATGTCCGAGGTTACTGAGAAAATGTTGTTCCGCATATATGTGTTGGATTTCTTATGGAGTCTGCTGTCATAATCTGCAAGTATTCAGTGCATGATTTAGTAAGACAGCAGCTCATTACGTGGTCTGAGCCTGGTACTGACCACTCTCGAGCACACAGTGCGAGTGAAGGAGAGCTCATAGTAACTAAACTGAGAAAATAAGTAACAGTGATATTGATTCCAAAATATTTAAACTGAACACAATGAACACAAAGAAAACAATGTCTTTGTTGTTGCGGTAATCAGATATCAGTTTGCTTCATCTTTGTTTCCAGGATGTGGTTTGTAGTTATGTAAGGGATGACATAGAAGGGCTTCTATTCATCCTGAAGGGGTTTATTTCTCCATAGAAACCTGCTCACTATTATTTATCCCGCTTAGAACACGGCCTACTGCTTTCTTTACAGTTATTTAGCATAATCATGTCAAATGTGGAAGGATATCCCAAACCTGAGAGAGGCGTAGCTGGCGGAGTTTGGTTTACCACTACTATTTTGTACTGATGGATAGAAGTCCCGCAGTAGCTGATTTAGGCATTCAGCGTCATACATCAAAAAAATCTGTTCCCATTTTTGCCTCGCTCAAGTGTACATGCAATGAGGAGAGAGGCACACCTTGCAAACATTTGCACAAATGACACACAAACTGTAGGGATGCACGATAACTGTTTTTTAAAACCGATACCGATAACCGATAACTTTCAGCTCCTAAAGGCCGATACCGATAACACACACATATACCTAACATCATGACATCAATACCACAAACAAAACCAAAAACGCAACGTACGTGTTTACTTTCAGAGCCGCTGCGCAGTGAGAGATGCGACAGACGAGAGTAGGCTCATTTTAAATCAATAAAATGTGTTTTAATCACAATATAAAAATCAATATGTCACATTATTGAATGCTTTATTAGTAAGCCATGTTCTAAGCGGGATAACGTATAGTGAGCAGGTTCCTATGGAGAAATAAACCCCACCGCTTCGTGTCCGGCTTCTGAAGAAAGATACATTGTCCCTTACTTAGACTTATCTATGTAAACAAACTGAAAAAAGGGCAGTCCATAGTAAGTCAAGCACCATCACGTCCATGATTAAATCTTCAATAACCTTAGCCCGTAGGTCATCTTTGGCAAATTTCTTGGATTTTCGAAAAGCCTCGCCGACGCGCAAGTCCCGGTGGCTGCCTTGCTAACGTTAGCGTCTTTAGCAGGCCGGGCGTCCTCATATGCTTTCCAAACTCCGTCAAAGCGGTGGTTATGTTTCAGGTGGCTGACCAGGTTTGAAGTATTAAAGCTCGTGCAATTTCTCCCTCCTCGTGGAAGTCACTTAGAACATTTGTCACAAATAACCAGCAAACTGTCTTCTTCCGAAACTTTGAAGAAGTCTGAAATCTGTTTTCATAAGCACGGTGTGCTGCATGCTGCATTCAAGGTGTAATGTACATTCCCCCATTCCCTTGTTTGGGAGTCGTTATTTCGGCCTATTTAAGTTCTTGTTTCTATTTTTTGTGTGTAACATGTGTAAAAATGCTGTGAATGTAAACTCAATCAGCAACTACCAAAATTATGACCGAGTTATCGAGTTGTTTTCTGGCATGAGGAGGTATTCTTGATTTTTCCCAGTGACAAGAGTTTTTCTGATTATGCCAACGTCACATGAAGGCAGCAATCACTGCAGGCCATTCGGATCTCATAGTGGGAGCGAGGCACTGCCATGCTGACAAAAACACATATGTTATCGGGGCTGTTCGTCATGATATCGGACTTATCGAAATGACGTCATAATTTCCTGTTATCGGCCCGATAACTATCGTGCACCCCTAACAAACTGTGATTTTTGCATGCTGTATTGACTTGATAAATGCACCACATGTCTTTGGGGCAGAAAAACTAGTGCAAAAGCCTGAATATATCTAGCCCTCTGTGTTGATATGAAGATCTGTCACTGTCTGTGTGGTGAGTTTATAGTGGCAAATAGAAGGATAAATTCCACTCAATCTCAACACGTCCTCCATGTTTACCTATTGTCTTGATAATGTAAGTATCATGTCCATTTTCCACAATTTCCCGCAGCCCAAAACCATTCAGGTCAGATTAATGGGCGTCTCTAAAGTTGCCTTTAGGTGTAAGTGTGAATGGTTGCCTGTCTTTGTGTGTCAGCCCTGTGACTGATTTTTCAGGGGATTCATTGACAGTAGGTAATGGAAAAAAAAACTGCGCAGCTGATGTAATGGTATTTAATCAGCAAAGGAAAACAGTGTTTCTATCAAAAATAAAGGAAAACTAAGCAGCAATGTCTGTATGACATGATTGATGGAGTAGTGCTATGGAAATGTAGATTATGCTTACTTTACCATGTTTGCCTTTATAGGACAGGTAATTTCATTGACTCTTACTGTCCTTAATGTGTTCATGTTGATATGATTAGTGTCTTGGACATTATTTGAATTGTGGTCTTTATTTGATTTTAGCTAATTCTAGGTAATCAAATGCAGATTAACAGGATATTTAATAAAACTGTCAACTGCCATCCTGCTGCCAAAGATCTATCAGGTCCATTCCATTCAAAGAGACCACTGGATTACCCTGAACATTATTTTATTGTTCTCTGTTTCCAGTTTTAATCCAGTGGCCCCAACTACAATGATGAAGGTCCTGACTCGAATTTCAGCACTGGAGGCAGAAAAGGTGAAAGGAACCCTTGCAGTAGGTAACACAATTTGGTACGTGTTTTAATGTTTCCGCCAATATATTTTGCCATTATTTTGAGCAGAGCTGTGGGAGGATACACATCCCAAACGAGTCAGTGTTGGAGACGCTGTGTTCAGGAAGCTCAGGAGATATTCGTAGTGCCATCAACAGCCTCCAGTTTTCCTCCCTCCAAGGTCAGCAGTAAATCCACCCACCACACCAGAGGAATAATCTAGAGTGGACACATGTATACAGTGAAAATTGCTGTAAACTCGTTTTAATTTTAATGACCCCATGATCCTCCAGACACATCATTGGAAAAGGACCTGTGGAGGATGACGAAGGATAAACCTGCGACTTCACTGAGCAAAGCTGTTTCCAGAACAAATGAGAGGAAGAAGAAGTCCAAACAGACAAAGGAGCAGAAAAGGGAACAGGCTGTTTGGGGGAAAGATGCTTCGCTGTTCCTGTTCAGAGCACTGGGAAAGATCCTGCACTGCAAACGTGGGTCATATCTCCCATTTTGCTTAAATTGCCTTTCCTCTGTTTTGATCATTGTAGCATTTCTGCAATGGAAGTGTATGTATCTGATGCTTGATATACTATTATCCCTTTGTGCCATGGAGGTTAAAAAAACATAGATGACCTACACTGTTGCACCAAATGACATGTTCCTTCATTATCATGAACCTACAAACTGTAGTTTATTTCTACTCAATTACACAGTCCTGCGGCCCCAAATACTCACTAGAGCACCAAATGTGGAGTAATCTGGTGCTGACAGTAGTCCCTAACAAATACATGATTTCCTTCTTTTGAGTAACGATTGTTAAAAACTTAATTGGTCAACTGAGAAATTACTAAGCTTTCTCTCATCTTTTATGGTATAGAGATAAACTAACACACCACTGGTTTTGATCTTCTCATGGGATTTTGTTGACAATAAGAAAAAAATAGAGAATATAAGTCTTATCCAAGGTCTTTTCAGAGGGGATCAACTATAAGCAACACAAGGATGCAGATCTTGAGATGTGTTTTAATTGGAGCATGTTGATGCAGAAAGTCATTTTTGGATTTGGATTATGAGGATGACAAGAAACCCATTTTCCCGTGTATGATAAACCACAAAGTTGGGTTCTGTCAGTCTTTGGTGATTTACCTGCTGATAGTCCTTGATAGTCCTTCCTACTGCTGCAATGTAGCTTTCGTTAATCAAACATGACAGTGCTTCTATAATTGTAAGTGCCAGTTCCAAACAATGTATCTGCTTGTTGGTTTGTCATCAACAGGAGGTAAACATGAAGGTGCTGAAGCAACTGAAAGTGGCACTCGACCTGGCCTATCGTCTCACCTGTCTCATCATCAGAGAGAAGCATTACTAGTAAACCCAGAGGTACAAACATGCTTTTTTTCCCTTTAACAAATAATAACCAGCATGCCTAAATATCTTTTTAATCCATGACAACACTCAGAACTAATCTGTCGATGTCTGTTCAGTTGGTTGTTGAGCGTTCTCACATGTCTGGAGAGTTCTTCAACCTGTACCTCCACCAGAACTACCTGGACTTCTTCTCTGAGGTGGAGGATGTAGACCGGGCCAGCGAGTATTTGTCTGATGCTGACCTTCTCACTGCTGATTGGACGGTCAGTCTTTCCTTAGATATTAAAAACTAATAACTCCTAAATTCTACCCGCCATGGTTGCGCTGCGTTCCGGCTGCTTTGCAGCCTCCAGAGATGATTGCGGCCATTCTAGACGATGCTTGTGATTTCACCAGTGCAAAGCATTCCAGAAGCAGCGGTCCACTCTGCTCTGCAGAGAATATGCGCCTAGTATGTTTTTGACGGATGTGCATCAAGCTGCACAGAGAAGCTTGAGCCAGGCAGGAAGTGAGACACAGGAACAACATTAAGAATCTAGTAATTTTTCAAAATAAAACATCCTGTGAAGTTGTAACAGAAAAAAGGGAGACCAGTTAACTTCAAAGGCTACTTACATACGGTAGAAGCACAGGTATCAAGGAAAAGTCAGCAAAATCAGGTAGCCAAAACACTCCACTTCTGGTGGGCTTTGACGCAGCATGGAGGACAGAACAAAACCACATCGCAGCCTGAACACGACAGAACCATGCCCGGTGGAAAAACTTGCAGACTTCTTAGCTGACAAATATTTTGGATCTCTGCAAACTAAGGCTGGTGTATTTTAGTAATGTTGGTCGGCATTAAGATGGAAAGTAGCACTAAAAAAGGTGCCGGTGAGAAGATGAAAGAAGACCTGGAGTGCCAATTTTAATAAATACATCCAGAGGTTTTAAACCTTATCAGACACCACTCCACAGTGGTTTGTAATACTAAAACAGGATTTTATGTCTCTTCTATGCTTTAACAACAGTAGTCTTTTTTCCTGTTTAGTAGGAAGTGCTACAAGGGAGAATAGTAAGTAGTCGAGAGTGACAACTTGAATGTATTTGTTTGATATTGATATTGCCTGTGTATTACCATCATGATCTATGGTGTATTGACTGTTGACATGAAATTTGTGTTGTCTGTATTAGCGGCTGTCCTGTGCTGTTTTCAGAGTCGCAGCACTATGGGTGATTATGGGTCTTCACTCGCCACGAGGGGGCTCCTTCACTCAAACTCTCAACAAATTTCTGTTGGCTTCAGACCACTACACAAACCCAACTGGCTGCTGGTCAACAAGAAGGTAAGACACATTGGCGCTGTTACTGGCTGTACTGGCTTTGCTGTGGTTTAAGGTTTAAGACTAAAACTTGCATTGAACTTAACTTACCACAAGTGTGTTTAGTGGTGTTTTCAAGTTTACTTAACTAACGTTAATGCCAGAAATAGGGTTCGTCTGACAAACTTAAGTTTTTTTGATCATGGTCATGGATGTGCAGATTTGAGCAAATTGAGAGCAGTTGGAAAAAAATAGTGTTCTTTATATTTGTAAAAGTAAATAAAAGACCAAATTGTGGGCTGATCAAGCCAAAACAATGAAATCAATCTTTGATAAAAAATGATAAAATGACCCTTACTTTCAACTTCCATTAATAATATGCAACATTTCTCAGATCAGAGAGTTTGATTGTGAATGAATCACCAAAAACAACTGGACAGTAATCTCATTTGACTTCTTCTAATGTATCTTGTGTGTAGACTGTATATAGCGACAGTAGACAAGACTGTAATGAGAGTGATGTTGTTCCTGTCAGCAACGGGAGAACTGCCTGGCTGCCCAGTCTCTGTTCAGGAGCTTCTGTCTGACACCAGTCAGCCTGCAGACTGAGCTACTGCCCTACCTGGCCAAACTCACCAACCCTATGAGGAACCAAAGTAACACACATACACACAGAATATTGCATACACTGTCTTACATAGTACTTCAGTTGAAAGTACAAATATTTTTGAAAAGTTTTTGGCACTAGTGTGAACATCAGAGATGAACATCAACCTTTTAAATACAAAACTGCCACATTCATATCGTCTATTTCTCTTAGTACCTGGCTTTGATTTTTTGGACAATAAAGTTGATTACAGCATGCTACAAATATCAGCTACTTGCCATCCAAGCAATATATCAAAGCTCATACGTTAATGTACTATTATGACCCTTACGTCCTATTTGCTTTGGCAATCTGTCATCCCACCACAATCAGCACAGACTGGAAACTCATTTGAATGCCTATGTCTTTTGATAAAGTTTATGAGGATTCATGAATAAAAGTGTTTTGTGTTACACTGTCTCCCAGCCCAGATAGCTTTTATCCAGGACGTGGGTCAGATGTCATTGAGGAGGTTACCTGGCAGGTACAGATTTTATCTTCCCATAATGCAGTTGGATACTTGTGTGTCTGTGACTCACAATGATCCCCAATTACCCCAAAGTCTACAATCCAAAGATCTAACCATCCTTTACAACAGCAGTCCATACTGTCTTGTTGACAGTGTAAAATGGTGGAAAATATGGTAATCAAACCAGGGTCTTTGCCTTTACCGGTATCATTGATTCCACCAGCTAAAGTAGTACTCAGTGTTTCTTGACAAAATAACTCAGAGTTTACTGATTCGCTTTTTACTTTTAAAAGCCGATGACAGGATTTGAACACTGCTAACAATTAATTATGTAGTAGTAATAGTAGTACATACTAAAGCTTGTGTTTGTTAAGAGAGCTGAAACCACACCTACACCATTGATTGTTTCTATGGATACCTGTGCGTTAACATACATTACCGTACTGATTTAGAATGATGTTAAGGTGTCCAGATAATGTACATTTTTATTTCTGTCTTTGCTGTCTGTCTGTCTCTCTGTGCAGATTAAAACCAGAGGCTCTGACAGACAAAGAGCTGGGCCAGCCGGAGATAGACACTGAGGAGGAGAAAGAGGAAGGTCAGGATGGGGTTGAGGAGGGTCTGCCAGCCAGTCAACCACAAGTTACTACAAGCCAATTGCTTTTGAAAGCAGAAGACCTGATCATAGAGGAATATAGCAGTGACTAACACTCACAGCTCTGTCAAACATCTACTGTCATACTGTGAAACTGGTTCACTTTTTCATTTTATTTTTTTTTGTTTGTTTCGTGTGTGTGTCTCTTTCTCTATCGATCATTAATCATGGAGATTAATTCAGTTCAGTTCTACCAGTTGAAATGTTGTCAGTATGTATTTGTTTGAAGTGCATGCACTTGTTTTTTGTCCCTAAATTTTTTTTTTTTGTTTGTTTGTTTTCCTGAGTGACTGTTGAGCCTGGATTAACCTGTTATGTAAAACTGTCCAGGAACAAGCCCAGCCTTTAACTGACATCTTCTTTATTCTTTCCCATTGATGGTACAAGAAGATGAAGAAGAACAAGTAATATTACGTTAAATACTTATTGAGAAATACATTGTTTAAACAAAATGAGTTTGTGAATAAAAACTGTGTGAAAAGCTGATCACAGGACTCTTGAATATGACGCTGTTCTTACACTCTCCTGTCACACACCCCTACATCCAATATTTACTTAACAGTTTCACATGAAGCTCTTTTAAATACTTCCTCTGCTGATGGTGACTTACTGCCTGCTGCTGGAACTCACTGAAGTACTTTCAACTTAAATTCATTGAATTATTGAATACATTGTACATGTATACAGCTCCAATATGGCATATCATATGCAATTAGTAGATAAGAATAACATTTTTGAAAGTTTGACTAGAAATTATACTTTATTGTTAGCGCAGAAACGTTTTTAAATTGCACACTTTTTTTCTGTGAGGTTCAATGCAGTAATTCACTGTACCTTTCATGAAAAAAAAATCAGAATATTATTTTTAATTTTTTTGAACAAATTCTTATTTGAGGTTTTCTTCAGTTGGGAAGCTAATTTAGTTAACTAATTTATTTTTGTCTTAAAAAGATATGGAATTTATTTTAAAGGTTTTGACCGGAAGTCGATCGTGTTCCAACTGTAACTTGACGCTGCTGAAGGTTTTGACACTACGTTAGAGGAGGGTTGTCACATCATCGTCATACGGAACTGGAATATCACGAATTTGTTCTTGCTGCTTACTTCTTCAGTAAAACTTAGACAACAGTTTACTTCACGTTATCTTTGTCTCAGTGTCGGTGAAGCCTTTAAAGCGACAAGGAATATAAAGTTCGCTGAAAGTTACAGGTAAGAGGAAGTAATTAATAAGAAACGAACATTCTCAGCATTGAGGGGGAAAGTCCACTTTAAATTACAGTCCACAAGTTATTTCTGTAACAAATAAGTTAGGCCTGTAGTTCAGGTTTTGTTTGTTTTTTCATAAATGAATCAGCTACAGGCCGAAGTGATCTGGAGACTAATCCTGTGATTCATAGCTAACACTGGAACACAGAGCTGGATGATATAACTCAACTAGAAAAGTCAGCAGAGCTGGATGAATAACAAATTGCCAAAGCCTATCGAAAATCCAGCCTCCATGGTTAATGTTATTAAGTATTTCACATATTAAAAACAAAAACAAACAGAAAAAAATTCAATAACTTTTTTTTTGTTTGTTTTTTTGACTTTTCTTGGAATTATGTATTTGTCCAAGGAATAAAATGACTTTTACCTCCTTGTAACTCTAAATATTCACAAAACAAAATCTGGGGAAGAAGAAAAAAATCAGTGATCTTTAGAATGATTCGACATTCTGTGACTTTTTCACAACTTTTCACCTCAGGCCAGATGTTAATAAACTATTGACAGCTCTGGTGAACAGAACACATGGTGCTAACCTGTATCACAGCAAGAAGTTAGTTGGTACAGTAGGTACTGAGTAATGACCCGATCCCCTGTCCAAGACCAAAAAGGCATTATAAAATGACCAGAGAGGCATGTCTGTTTAATCCAGAAAATGAATAATAAAACCTCTATGATGTATATATATATATATATATATATATATATATATATATATATATATATATATATATATATATATATATATATATAATTTATTTTATGATGTGATGATTATGAGTATGAGGACTTTATAAGGAGATTTATCCAAGTGTGGAGTGGACAATCAATACAAACTGGAGGTTTTGATTTGTTTGTAGGTGCTGTGATCTATTTTGATTTTTTGACATGTAAAGGGTAAGGTATGACTTACTGACAACATAGTGAAACACAAGGGATAATACAAATAAATGTCATCACATTGTACATGAATGTAATGTAAGGTTTGAGCTGGTGCAGATGCAGGAGGTCAGTGAGGCCTGCAGGTTGGATGATGACATGGTGGATGGAGACCTGGGTGACGGAATGGGAGTCAGAGCAGCACCCAACTCCACAAGGAAGAAGAGCCAAAGCTTCACTAGTGTCATACAGACACTGCTACCTGAAGCAGAGTGGCTCAGACAGAGCACACAGATAGGCGAGGCAGCCTGGATTCCTGGACTGAAAACTGCAGACACACAGCAGAGAGCCCGCTGGAAGCTGTCACATGCTGGTAAGAATGAGAACTCACCCTTTACTGTCACAAAGGAGCTAAACAAGAATGAAATCATACAGGCAGGATACCATCGAATGCTCTAATTTCAATCAAATTTTAACTTTGATTTTCAAATTTCCTACTTCCAGTTCTCATGCTGGGTTAATTGGCTATGTGTTCTCAGTTTGGTCTCATTATTATGATGGCTTTTGGTGTGTAAGTATATTCAGAAACAATAACATTTCAAGCCAAAGTTCAACTAATTTGAACTTTGGGTGCAGTGCTGTGCTCTGCATATTTATCGGTACCATACCATCACAACTCACCACAATAGTGGAGAAGGCTTACCCACAAACCCAAGTGCTGTGCCTATGACAGCATTTTTCAAGTGTTTTGAGGAAATCACTTTGCTCTAAATGTATAAAGCTCCAAGAACTGCAAGAAAAGACACATATACATTTTCTATTACCTCTAATGCATGAGTGCACTTTTTGTAAATCAGCAGACTCCTTGGTTGCGCTGTCCAAAGACGAGCTAAAAGGCCGACTACAGGAAGCAACTGAGGTAGGAAAAGTGAAGAATAACTGTAGTTGATATACTGTAACTTTGTGCACTTGGCTCCAGCTGTAACTGATGGTTCTGCTGTGTTAACAGGTGATTGATGTTTTGTGCTGTGAGCTGGAGGTGGCACATCGTTACCTTGAAGGCAAATATGAAGCTCTGAAGATCTTACAAGGGAAGGTAGAGACACACATATATACTGGAGCATTTTACATGTCGGAATCATCGTCAGAATCAGAATCAGCTTTACTGGCCAAATATGTGTGCACATTAAAGAAATATGACTCTAGTTTAACATTTGCATTCAGTGTATTTCCATAGGAAAAAAAAGACTGAACAATAAGTTAAGTAGTGCAAAAATATACAATGAAATGTATTTGCAGGTACTTGTATGTTGAGTGACGGTGAATGATGAATATGCATGTTAAAAACTGTGCATTAATGGATTATAATGGCCAGCCAGTGGACGTTTAGGTGTCAGAGGGTTCTGTTTTGTGTCTGGTTGTTTCGGCTTTCAGTAATCTGTAGGGCCTTCCAGAGAGGAGAAGTTTGAACAGGTTGTGTATAGGATGTGAGTGGTCTGCGGTGATGCTTCTTGCCCCTTTCCTTGGTCGGAAGGTGTGTAAGTCTTGAATGGAGGGCAGGATGGCACCAGTGATTTTCTCAGCAGTCCATATAGTTCATTGCAGTCTGTTGTTGTCCTGTTTGGTGGCAGACCCAACCAGATGGTGATGGATGTGCATAGAACAGCCTGGATTATTCCTGTGTACAAGTGAGGGGCTCCAGTGCTGCTGGTCCGTGTTCTGAATGCGATTTTCCCCAGCCTCACCTGCTGCTTCCTGTCTGTCAGGAAAGTTGCAACGCACTTACAGGTGGAGGCTGTCACTGTGAGCTGAATAAGTGTCGTGTGGAGGATTTTTGGGATGACTCCTCCACCGACCTGTTTGCCCGGTGGGCAAATTGCACGGGTTCAGCAGGGGGCCTGTGATGTATTTCAGCTAAGTGAACACCAGTCTCTCAAGGGATTTCACAACCACAGATGTCAGGGCGATGGGTCTGTAGTAATTTAATCCTCAGATGGAGGATTTTGTTTTGGCACCAGAGTTATTACGGAGTGTTTGAAGCATGAGGGAACTTCACACAGCTCCAGTGATTTGTTGATCTGTGTGAAGATGGGTGTCAGCTGATCAGCACAGACTTTTAGATAAGGGAGGGGGACACTACATATGGGCCTGGCATTATTCCAAATTGCCTTATTATTATCTTTTGTATATATAAGCTAGGATCCCACTCCAAGCACAAGCATATATTGTGCATGTACATTTGTGTATATGTGTGAGTCATGTAAGGATTCACTGATTTAGGACTCACATACATGATTGTACTTGTCAGATTTGTGTTAGTTATTAAGCATACAAAATTAAAGGATAACTTTCGTTTTTTACAACCTGGACTTTATTTGTAGCATTAAATACGACCATTTAGACACCCAGACAACTTTGGTGGCATTTGGAGTCGTTTTGAAGAAATTAGCCACAGAAGAGCGGCGCGTATATCCGTATAATGCGAGTAATTGGGGCACCCGTGCGTAGCCTCTATAAACGCATAATCTGCGGCGAAACTCGTTCATATTCCAATATTTTGTTATGATATGCTGGTGCTATCCCCTCTGAGCCCGTGGTGGCATGTTGTCAACATCCAGTGTCTCTAGACAACTACTTCTGACGTGGATGACGTCATTTTCGAGCGTCGCGCGCTGCGAGCAACCAGCCACAACACGGCTAACTCTACGGCGGTCGGCTAGTTTAGCTGTAGTTTGCGACTGTTATTTTTCACAAAATGGATGAATATTTTTCCGACTCTGAGGTGGTGGACGATGACTTTGTTTACGATGGACATCCTTACCGTTTGAGCCAGAGTGCACGGAGGAGGAGCTCGTTGAAAGGAGGACGCGGAGGCAGAGAGAGGAACAGCTGGTCAAACAACAACAAACGGCTGCGCGTCCACGAGTAGACGGTAACTGGTGGTGTTCGTGTGGACAATGTTCATCGAGGACAACAGAGGAGGAATGCCTCTGTTGCTCAGAGTGGGACTTGCGGCCAGGAGATACGCGTCTGGATGTGTCAATAAATGTCTGTGTCACAACACTGGAGGATTTCCGTGCAATGATAAACTTCTGGCAAACAAAACCAAGGCAAATAAACGATCTATTCGTGTGTAAGCTACTTACTCAATCGGAAGTTGCCCACTTGGTCCTGCAGGCTTTGGCTGGGTCACTTTAGGGACACGAAAAACGTCTCCACCACAGCCCGGTTTATCATCGCGCGGAAATCCTCCAGTGATGTAATACAGACGTTTATTGACACATCCTCCTCTGTTGTCATCGATGAACATTGTCCACAAGAACACCACCAGTTACCGTCTACTCGTGGACGCGCAGCCGTTTGTTGTTGTTTGACCAGCTGTTCCTCTCTCTGCCTCCGCGTCCTCCTTTCAACGAGCTCCTCCTCCGTGCACTCTGGCTCAAACGGTGAGGACGTCCATCGTAAACAAAGTCATCGTCCACCACCTCAGAGTCGGAAAAATATTCATCCATTTTGTGAAAAATAACAGTCGCAAACTACAGCTAAACTAGCCGACCGCCGTAGAGTTAGCCGTGTTGTGGCTGGTTGCTCGCAGCGCGCGGCGCTCGAAAATGACGTCATCCACGTCAGAAGTAGTTGTCTAGAGACACTGGATGTTGATAACATGCCACCACGGGCTCAGAGGGGAATAGCGCCAGCATATCATAACAAAATATTGGAATATGAACGAGTTTCGCCGCAGATTATGCGTTTATAGAGGCTACGCACGGGTGCCCCAATTACTCGCATTATACGGATATACGCGCCGCTCTTCTGGGGCTAATTTTTTCAAAACGACTCCAAATGCCACCAAAGTTGTCTGGGTGTCTAAATGGTCGTATTTAATGCTACAAATAAAGTCCAGGTTGTAAAAAACGAAAGTTATCCTTTAAGATGTAAAACATTTTTTTACACTTATGGTCTGGATAGAACAATTACTTAAAGTAACTGTTGCTTGAGGGACCTTTCCATCATCTCGAACGTGCTATTCCATCTTGTAGCCACATCTGTCTTCAACTTTTGGGCTGGTAGCTCCAGAGGTTTCTACTTCTGCTCAAGGGCATGATTTGCGGTGGCGCTGCAGTGGAAAAGTCCTGTGATTCTCCAAATCCTCCCCAGCAGCCGTGCCACAGGAAGCGGCTTTATAGCTCTCTGTGCCACAGTGTTGACGGTGTGTGCAAAACACTTGGCATGTTTTAAGATGTGTAGCCGCTACCATGTTAGCAGTGTTAATGGTAACTATCACCATGTCGGTGGTTGCGAGCCTCCATTCCGGTGCGACAGTCTGAAACATGTCATCCATGTTTGCTCCTGTGGGAACAGGGTCCGGCGGGCCGTGCAATGTGAGCACTCAGGTCATGGCTTCACGATCGTGAACTTTGGCTTTACATTGCAGACGATTTACCCATACAGTAGGAGTTGAAATGAAACAACACTTTGAAAATCATACAGTGTATGCCCAGCTTAACATACTCCATGGCTCCTGGTCTCTCCATAATACACACCTCACTTGCTTATTGCTTATGCCAAGGTGGGCCGGGGCGGAAACCGGCATGAGTTTCTATGAGATTCAGCAAATTAACACATGGCAGGAAAAAAGGAAAATGGCAGCATCGCAAGACTGAAAAATGTAAATCGATTCTGAATCTGCCAAGATAGAATAGAATCGTGATTCTTCTCTGAATCGATTTTTTTGCACACCCCAAAGTAAGGTAAAAAACAAAACAAAACTAAGCTTAACTAAATACTATACTTCTTCACACAGGCCATTCTTGACAAAGCCACAAGTCACACTAAAAGTCTGTTGCAGAAAAGTGAGGAGAGGGCCAAAGCTCTGGAGAAGGTAAGTGCAGCCTGCTCAAATAAGGGCTTACTCTGCTTGCTTTAAATTTAGCAGGTTTCTACGCAACAGTCAAGAGCTAATTGTGGCTTTACTTTTTATCAAAGACAAAAGTTAACACCTCACACATCACAAAATTGATCAATTCTATGACAAATTTTAGAAAATATGAAATTGGTCAAGAATGACAAACAAAGAATTTAGCACAATGTTCATTTAAACAACACAACATTTGAACATAACCAGCCATGTTTTTGTACATGGATAACTGAGTTAGCTTGATTCGATTGCTGGTGATTTGACATGAGCCAGGATTTGATTTTATGGTTCATAACAAGTGCTCACAATCCCTTCCTTGTTCACTCATTCACTATTCCCTTAAAGTTTATTACTCTGTAGTGGCCAGTAAAATAAGATTTCAGACACTGGTGGGTAATTTGTTTAGGTAAGATTGATTACTAAACTCTTAACCTATGAAAGAAAGTGGTTGTTTCAAGATCTTGAAACTTCATTTAGTATAAAAAAGCAGTCCTCTGTTTTCCATACGTGATGATCCAAGTCAGCTGCACGAGACAGGATAACACAGTGTTAGTCTGAACATGCCATGACAATATTTTGTAATTGAAAAGTAATGGGGCTTTACATTACTGTTTTGTTTATAATCTCATATACAGTTAAAGTAGATGCACATGACTTGATGTTATGTGATAATGAGTTTATGAACCTGTGAAACAACTTGAAATATATTAATTATGATCTGTTGCTTCCATCTCTTGCAGGAGGTGAACAGCTTACAGTGGGAACTCAGTTTCAACCAGGTACAGATGAAAAGGTCACAGCAGTCCTGGGAGCAGAAATACAGCAGGTCAGATTCACTCCACATTCATTCATTTCTGTGGTATTTTCATTGACTTGTATTGTAACATTATTGTTGTTGTTGTTGTAATCAGAATTTTGAGTGAGAACAAGACTCTGACTGATAACATGGAGGAAAGACAGAGTGAGATCCAACAGCTCCGAGCAGAAAATTCTGGTAAATAATGTGGAATCATTATGTATGCACATATTATCTCTATGTGTGAAGCAAAGTGGATCAATCTTGAAAGCAATGACTTCACTCACTAAACCTTACACATCACCAACAGTCTAAATCATCTTAACCTAAGGTTCATTTACAAGCTTTTTCTACACCTTTCAACCACATGTCATTGATCTGGCTCCAAACATGTCTTTGTCAGCAAATGGAATTGGTTTAGTCATTATCACAAAAACTATGTTGTTTGCAGCTCTAAGTCAGCAGTGCTTGGAGCTTCTCTCCATGTTCAATGTGAAGGAGCAGAGAGCTTACCAAGGAACCAAACCTCAATACAGTCCAGAGAGGGACGCAAGTGTTCTGGAGGTGAGAGAGCGCCAATCAACATTACAGAAAGAGAGAGAGAGAAAGAAGGACAGTCATAGCCATTTTGGTTCATAATTCTAGACTAAGCAAACTTTTCTGAGATTCTTTGATTCCTCTGCTTCCTGATCTTTTCTTTATGGGCACCTGTATTTTTACCAAACTGATTTTCTCATGAACTTTTTGAAACACAGTTTTTTCATAAATCCTCTAACAAATGCCATCAAAATTTCATCATTTCTAAGATGGCAGTGTTGGGGGCTTGCCAGTGTCTCGGTGTTGCTGAAGCTTGCCCATGCAGTCGGACTGCTGCTGCTAGCAGGAAGCAGCTCATCCAGCTACAGCAGGAGGTAAACTACATCTAACCACTTCATCCATGCCAAGCTATATCTTGATCTTCTTTTTGCTCTCAAACCATTGTTGTTGTTCATAAGATGTAACACCAGTCCTTTGTAGGGAAATGATCTTTTATTGGTTTTGCACTTGTTTTGGGGGATGAGGAAGATAAATAAGTAATAATTCCGAAGAGGAAAATTAAGAATTATAGTAATTTAGTGAATCCACTTCATCAGTCTGACATCAAAAGTCATGACTTTTTGATTAAATTGCTCTCCATCTCTTGGCCCCAGAAAAGCCAAAAAGGAAAGAGAAAATGACCAAAAGAGAAAGAACAAAAAGGCAGCAAATGTTTTTGTCCTCAGGCAATACAGAGTGTTCATCGTGGGTATGGTAATGGTTGTTACCACCAGTCAGGGTTCTTCTCAGTCCTCCCTTTGTTTCAACCCTGAGAAGAGAATAGTTCCCTAATAAGACTTTGAAGTGTTTAATCTGGAGTTTATGCACAAAAGTTGCATTTCCATCCTCCACCATGACCCATTAAATTTATATTATATTGAATAAGAAGAAATTATTATATATAGGATATGGATGCCACATGGAATGAATGGTTCCTAGCATTACTACTAAATGAGTGGAGATTACACAATCCTTTTATTAGTACTAATAAAATACCTTTATGAATGAGCAATAAGCATGCACCAGCATTGCAGAGGACTAACATACATGAACAGTAGATGGCAGTATGGTCACATGGCAGAAAGACACAAAACAACAACAGTCCATCCATCAGGCTGTTGTGAAGAGAAATGACACTGATGACAAGGTGTAGCAGAGGCAGCCAGAGCGGGACTTCATTCAGTGAGCCCAGCACATAGAGATGTTCAACAGCAAAGTCCGGTCCTATCTTGTCTACATTTATTTATATACCTTGCAAACATGCATACATCCAGATGAGGATGCCCAGCTGCCATCATTCTACAACCAAGCTGATATTTCAACATTACAACGGCACACATTTAGTTCACTTTAATTCATATTCCTTGCATGGTGTTGTTATTGCAAATGTATCAGATCACAAAGAGTTTATCTGTCATAGTTTTCACACTTCGCTACACAGGTTTGACTCTTTCTTGCTGTTTTACATTTTTCACCCAACTATGTCCTATGTCCCCCCTTTTTGTTTACGACTAATGAGAACAATTAAACTTGTCGTCATTAGGGAAGTAGTAGTGATTTCAGGAGTAGTGATGAACTAGTTGTGCATATATGTCAAAGTGGGAATGGATGTCACTGTGGTTATAATTGGATGTGCAGGAGCTGGGGTAGTCAGAGCTAATGTTGGAGTAGTTTATCTCAATTTCAATTTTCAATTTTATTTATACAGCCCCAAATCACAACCAAAGTTGTCTCAGGACACTTTCCATATAAAGCAGGTACAGACCAAACTCTTCATCTACAGAGACCAACAATTCCCTCATGAGCGAGCACTTGGCAACAGTGGCGAGGAAAAACTTCCTTTTAGCAGGCACAAACCTCAAGCAGAACCTGGCTGTGGATGGGCGGCCATCTGCTTTGACTGGTTGGGAGAGAGAGAGACAGAGAAAGAGAGAGAGAGAGAGAGAGAGAGAAAGACTTAACTAGTTCTTATCGCCAATATTGTGTTTGGAGTAGTTGAACTTAAACCTAAAGTAGTCTTTGGCGCTGGGGATGTAACAGCTGCAATTGTTAAAAAAGATGGTTGCAGGGTTACCTGTAGTGGTGATGGCTATATTAAGACTGGTTGTAAATGGTGTTGTAGCATTGTCATTCACTTCTTGACTAGTTTCCAGTACTTCACAATTCTTCCAGGGGATGGAGTTTTCCTCCTTTAAATTCAAGTGCATGAACCGTAATAAACCATAAATCCAACTGGTTGATTCTTTAAACTCTTAAACCACATCTGACAATGTTCCAGGTTGATACACCGAAAACATGGTCTTTCACCTACACATTGTCTTCGGAATCTAGTCCTATATTCTCTATTACCTGAATCTCATATTTTCTTACAAAATTTGATCTTGAGCTGGATGTGTACCTTTATCTTGTCATTCACTAATTCACACTTCAATCCTACCATGTCTTCTACTCCTATCAGATTGAGGATTATTTGGACTCCTTGAGCAGTGTCTACATTTCTTATGTGTAGCTGTGCAGTCTAAGTATACTCTGGGCTCCGGGCTAAGTATGCATAGTTACAGTTACCACACGCTGATGTAATCCCCTTTCTAATCCTTTTCTGCCTGCCAAATAACCGAGTTCTGTCTATTAACACTACTACTTCTCTTTGTTTTTCCCCTACTCCTAATTCAGTTGGAATGGATACGCTGACTTCTCATCTCCACGTAGTGTATAGCTCTCTCATTTTAAATTTGACATCATCTGTCTCACAAGAAAACAATTAGAGCATGGTTGGGCTTATTTGACAATGCTGGCACAATATCTAGTCTAGCTCTGGCTTCCTTCCAAGGTGGCTAAGTCAGTTTCTGGATGCTCACGTTCAGAATCTTTGGCATCAGGGGCGTCACTAGGTTTTAAGAACAAGGGGGGCTTAGCCCCCAAGAGATGCACAGGATGTGCGTGAAAGTAGTGCACAAGTACAAAACTTCACAAACAGCCAACAAAGACTGAGAAATTATTCATTATTATTATTTCAGTCTGTGTTAAATACAGTACAACAACAAACAGAGGTTTGCACAGTAACAGTGTGTTCACATCACTGACGAAAAAAATGGCTACACTTGCAAGTTACTTGGTGGATGGAAGCATCAAAGAATGCCGTCTGTTTTTAAGGGTGGCAAATCGGTCTATCACTCTGTTGTGACTCAGAGGAAGCTCGTCTTTTTCAAGACTGTGAAGTCTTTTCTGACCCATTGTTTGACGCAGCCAGGAATGCAGCCGACGCAGTGCACTAAAGGACCTTTCACTCCTGCAGCTGCTTACAGGCACTGTTAGGGCAACTTGGATGGTTGCCTTCAGAGAGGGAAACATGTCTGAGTCAAGGAGGTTGTGCACAGACAATATATCTTCTGGTAGACATCCAGCCTCTGTTTTCCGGGCAAGAAAGTTTCTGGCCACCAGAACCTCCTCTGTTTTCAGGTCAATGCTGTAGTGCTTTGCAAGTTCATTCAAGTGTGATTCACTCAAGAAGTTCTCACATTTAGGACTGCATGCCTGGATGCTTTTTAGTAGCCCTGCATCTACAGCTCAAGCTCGCCAACCAGAGTTGTTCAATTCAGTGCATGAACCTGCCGTTGCCTCCAGTACAAAATCCTCCATTTTCCTCTGTTTATGCCTTGTCTTGGCACCTGGCTCAGGTATACTGTGGGTGTGGCACAGGGCTCTGGTTCTCTCATACAGCTCTGTGGCAAATGCATCTGTGCGTTTGTCCTCAAATGTGTCACACACTGCTTGTTTGCAGATCAAAGCTTCTGCCAGGTCTAAAGACTGTTTCTGAAGGAGCTTGTGGAGTCCTTCAGTTACAGACAGAAGTG
This sequence comes from Chelmon rostratus, assembly GCF_017976325.1. NCBI lineage: Eukaryota > Metazoa > Chordata > Actinopteri > Chaetodontiformes > Chaetodontidae > Chelmon > Chelmon rostratus. The sequence continues at coordinate 395,422 of NC_055662.1, forward strand.
ACTGAAACATCAGTAGTGCATAGACTGCTGAGAACTGATCGAGCTTTGCTCTGAGACTAACAGCTATGGGGGATCTAATGGCAGAAAGGCACTCCAAAATGGCAGACAATGTCTCAAGAACTATATATACACACTTTCTAATCATTTCTCTCCTACTCACCTTTCCAGTAGAGGTCTCTCCCCTCTTACTCCCTGTGCATCTCTGCCCTGACTCCTACACGTCAATAGAGGTGGTGGAGTGATTATTATTAGTGTATTATTATTATCCACTGATGGTAATCATATGTGAGCCCAGCTCCATGCGTGAAGTGAGAAACACGGCTGATGGCTGATGCTCCAGAAGGAAGTCACCCCAACGATAGTGGTAAAAAAAGAGTGCATACTTAACTCTATATACAACCAGGACCTTCACAATGCATTTCAGACTACTAGCTAGCAGCAGCTAAGTAGCAGCGTTCTTTCAGAGCTGGAATGTAGCTTTTGACCGCAAAACCACAAAGGTAAGACGTGCGCAGATTGTCTGTCGTGTGTGCGCAAGCCAGGTTTTTGTTTGTCAAACACGGAGCATTTGGTTTATTAACTATATGGGAATTTCTGCTGTCAGCTGGGGGTTTGAGCTAACTAACTGTTGCTACCAGCAGTGATGAATGCTTACTTTCTTGAAAAACCTTCTTATGTCCATCCTTCACCCATCCGTTTACGCTCTGCTCCTGCCGCTGTGTGCTTCAGAGGTACACACACAGGCTGCAGTTACCGACTGCGGGCAAGGTCTTTTTTTTTGTTTTGAACTTCCCTGCAGTGGCTCAGGTGATTGTGCTTCCTTCCACTTGATCTGCTATTGGCGTTGCTTGCACAACCATGTAAGGACCATCTCATCACGGCTCATGCAACTTCCCCTGGAAGACGTTAATGTACACCTAATCTGGTGGCAACAAACTTTCAATCTTCTGGTTAGAACTCGGCTCTTCTTTTTCTCCTGCAAATAAATAGATCTGTGGATAGCAGTTTGTTGTTTCATATTATCTTTCAGTTCTCTTTGCAATTGTTTAAGCAGAGGACCCTTGCAAGGGCCTCTTAGCTGTGTTGCAGGCATGGGTTGAATGGTCCCAAAGTTCCATTCATTCTTTCAACCAAGCCTTGGCTTTGAGGATGATACACAGCTCCCAAACGCTGTTTAATTCTTAACTGTTGTAAGATACTTTTGCCAATTTTCTGTACAAATGCTGATCCATTGTCTGAACTTATTTCTAATTGTAACACAATTGTGGGATAACTTCTCTCATTAGGAATTTGACAACAGTTTTCTGCTCCAAGATCTTTAGAAGGAGTAGCTTCAACCTAGAAGGTTACTCCACCTGTGATTTGCAGTATTGTAGTATAGTTTGAGAGACTTAATGTATGTTTGGGGACCTCTACAGGTCAATCTTGCATGACATCATGTACTGTTCTTAGATCATGTACCAATCTATACTTAGATTTATCCCGTGTCTCAATTAACACTCCTGCTTTCGCCAATCCTTTTATTGTCTTCTGCTTCTGGTTTCAGTGGATATTGTGGATGGACAGGTAGTTTCACATTTGATTTTAGTTTAACCTTAACTGGGTTTTCTGATTTTACCAACCAGTATCATAGTAGTAGTTTTGACCACAGTTGATCAGGGACATGTATCAACATGCTATTGCTTTACACAAGTGTAAATTACTCCAGTTTGTCTGCCTTCAACTTGAACCTGCAAAATTGCTGGAGAGAGAGCCTCAATGACTGAGTTCCTGAACAGTATCATTAACATTGGGCTTGTTTCTGCATTCCTCTTCGGTTTCTTATTTCCACCTCTATAGTTGTCAGTTGATGTGGGCAGTTGGATTCTCATTTTCAGTGAATGGCTCACCTTCAGGGCTTACGGGTCTGTTTTGGTCGGATATTCAGCCAGCAATGCTCTCCACAGTTCAGTTGGATAGACACTGAATTCAGTCCAATCTGCCAAGTGATTCATCATCCACCCTGCCTACAATGATCTGAGCCCATACAGCCTTAATGTCTCCCAAGGCAACAGTTTGCCATGTCACAAATGTCAGGCAGCTTAGAGATCAACCCTGCAAAGTCGAGTGTTTGCCACAGTATGTAATGACCTTGAGTACCCTTTATTAAAATTGGAAATTGACCAGGATATGTATATCTGTCTGGTGGGTGTATTTTGGGTCTGTATCTGAGATAAACGGCTCTATCACCCTGTTTGCTGTTTCCCCTTGATTCAGCTCTTTCTGTGTTTCTGTTCCTGTCTTCTTGTTACAGGCATCATTGTGGGTTAATAGCAGATGCTTGGGTCTATAAATAAACTAAATTTACCCACTGTGATTTCCTCAATGGCATGCCAACAACACTGTCTTCTTTAAAAGTTGCTAGGAGTTAGTTAGCTAGTCCATGCCAAGGTGTAATGCTAGATTGATATTTATGTCTTGTAGGTAATTACCTTTTCATAGACAACGACAAGATGAGTTAAACTAACAGGGTAACCTGCATATACACGTTTTATTTGGGTGTTAAAGTAGTAAATTAGTAGGCTATGCCATGACTGTACCATGCCACAACTGTGTAAATATGTGTGTGAGTGTGTGTGTGTGTGTGTGTGTGTTTTCCAGCTGGATGCTCAATGTTCAAGGAGAGAGGAGGCGTTGATGGTTGCTGATGCTTTTCGCATTGCCTTTGAACAGCAGCTGAGGAAACGAAGCGAGCACATCCTGCTGCTGGCTGAGGCCAACATCCTGAAGTCAGGCAGTGCGTCCTGTCCATACTCTGTGAATTTCTAAACCTGTACTGTCCTTAGTTAGAGGTGTAGACCAGTGTAGTTTGTACTTTAGTTAACTTTGGAATTCTTCAAGATTTAGAAGGCTAACCAACTAAGTTCCAGGTTTAAGAAAAAATGCTTTTTAAAATGTAACTTTAATTACAGACTTACTACAATATGACACACACTTGGAACTCAAGTTGTTCAAATTAAATGGAATTTATAAATACATTATGGTTCACAGAAAAAATATTTTTTCTAGCCCCCAAATGTGAGTAGATCATGTGTAAAAGGGATTCAGGTGATTCAGCTGAATATTTTTCTTGGATGTGGGTGCAACTTTTCCCTGTCAAAGCTAGGGATTTACTGTTATTTTGTGTACGACTGTCACTCATTTCCCCATAAAACTATAAATACTTGTACTACTAGTACTTATTTAAGTGCCTTTTATTGTCACCATTATGAAAGTGTCTTTCCCTTCCAGGCATTAACAGGAGTCCTCTAAACAGTGTAAGCCAGAGGTTGAGAGGATTGCTACCTTCCAGTTTGGAGGTGAAGATGCCGGATGATCTATTAGAGACTCTCTACAGATTGCTGGATATGGTTAGTATTGCCTCTAGCATCTGTAGGTCTGTTATCTAGAAATCACAATATAGAGACTCTCTGAAATTTACTGCAGAGGTCAATACGTTTTGTTGGAGAAGTTGGCCCTCTGCAATGTCGTTCTTTCCATTGTGCCACCTCCATAAACCTCCCTAAACTCCCCTTCCCTGTTGATGTTAAGGCCTCGTTCTGCTGCAAACAAACTAGTTCACATCGTCTGACTAAAGTCAGTAGTATTTCTACCTGTTCTGGATGGCCACACTTGACAGTGGGGAGAAAAGTCTGGCAACATAGAGAGGGGAGGGCTTATTATCAGCAGGCAAGCCTTTTTTTATCTTCTTCCTCTTTCTTCCTCATTTTAGCCTTGAAAAATGTATGTCAAAGTTCTGTCTCAGCTAAAACCTACTTACTTTTGACCCTATGAAATGTAAAAGTGGGAATAACAGTGCACATATTCAGACAGTCTTTCCTCAAAGGCATTTATGATGTTGCACTTGGTTGTGTGACAAGCTGTGTAATGAAAGAAGAGATTATGAGAGAGATGTTCAAACACTTACTTTCATACTGCACAAATGGCTAATCACTGCCTCTGTTTCAGAAAAATTACAAAAGCTGTTGACACTGATAGACAATCTAATAAGCACTTTGTTTGAAGCTCACCGAGGCCTGCTTGTGGTTGCTATCTGAGGGGATAATGTTTTTGGTGATCAATTATTGACAGAGGGGCATGCATAAAGAAAACCTTTACACAAATGCACACATACACACACATACAGGCCAGAAATAAGGAGTTTCAGTCTGAAGGTGAGTAATACAGTTGTTAGTGCTACTACAATTCCTCCTAAAAACCTCATCTCAAAATCTCAAAGAGACTTAATTGAATAGAAATAGAATAACATTAAATTCCCTGTTCATGAGACTCTGCATGCTTTCATGGCAGAACAAAATAGTAAATAAAGAAGAAAAAGTAACCTCCAAGTGACATTAAATTTTTTTGTTGGTCCTGAAATGAGCAGAGACCCAAATGATCAAAAATATCTGCTATGATCTAGATAACTCGACTGTGCCACAAAGCAAAATGGATTGGGACTGTTTTGACTTCAATCGCATAAGGTCATTAACTACAATGAGAAACAATTGGCCCAAATTTCTCACTCATGGTTTTTAATGAAACATTAGTAAGAGCTATACCCTCCAGTCTGTATGCAAAGGTAATGTTGAGGAACAAGAGGAAATCCCCAAGGACACTGACCTTAAAACAAAACTCCAGGCATACATGTTAAAGCTGAGGAGTGAGTCTGCCAACATAAGTCTGTGTAGTATAGAAGCTTTAATATGAGTTTTTCCAGTATTTTTGCTGATGGGCAAGTTAATCATGGAACTGAAAAAATGTATTAAAGGAAGAACATTCATCTTAATCATGAGAAAAGAAAGAGAAGAGATTCAGACTCTGTTGTTAAGAATTTCTTTTTCTCCAGAAAGAGTCATTTTTCTCCCTAGTTATTGATTATGTGTTTCCTGTTGTAGCTAAATGACAAGGAGGAGGCCCTGGCTCACCAGAGGAAGGTGAGCATCATGTTAGCCCACAGTGCTGAGGAGCTGCAGAAAAAAATTCATCTAGATTCACACTACCAGCCATCAGACTCGTCACAGTCCAGGATCCCATCAAATCAACCACAAGACCCATCAGAGAACCAGAGCCAGTCTCACCAAACGTCTGACACATCAAAGTCTAACCACAAGCTTCATCAGAGTCCAACATCCAAGCACATCAACAACTAGAGGTGTCAAATTCCTAGCTTCAGCCAGGACAACCACCACGTCTGTCGAAGTCCATGACTGAGCTGAACTGAATTAATACTGAACTACAGGAGCTTAAATTTTACGAGAGAACCGTACCGGAAGTGCTGAGCAGAAGACGAGGGAAATGAGAGACACTATACGAGAGCAACACAAAAGACTTTTATGCTCATGAACTTTTTCTCCTGCAGGTTTAACAAGGTGTACACAGTAAAAAGCATTCTGGTTACTTCTGTTACAGAAATATGTTTTTGACATTGTTTTGCGGTTACTGAAACTTTTTTTTATTGTTTCTAGTTTTCATGTTGTTCCATGACTCTGAAGCGAGGAAAATAAATGTGATTGTGGACATCAGAACAGAGCGTGAATCTTTCATAACCAGGACAGATATACAGTTGTGCTCATAAGTTTACAAACCCTGGCAGAATTTATGATTTCTTGGCCATTTTTCAGACAAATATGAATGATCACACAAAAACCTTTTCTTTCACTCGTGGTTAGTGTTGTGCTATAGTTATTTATTATCAAACAACTGTGTTTATTCTTTTTAAATTATAATGACAATAGAAAGTACCCAAATGGCCGTGATCAAAAGTTTACATACCCTGGAGGTTTGGCCTGATAATAGGCACACAAGTTGACACAAACGGGTTTGAATGGCTACTAAAGGTAACCATTCTCACCTGTGATCTATTTGCTTGTAATCAGTTTGTGTGTATAAAAGGTCAGTGATGTTCTGGACTCTTGACAGACCCTTCATCTTTCATCCAGTGCTGCACTGACATTCCTGGCTTCTAAATCATGGGGAAAGCAAAAGAATTGTCAAAGGATCTGCGGGAAAAGGTAATTGAACTGTATAAAACAGGAAAGGGATATAAAAAGATATCCAAGGATCTGAAAATGCCTATCAGCAGTGTTCAAACATTAATTAAGAAGTGGAAACTGAGGGGTTCTGTTGAAACCAAACCACGGTCAGGTACACCAACAAAAATTTCAGCCACAGCTGCCAGAAAAATTGCTCGGGATGCAAAGAAAAGCCTTCAAATAACTTCATCTGAAATACAGGAGTCTGAAAAACACTGGCGTGGCTGCTTCAAGGTGCACAATAAGGAGGCACTTGAACAAAAATGGGCTCCATGGTCGAGTCGCCAGAAGAAAGCCCTTTCTACGCAAATGCCACAAATATGCCAAACAGCACAGAGACAAGCCTCAAAACTTCTGGAACAAAGTTATTTGGAGTGATGAGACCAAAATGGAACTTTTTGGCCACAACCATAAACGCTACATTTGGAGAGGGGTGAACAAGGCCTATAATGAGAAGTACACAATCCCTACTGTGAAACACGGAGGTGGATCGCTGATGTTTTGGGGATGTATAAGCTACAGAGGCACAGGAAACTTGGTAAAAATTGATAGCAAGATGAATGCAGTATGTTATCAGAAAATACCAGAGGAAAACTTGCACTCATCAGCCCGGAAGCTGCACATGGGTTCCAACATGACAACGATCCAAAGGACAAGGCCAAGTCTACCTGTCAGTGGCTACAACAGAATAAAGTAAAGGTTCTGGAGTGGCCATCTCAGTCTCCTGACCTCAATATCATTGAGTCACTCTGGGGAGATCTCAAACGTGCAGTTCATGCAAGGCAGCCCAAGAATTTACAGGAGCTGGAGGCTTTTTGCCAAGAAGAATGGGCAATTTTACCATCTGACAAAATAAAGACCCTCATCTACAACTACCACAAAAGACTTCAAGCTGTCAGTGATGTTAAAGGGGGGAATACATGGTATTAAGAACTGGGGTATGTAAACTTTTGATCAGGGTCATTTGAGTAGTTTCTGTTGTCAATATGATTTAAAAAGAGTAAATACAGTTGTTTGATAATAAATGGCCTCATCCAACCACTTGCCATGCGTGAAAGAAAAGTTTTTTTGTTATCATTCATGTTCTATGAAAAATGACCAAGAAATCATAAATTCTGCCAGGGCATGTAAACTTATGAGCACAACTGTATTTCAAGTTCAAATGATGCTCCACATTGATCTTTTTTATCACTTTTCATCACCTATGGCTTCAACAAAAGAAATAATTGTTTGTCCCTTTCTCTTGGAGACACTCGTTTTCTTGACAGTTGCCATGATATCTGCTACATAGTGACACACAAGGACATGTAATAAGGTTTGTTTTATGTTTATTTTATTTATTTATTTATTTATTTGTTTGTTTGTTTGTTTATTCTCACTCAGACTCAGAGTCTGAGTGAGAGCTATGGCCCAGAGGCTGGAGGTTCCCTACCCCTACCATTGATGGCTTCACACTATGACTTAGGCAATCACTAGGGTAGCATGTAAAAGCAGATTTGAAACTAGTGTCAACAACTCCTGCAATTGACAGCAACAGTTTGTCAAAATTTCTGTTTTTTAAATACAATTCTGAAATTTACACACTACCTTCTTGAAAAGCCCGTTTTCAGGGCTGTCAGGGCTTTCAGGACTCAAAAGCAGAACACAGGACACGAACTGAGGGCGAGCGCAAAGGCTGGTTTTAATAACAAAATACTTTCTCAAAAAGGTTGACAACAAAAATCACTTATGCAAAAGGCAATAAGGCAGAAGGGCAAAAACTTAGGACGCTGAGGATCACAGACAAAAACGAACGTGAGACAAGACTCTGGGAAGACTTTAGCTGTGGTAGCAAAGACAACACGGCACATAACGCACAAGACGATCTGGCACAGGACAAAGGGAGACGCAGACTATATATACATGAGGTAACAATGAACAGGTGGAGACAATCAGGGCGGGGTAGACAATCAGACAGGCGGGAAACACACCGGGAAGTCAAGGGGCCTGAAACGAGAGGAGAGTTAGGTTTCACAATACAACAGGAAGTGTAAGACAAGATATGACGCTCGTGAACAAAACACTTAACAGACCTGACGAGACATGACAGTACCCCCCTCTCTAGGGCCGGCACCGGACGGCCCAGGTTCGTTTTGGTGCTTGTTGTGAAAGTCAGTGATTAAAGTCTTATCGACGATGAAGCTTGCTGGAACCCATGACCGTTCCTCGGGGCCGTACCCCTCCCAGTCCACAAGGTACTGGTAACCCCGACCACATCTGCGCTCCGCTAGGAGCTTCTTGACGGCGTAGACAGGGCCTCCGTCGACCAGACGTGGAGGAGGGGGTGGCTTAGTGGCTGGCACCAGCGGGCTTTCTTGGACCAGCTTGAGCTTGGAGACGTGGAATGTGGGGTGTACTTTCATGGACCTGGGGAGTCTCAGACGCACAGACACAGGATTCATAATTTTTGAGATCTCAAAAGGTCCCACAAACCTGGGTGCCAGCTTTCGAGAATGCACATGGAGGAGTAGACCCCGCGTAGTAACAAACTGGGGTCCTCTATCCGACACAATATCCTTAGGCAACCCATGAATGCGGACTACTTCTCTCATCAACACTTCGGCTGTGACTTTGGCTGAGGGCAACTTGGGCAATGGAATGAAGTGTGTCATTTTCGAAAAACGATCCACCACCGTGAGTACGGTGGTGTTACCTGTGGAGGCGGGCAGCCCAGTCACGAAGTCGATAGAGAGGTGTGTCCATGGTCGCTGGGGTACGTCCAGCGGGTGCAGGAGTCCGGTGGGGCTTTGTTTTGACATCTTGTTTCTGCAACAGACTTCACAAGCTTGAACATAGTCGAGTATGTCTTTTCTAAGAGTGGGCCACCAAAACCTCTGTTTGACCATGTAGAGTGTGCGTTTGACCCTCGGGTGACATGTGAGTAATGAGTTGTGTGCCCACTGAATTACCTGGGACCGCAGCTGCATCGGTACGAACAACCGATCGCTGGGGCACCCTGCCGAGGATGTTAATCCCTCAATGGCTTTTAGCACATCATTTTCTATTTGCCAAGTTACTCCTCCTACCACACAATTTAGTGGTAGGATCGTCTCGGGTTCCTTGGCAGCCGGTTCTGGTTCAAACAAACGAGAAAAGGCATCAGGCTTAATATTTTGGGACCCAGGTCTGAAAGAGAGGGTAAACCGGAACCGACTAAAAAACAGAGCCCACCGGGCTTGTCTAGAGTTCAGTCTTTTTGCTTTCTTGATATATTCTAAATTCTTATGATCCGTCAGAACTAGGAAAGGGTGCTCCGTTCCCTCTAGCCAGTGTCGCCACTCTTCTAATGACGTTTTAACGGCTAACAGTTCTCGGTTACCTACGTCATATTTCCTCTCTGCCGGGGACAACTTACGCGACAGGTAGGCGCATGGATGGATCCTGTTGTCCTTGTCGCTCCGCTGGGACAGGACGGCTCCAACTCCGTCATTAGATGCGTCCACCTCTACCACAAACTGGCGTTGGGGATCAGGAACTGTGAGAACCCGAGCTGTGGTGAATGCCGCTTTTAGCTTCCGGAAAGCGGCATCAGCCTCTGCAGACCACTGGAAACTGAACTTGGAAGATGGGAGGTTATGAAGGGGGGCCGCGACTGTGCTGAAATTGCGGATTAATTTCCGATAGAAGTTAGCAAATCCCAAAAACTGTTGTAACTTTTCGCGGTTACTGGGATTAGGCCAATCAGCTACAGCCCTCACTTTCTCTGGATCCATCTGCACATGATTTTCGGAAATTACATAGCCTAGGAAAACCACTTGCTTGGCGTGAAATTCACATTTCTCAGCTTTGACATAGAGATGGTGAGATAATAGACGAGACACGACTTGGCAAACGTGACTTTGGTGAGTGTCCAAATCCGGGGAGGAGATCAGGATATCATCGAGATAGACAAATACAAAGTTATTGAGAAACTCTCTCAGAACGTCATTTACATACCCCTGGAACACAGCTGGTGCGTTAGTGAGTCCGAAGGGCATGACCAGATACTCATAGTGCCCGCTGGGGGTGTTGAAACCTGTCTTCCACTGGTCTCCCTCCCGGATGCGGATCATGTGATATGCATTGCGGAGATCAAGTTTAGTAAACCAGCGGGCTTGCTGTAAAAGTTCGAAAACAGAGTTCATTAGTGGCAAGGGGTAACGGTTTTTAACAGTTATATCATTCAAGGGGCTATAGTCAATGCAAGGTCTTAAGGAACCGTCTTTCTTTTCTACAAAGAAAAAACCTGCCCCAGCAGGCGAGGAAGAGGGGTGAATAATGCCCACTTTCAGGGAAGTTTGGATGTAGTCATCCATTGCCTTACGTTCTGGGCATGAGAGCGAGTATAACCTGCCCTTGGGGATGGGAGCCCCCGGGAGGAGATCGATGGGGCAGGACCGATGAGGAGGTAATGAGGTTGCTTTGACTTTGTTGAACACCTCCTTCAGATCCCAGTAGCAGCTTGGCACTTTAGCCAAGTCAGGATAGCGTTCTTGCTCTCCCTCTGGCGGCAGGACAGGTTCAGGATTCTTGGTGTGCAGACTGTGAACAGACTCAGAAGGAGAGACATTAGACTGATCATTCCTTCCCCATCCCTGAATTTTCCCTGTAACCCAGTCTATCTGTATATTGTTTTTGTGGAGCCAGGGATACCCCAGAATAAGACAGTGTTGAGCTGAATTGAACAGATGAAACGGCAAAAGTTCGGTGTGAGCATCCCCGACTGCTATTTCACATGGTTCAGTTACATGAGTCACTTGAAAAATAGCACAGCCGTTAAGGGCATTGGCTCTGAGTGGGGTCTCGAGTTTTTTCACTCCAGTCAGGTTACTTCGAGCAAAGCCCCAGTCCATGAAATTTTCATCTGCCCCAGAGTCTATGAGCACCTCTAGCTCTACCAACTGATTATTGTTTTTTAATATGGCTTTGGTTAATGTGCGTGGAGGTTTCAGAGTTAACGAGACTGGGCTCACCATCTCCCTCCTTTCCGATGGTGAGCCTGATCTTTTTCCTGACACTGAGCCACTTGGTGTCCCCGCTCCCCGCAATAGAAGCATGCGTTTTCCTTGACGCGTCGCAACCTCTCTTCTGGATCCACTTTGGTGCGACCGATCTGCATCGGTTCTTCAGATCCAACAGGTGGCAGTGTGGGTGCAGGTAAACGAGGCAGTGACGGTGGAGCGCCCTGTTGTGTGGTATGCTTTCTCCAGCTTTCCGTGCTGAAGCGGGATTCCCTCCGTCGATCTTGCTCCCTCTCGCATAGCCGGGAGTCTATGCGGATGGCCGTAGAGATGATGAATTCAAGGTCAGGAGGGTTAGGAGGAGGGTGAGCTGTGGTGGACTCTCCAAACGGTTAGTCAGGCGGCGCAATTGTTCGGTGAGTGAGGTTACCTGTGACATAACTGTGTGTTGTAGTTCTTATTGTCTGTCAGATAATTCTCTCACCCCTTGCTGTACGCTCCGGAGTTGATCCTCGTGCTGATGCAGGAGATTTCCTTGGGCGCTCAGTGCGTTTCGGAAGTGGTTCGGTTCCGCTGAGTCCATTTTGGCCAGATCGTACTGAAAAGCCCGTTTTCAGGGCTGTCAGGACTCAAAAGCAGAACACAGGACACAAACTGAGGGCGAGCGCAAAGGCTGGTTTTAATAACAAAATACTTTCTCAAAAAGGTTGACAACAAAAATCACTTATGCAAAAGGCAATAAGGCAGAAGGGCAAAAACTTAGGACGCTGAGGATCACAGACAAAAACGAACGTGAGACAAGACTCTGGGAAGACTTTAGCTGTGGTAGCAAAGACAACACGGCACATAACGCACAAGACGATCTGGCACAGGACAAAGGGAGACGCGGACTATATATACAGTACATGAGGTAACAATGAACAGGTGGAGACAATCAGACAGGCGGGAAACACACCGGGAAGTCAAGGGGCCTGAAACGAGAGGAGAGTTAGGTTTCACAATACAACAGGAAGTGTAAGACAAGATATGACGCTCGTGAACAAAACACTTAACAGACCTGACGAGACATGACACTTCTTCTTTTTTTTTTTTGGTCATGAACATTGGCAGGATGTAATCTATTGTTGTCACTGGGTAATGATAGATATGTGGGCAATTGAGAACAAGATATGAAGTTGCAGAATAAGGTGGTAACAGTTTTGGACATTAAAAAGAACTGTAGTTATTACTTAACTACTGGGTACTGAATCTAATTCCTTTAATGGAAATGTACGTTTCCTCTACTTTCATGCCTGCACTCTGTACTTATCTAATACTCTGTGATTACCTGAAGTTTAACAAAGATAGACATGCTACAGTCCAGCAATTCATATAACAACTGGATTAGAGTGGCAACCTGATAGTAACAACTGCAATAATCTACCTTGAAAGTAACAAATGTGTGGACGAATTTTTCTGCGTCATTGTGGCCCGCCAGATAGGACCACTCCAGAGACACACAGTTGGCACGCAGCTCTCAATCAAAACTCTTCAACTTTATCTCATAAGTATAGGTTTCCATCCATCCATTCTCTTCCGCTTAGCCGTGGCAGAGGGGACAAGCCACCCTTTTCCGGTCGAGAACTATGGCCTCGGACTTGGAGGTGCTGATTCTCATCCCAGCCGCTTCGCACTCGGCTGCAAACCGCCCCAACACATGCTGGAGGTCCTGGTTCGAAGAAGCCAACAGGACAACTTCATTCGCAAAAAGCAGAGATGAGATCCTGTGGTCCCCAAACCAGACTCCGTCCGGCCCTTGGCTGCGCCGAGAAATTCTGTCCATAAAAATAATGAACAGAACCGGTGACAAAGGGCAGCCCTGCCGGAGTCCAACATGCACTGGGAACAAGTCTGACTTACTGCCGGCAATGCGAACCAAGCTCCTGCTCTGGTCATACAGAGACTGGACGGCCCGTAGCAAAGGGCACCGGACTCCATACTCCCGAAGCACCTCCCACAGAATGCCACGAGGGACACGGTCGAATGCCTTCTCCAAGTCCACAAAACACATGTGGACTGGTTGGGCAAACTCCCACAAACCCTCGAGCACCCTGTGGAGGGTGTAGAGCTGGTCCAGTGTTCCACGACCAGGACGAAAACCGCATTGTTCCTCCTGAATCTGAGGTTAGACTATCGGCCGAATTCTCCTCTCTAGTACCCTGGAATAGACTTTACCAGGGAGGCTGAGAAGTGTGATCCCCCTGTAGTTGGAGCACACCCTCCCGTCCCCCTTTTTGAATAGAGGGACCACCACCCCGGTCTGCCAGTCCAGGGGCACTGTCCCCAACTGTCATGCGATGTTGCAAAGGCGTGTCAACCAAGACAGCCAGACAACATCCAGAGACTTGAGGTACTCAGAGCAGATCTCATCCACCCCCGGTGCCTTGCCACCGAGGAGCTTCCGAACTACCTCGGTGACCTCAGCCTGAGTGATGGATGAGCCAACCCCTGCTTCCTCTACGGAAGGCGTGGCAATGGGATTGAGGAGATCCTCAAAGTACTCTTTCCACCGCCCGACAATATCCCCAGTCGAAGTCAACAGCTCCCCACCTCCACTGTAAACAGTGTTGGCAGGGTACTGCTTCCCCCTTCTGAGGCGCCGGACGGTTTGCCAGAATATCTTTGTGGCCGACCAATAATCCTCCTCCATGGCCTCCCCGAACTTTTCCCATACCCTTCAACAACTGCCCGTGCCGCAGCACGCTGGAGTCCCACGAACCAACCACGCTCAATAGGACTTCTTCAGCTTGACGGCATCCCGTACTTCCGGTGTCCTTGAATGTTACCAGGAGGATTTTGAAATCAATGCGAAATTTGATGGGGAGCCAGTGGAGCTGCTGAAGGACAGGAGTGATGTGGTTGGTGGAGGGGATTCTGGTGATGATGCGGGCAGCTGAATTCTGAACCTGTTGAAGTTTGTGAAGTGACTTGACAGGAAGACCAAATAGAAGGGAATTACAGTAATCCAGACGAGAAGTGACAAGGCTATGGACAAGGATGGCAGTGGTATGGGGGGTGAGGGAGGGGCGAAGGCGATTAATGTTGCGTAGGTGGAAGTAAGCAGACCGGATAACATTATTGATGTGCGATTTGAAAGACAGAGTGCTGTCGAGGATGACACCCAGACTCTTAACCTGTGGGGAGGGGGAGATAGAGGAGTTGTCAATTTGAATAGAAAAGCTGTCTGTTTTGGATAGTGTTGATTTAGTGCCGACGAGGAGAACCTCAGTTTTGTCACTGTTTAATTGGAGGAAATTTGAGGTGAGCCAGGTTTTTACTTCAGTTATGCAATCAGTAAGGGAGGAGGGTGGGAGAGTGGAAGAAGGTTTACTTGAGAGGGAGAGCTGGGTGTCATCCGCGTAGCAGTGGAAATGAATGTTATGTTTTCGGAAGATATTGCCAAGGGGGAGGAGGTAGATAATGAAGAGCAGGGGCCCCAGTACAGAGCCCTGGGGCACACCTGTACTGACGGAGGAAAGGCTGGACCGGAAAGATTTGAGTTGAATGAACTGTGTGCGATCTGTGAGATAGGATGTGAACCAGTGAAGTGGGGTGTGAGTAATGCCGATGGAAGATAACCTGTTCAGTAGAGTGTTGTGACAGATGGTATCAAATGCTGCGCTCAGGTCAAGGAGGATGAGAATAGTGAGGAGGCCAGAATCAGCTGCCAGTAGGAGATCATTTGTGAAGCGCTGCTCTTCTACACTGATGTGTTCTGGGTTACACCATCTGTTGTTCACAAACATCACTATGCCCCTTCCTGTCTGCCACTCTCCTGTCCGCTCTCAACAGTTGAAATCTGTTCAAAACAACATGTGAGTCCGGCCTGAGTTCATTCAGCCATGTCTGCATGAAGTACATGATGCTACATTCCCGGTACTTCCTCTGCAGTCTGGTTAGCGCCGTTAGCTCTTCCACCTCATTAGGGACAGATCTCACATTCCCCATAATGAGAGATGGTGTGGATGGTTTATACTGTCTTTTCTTGTCCCAGCACTTTGCTCCAGCTCTGCAACCCCTTCTCCTTCTCCTTATTTCCATGGGGATCTCCAGTCTTTTCATTGGGAGTACATTCATGTTGCACAGCGCTAATAGCTGTTCCAGAGTATCAACAATCGATGACTGAATGGATCTCCTGATGTTGTTTTAAATAATCCAGAGAAGAGTAAAAATCAAATCACTAGTCTCATCAGTTGTACATCTGTAAGTGGGCATGAATGACCAAGACACCTCCAATTGCGGCGCGTACACACGCAGCGGCTTCTCTCTCTCTCATTGTGACAGAGTTTTTGTGTTTTTCGTGTTTTTCGTTGTTCGAGTCACTGTGTTTTTGTTCGTCTTCGTTGCGTCTACCTGTCTACAAGCACAAGTACAGTCGGGAGTTTCTGCTAAATGTCGACAGGACCAGTTTTCACGAGCTAAACCCAATGCAAGAGGAAGAGCTATGAGACTGCGGTCTGCTCCGGAGGCCTGCTACAACACCGTCCCCCAGTCCTGCACCTTGCCCATAGTGGAGGTGACACAAGCAGTGTCAGAGGAAGCAGAAGCGGGGTAAGCGCGGAGGTATCCGAGCCAGGCTAGCAGCTAGCCCACACAAGCTAGCTATCCCCACCATCATGCTGGCCAACGTATGCTCTTTGGATAATAAACTGGACTACCTACGCCTTCTACGGACAACCCAGAAGTCTGCTGGAGAGTGTTGTGTGTATGTATTCATGGAAACTTGGCTCAACAACAGCGTGACAGACTACGCCATTCAGCTCGAGCGGCTAACCTGCTATCGAGCAGACAGAGCTCTCGTCGAGGGAGGTAAGACACGCGGCAGGGACTCTGTGTTTGCATCAACAATGACTGGTGTCATGATGCTGTTGTGATCTGCAAACACTGCTCACTACTGGTGGAGTTATGGTCATAAAATGCCAACCCTTTTACCTCCCGAGGGAGTTTACAGCCATACTGCTTGTTGCTGTTTACATCCCTCCGAGCTCTAACCCTAACCCTAACAGGAGCGAGGCACAACGGGTAACGGGTTGGTTTAGGACTCAAATGCAGACTCACCAGAACACAGAGATAGTCTTTACTAGCTTTGTTCTCTGATTTGGCAAACACAGAGAAGCAGCCACCCAGTTCAATGCTCAGGATAAAGTCTCTCTGTATCTTCACTGCTGCAAAGCACCAAGTGAGCAGAGGACACTCACACAATAATAATAAAAATGATAATGATGCATTTATTTGTAGGCACCTTTCTGGACACTCAAGGTCACCGTACATCATAAAAACAGAGTTTGAGAAACAAATACATAAAACAATAAAACACAATTAAAATGATTCAAGAGAAAATTAATAAAGAGAGAAAATTGGTGGTGGTCAGATCGAGTACGCCAGTCTGAACAGATGAGTTTTGAGTTTGGATTTAAAATCTGGGAGTGAGTCAGTATTACGAAGGTCAGGTGGGGAGCGGAGCAGCTTAATGCTCTGCTCCACATAGTAACAAGACGGGGGGGAGTGAGATGGATGGAGGAGGAGGATCTGAGGGTGCGGACAGGTGTGGCAATATGGAGGAGATCAAAGAGATATGGAGGGGCGAGGCTGTGTATGGCTTTAAAGGTGAGGAAAAGTATTTTGTAGTTAATGTATATGCATGTACAGTATGTGATGGGGAGCCAGTGGAGCTGTTGTAGAATGGGTGTGATGTGGTGGAGGAGGTGCGTGTGATCATATGGGTGGCTGAATTTTGAACCAGTTGTACTTTATGAAGGGTTATGTGTGGGAGGCCAAACAGGAGAGAGTTGCAATAGTTTAAATGGAGGTGACTAGGCTGTGAACAAGAATGGCAGTGGAGTAAGAAAAGGACGTAATTTTACGTAAGTGGAAGTAGGCGGACCGGGTGACATGGTTGATATGGGAGGTGAAGGAGAGGGTGCTGTCGAGGATGACACCCAGACTCTTTACTTGAGGGGAGGGGGAGATGGACGAGTTATCAATGAGAAAAGAGAAGTTATGGAGTTTGTTTAATGTGGTTTTTGTGCCAATTAAAATAAGTTCTGTCTTATTGCTGTTTAATTTGAAGAAATTTGAAGTTAACCAGGATTTTATTTCTAGAAGGCAGTTGGTTAGGGAAGAAGGTGGAAGTGAGGAATCAAGTTTGGTTGAGAGGTAGAGAGTTGAGAGGTGCTACCTGCTACCTTAGTTAAGGTTAAGGAAAGTTGAAAGTGGTTTCAGCTAAATGTTAATAAAGTAGCCAAATCAGATCAAGTCAATGTTGACTTTTTCCAGATTTAACCAAGACCACCACCCCTCACAACAACATGTGGGAGTGTCTTTATGCAACCATAAAAATAGCAATTAAGCCATGATTCCTCTGAGAGGATGTTCTAAGGAATACAAATGAAAATATTTGTGCGCTAATATGTTCTGAACACCTGAACATCAGTAAAAACTGCAAAATCTCTTCTTCTTTGCCCTCTTTTTAGTTGGCAGACAACAAAATTGCACATTACAGCCAACATCTGTTTAAGAGTGAGACAGACAGTTGGCTGATTAAATCATTGTTCTGTTGTTGCTGGGTGATCCGACATAATGAACATAAATAAAGCTCATAACAGCTGTGCTGTATGATCAGCTGTATCAATGTTTTAAATATACGATCACAGAAAGTTAGAGACAACAGACACTTGTCCTTAACAGCCATCTGTGACTGGGCAGCTACACACACAGTTACTCTACAAACATGGTTGCGTTAAACCTCTGTTTCGTGTCCTGTCCGTGGTCAGCTGTTTTAATGCAGCTGGAGAGGTGTGGGAGGTTTTGAGCTGCTGTTCAACCAACTGACAAGCACTTTGTTTGAAGCACATTGAGATCACATGTTTCATCACCCCATCAGTTATTCTAACCTCCTCCCTAAACGTGTGTGCACATTGTGTTTGTTGTTGTGTTGTTTTAAGACATTTTTAGGCATATGAACAAATGACTAATGTTTTTTGGGGTGGTCTGCTTGTCAAGATGCACACGACTTGGTCAAATGCTACCAGTACTTTTATCTATTATCTATTATCAGTAATTTTATCTAGATATGTTTTACTCCACTGTTGCAAAAGCAAATGAAATGCGAGTCAAAGACAAATGTGAGTCATCACAGGTCTCTAGTCACAACAGCAATGACTTGATTCCTTTAATCAGGCTACGTAGTTTCCTGACTGATACCCAGGAATTCAACTGCATTACCGGAGCAACTGTATCATTTTCACTGCCCACATCTGCCCCATTAGCTTCAGATAATGGCAAAGCTTTTCACACTTGGGATGGCCCACCAGCCATCTGAGTCATTTGCATCTTTAGGCCTTGAAGCGCCAGGCATCACTGATTGCAGGCGTTTTGGGAATTGGACTGACAGCAAGTGAATAGATGAAATGAGAATTGAATACAAATAGCAGCTCATGCCAATGACGAAACACATTCCAATATGCCAATTTATACTCAGTTACATCCAGTGAGAAAAAGGGTTGAGTGTGCGTCAGCATTTACTGACTTTTTTTACTCTAAGTAGAGGTGACTGATGTGAAACTGCCTCGTAAAAACACTGTCAAATAACTTTTATGTGGCGATTGCTAGCAGAATCTTAGGATTGTCTTTGGGAGGAAAACATATTACAAAATTCAGTTTCATTGCAAATCACCATTTTGCTGGACTGTAGAAAGTTCTCAACCTCTTTAACTGTTCCTCTTAACCTTAACTTCCCAAACCCCCTTTTCACTACATTTCAGCTTAAGAATCTTTAAGATAACAAAAAACAGAACAAAAAAAAAAAACCCAACACAAACCTGCACTAACAGAATGACAGCATCATACACCCTTTCTGATTATGCTTTCTCTAACCTCACACTGACTATATGTTTCCAGGCTGAAATACTGAAACCCAAAAGTCAGACTCCATGCACCATCATCAAATATGTGTGTAATTTATGTTAACATTCTACATGTGTTGTACACCATTATATTTACTTTTGCCTTACATTTAAATATTGGAAAAGACAGTATACAGCTGAGTCATTTTAGTGTATGTGGTATCTTTGAAAACACTGAGCAATGATTAAAATTTAAAATATATGCTATATGGCCAAAATTATGTGGACATGGAGTTCAATATCAACACAGCAAGGAGTGTGACCTTTATCTGCCAAGATGTTAGAGTGTGGAGATTGAAGTGGTGGATCAGTGTGAAGCACATCTGATTTTCCACAGACCTGCAACTAATGTTCACCTTTTTTATTAACCCTAACCATTAATTTTCCTTAACCATAACAAGTTCTGTTGTCACCTGCACTAGTTACTATATGCAGATTTTGTAAAAAATAAATAATTTTACAAATATTGCTTTTGAACTGGTTTTACAGAAGAGCCCAATACATATATTCTTGTCTGGCGATAGGGCTGTAATATTTACCGAATAACTAAATCATTAATGTGTACACACTGTTTTAATGTTACAGCTGGTTAAAGGAGAACATTTTACTTTTACGAATTACTTTAGATACTTAAACTATGTCCATGACGACAGAGCAAACTCTATCCACTCCTTGAGTTAAGATTCATTTTGTTTAACTACTTTAGATACTGTTTGTACTTTATTGTATAAATTACTTTTATATTTGTCTGTAAATTGAAAAATAGTGACTATAGCTGTCATTAATATAATGGACTGATTTCCCTTTTGAAAGTTAGTGAAGTAATAAAGCATATGATTTAAATTGAACTTAAGTACAATTACCTCAAAATCTTACCTAAACATAGTACAATACAGTAAGTACTGATTAGAGGTACTTGCATAACAGTCTGAAACTGTAAAAAATATGACAAATTATATTCATAAAATATGTTGTAAACTAGGAGGTTAAGATTACATGTTGAAACATTGTTGTATTGTAAATGTTCACTATTGATTGAGAGTTTAAGAAAAGATCTTTTCTTGTAAATGTTACTATATATTATCCCACATCATCAAATGAAAGTTAATACCTGTGTTTTAATGTGACTTCTGCCATTTTCTCTGTGTCAGTGCATGAAATGTGCCATGGGTGCATGTTGAATAGCATGCCACAGGCAGACCTGACCCAGCTCTGTGGGTCGCACCCCTCTCCTCCTCCACACCCAACTAGCAGGAACAAAAGAGCAGAGAAGCATGTTGGAGACGCAGGCTGAAGTCAGGGGCTTTTGGGGCCGCCTGCATCCGCAGGGCACTTTATTTGGGGCATCCTGAGCCTCCAGGACTTTTATCTTTTGCACTTTGGAAAATATTGACACTCTCTGAGCTCTCGACCTAGTGCCATTGATTGGAGCTTAAGCTACATGACTGGACTCTGACCAAAGCTGCTCCATAATATTGGCGTGATTAATTAAAAAGAAAATGGTTTTCAGTATGGTTTTCTGCATGGAGAGTGGCAGCAGCACTGAGGGAGAGGGGGAGGGGTAGTATACACATTGACACATTCACACACACATGCACAGAAGCTGATTGGCACGCTGCAGTGACTCCTGGGTGAGGGGAAGTGTATGAAAAAACATTAACCCACAATGCACTGCTGAGTTTTGACAGATCCCTGCTCAAGGGCTGCTGAATTCATGAGCCATTACTCCTGCCTGCCCAGTATCTAGTTGGTGCATTATGTTCCATGTCATCCACCATTAGTCGAGCAGTGACTGATATCCATTGAGAAAGCCAGTGCTCTCTAACACTGGCTGGCTGCTTGGACCAGAATACAGCCATGTTGTTTTGTTTCCAGGCCCCCCTTCTCTTTTTTTTTGCACATGCAGTTGAGTTCATGCTTGCAATAATCAGTGGACAATACTGCAACCTCCAAGCCCCCACAGCAGCCATTGTGCTCTACAATAAGCTCCAGCTGGCCTGTTTCCACTTTGTTTTTTTAGGACACTACGGACTTAGGTTACCTCCATGACAAGGATTTACTGTTTATGTCATGTTTAGAGGGTTATTAGAGGGTTATATGAGGTGTATGTAGATACATTACATTTTTTAAAGACAAATGTTACGACAGCAAGGAAAGGAAGTGTGGAATCAACAATCAAGAACATATCTGACTAGGAAGAGAAAGAAAGAAAATGAAATGGTCACATATACTTAGATATACTTGGGTTTTGGGTTAGGAATTGCTCTGGAAATCAAAACTGCATAAACTCAAAAATCCAAAAAATTTGTTGGTACTTACTATGTGTTTTTCTCTATGTCTCTATTTTTTCTATAATTATTATGGAGAGAGTTCTCTGACAGTA
This sequence comes from Chelmon rostratus, assembly GCF_017976325.1. Classification (NCBI taxonomy): domain Eukaryota; kingdom Metazoa; phylum Chordata; class Actinopteri; order Chaetodontiformes; family Chaetodontidae; genus Chelmon; species Chelmon rostratus. The sequence goes on from NC_055662.1 coordinate 416,780, forward strand.
AATAAACAACATTGCCAAATAGAAACATACACAGTGAGAAAAACAGTGATCCTAATTCAGAACTTCGGGAAATATTAAGAAAAGAAATTATAAGAAAAGATGAACAGACTAGAAAAGGGACCTGTATGTGGGTTAGATTTTGTCCTGGTATATTCACAATCTCTTGAACAAAACAAAAAAGCAAAGAAACAACCAAGAAACATCAACTTTGCCCAGTGGTTACTCACGACAAACTGTTTTCTGTGTCTACACAGCCATAGCAGCAGCAACACAGTAATGGACCAGAAACGCTCCAAGCCAATCTGTCCTCATTAGCTTACAGTCTAAATAGCTCTTAAATGTGATGACGGAGGTTAATAACGGCATTCAGTACCGTCTGTTGCTGTTTATAGGGAAGGTCAATGTATTGACCTCTCTGGACAAGGGGGCATGCATGACAAAACGCTGACAAATAATCTGTGTGGCCTTGATGTTCCATTAAATGATCGATTCAGCGGGTTTGGAGGGAGTGAGGGTGGAGGTAGTGGGGTTGCTTGGGGACTATGAAAAGGTCAGTATCTGTTAGTTCATTGGTAGAGTGATTAATAAATCAATAAGAGCTGGAGAGGGGCCCAGTGAATCAACTCTACAGAGAGTCCTGACTTTTCTTCAAAGGAATGAGAGGTGGTTGCATGGCAGAAGTTGCCACCACATGTCTGCACTGCTCCACAAAAGCACAGACACTGTCTCTCATTGTCTGAAGTAAGAACTTCCTCTCATCCTGTCTTCTCTCAGCCACAGAGATGTAGCCAGTGGTGTTCCAGGAGCTTTTTGATATTTTTGCATGCTGCCTGTTGCCAGGCTCAGACGTATGATTTGCTACCATAGGTCAATAGGAGAGTCAGAGTACTAGTATGCTGTCTGAAGTCTATGCAAGTATTTACCCCGATTACAACAGGTGTAGTCAATGTCTGGCAGATCTTTCACACATGTTCAAGTGTTGTTCTTGAAAATTCTTGAAAACTCTTGGAATAAATGTTTAAAACACCCTGAGTGAGGTCCAGATAGAGCCTGATGCTCTCATCGCAGTATTTGGAGTTACTCCCCAACAATACAACTAACTGTGTTGAAAATATTGGTTATTGCTTTTCTCACCTGCATTCAAAGTGCTGGATCACAATTAAATGGAAATCTCCTACAACTACCGTCTTGTGCCTGGGTTTAAAGTAATTCCTGCTGCATTAAATTAGAGAAAATCATATGCACAATGAAAGACTACTAAAATAGATTTACCAAGTGGTAGGGCCCTTTGGACTGGCCGGATAAACTTTTCTTACTTCAGACTTGACTGCCTTGACTGATATGATTTGAGACTTAAAGCTAAGGTATTCAAGAATCCCTAAAATCCCAGAACATTTTTAAAAAGGAATTCAGAGTTGTAGTGTTAGTTAACTGCAGAAGACTGGATTTCTGATACTTCACAGGATTTTACCCTGCTCGCACTCTCAATTTGATTGATGGGTCTTTATCACAGGGACTAACAGAAGACAAACCACAGAATGCTTTCTAAAGCTATAATTCAAATTAAAGTATATCATAGTGTATACTATATATTATATACTACAGCCACACCTGATGCCAGGCCATAGCACAAACACACTTTTTAAAATGTGCTGCTTCTGATTCAAAATAAAAACAGAGGTGTTCCAGTAGTCACCATTAAAGCCCTGCACCCAGGAGTGCTGCAGTGTTATAGGTCCACATGTTTGTTGATTCCATCAGTGTGCGCACTTGGAAGAGGGCCACACTGTGTGGGGTCACAAATCTTTTTCAGGTGTGAGTCATTTATTAACTTCTGCTGTTTGATGCAGTGTGTGTGGTTTCCTTACTATACCACTACAGAAGCATTCAGTGTGTGGAGTGTATTTCTCTCTGTTCAGCCGAGTGTTTCTTTTAAATAAACTTCCCAACATCTTTGCATTTGATTACCTAGAAACACAAGCACAAGTGACTTAACTTAGCGTGTTCCCTCCGTTGTGTAATTAACATAAATAAAACCCTGTGGAGGCCAAATATGATCCAATCACTTTATATATTAAGTCCAGTACTTTGGCAGCGGGCAGTTAATAGACGGATTATATATCTAGCTGTATTTAAGAATATGGAATGAATGCCCATGAATACAAAATTAAACTGGAGAACAAAAGAAATAAATGCAACAATCAGAGAGGGGAAATCAGAGAATTGTTGTTAAAGATGGAACAATTATAAAAGGGACTTGTAAATATATTTTTTTATGTTTTTATATTCATGATCTCATAAAAAAATCTCCCACAAAACATTAGTTTTATAACCATATTCTCAAAGCCAAAGCAGCTGCAAGCTAAATACACATGTAGCCTATGATAAACCTGCAAAAAACATTGATGTTGTTGCAACAGACAGACCTCAAACTTCATCTTTAACAGGGCTGAGCTCGTAAATACTCATGAAAAGTGAAAGGAGGATTGACCAATTAAGAAAACAATGCACCCAAACACGGACTAGGCCACACGCACACCCACACAGTACCCCTCCAGTGTATACCTGTGTCCCTCATTACTCTGCCCAGACGCTCCGTTGGTTATTCATTTAATGAAGTTGATGTTTTGTGATTGGGATGTGCCTTCTTTGACATGTCCTGCTGTTGATGAAGCTTTCAAATGAGCTGAAGCAAGACAACTAATAAACAGAGTAATTAGAGAAACCAACATGTACATGGGGAAGCTGCAATTTCTGAGCATGCTGTTTGTTCATCACGAATTGCTCATCTTTGCAGGAAGTGTTTCAGTTCTGCCTTTAACCAAGAGGGGGCAGTAGCACCCCATGCCTTAGAGGGGCTTGTGTTTCATAAAGCCTATGCACTGAGGTGAAGGAACAGAGATCGCTGCCATATGTTTATCATCTAATGTATCTGAGTATGTTTGAGTGGATTTCAAACATATCCCTTGGAGGCATCTCTCTTTTGAATGTCCTCCTCCATGCAGGGAAAGGATGAGATGATTCCTCCCTGCAGAAGCTTCTGGGGTAATGAAGGGGAAATGAAGACACACACACACACACACCAGGCTCACATTCATGTATGCACACAGTTTCTCTATAGCTGGTTTTCTGTGGATAAAAAAGAGGTAGTATTTCATAGGGAAAAGGTAGGAAGACGATAACTCTGACCTGACCTTCAAATTTATTTAGATAGATAGCAATTTGATACCAGCTGGTTGTTCGTTCGGTCAAAATGTTTATATACCATATGCATATGCCATATAGGGTCTGCAACAATGTGGTGACTCTACAATAACAGGTGTGTTCATCAATCAAACCCACCTAGTGTGACTAACAGCTAAAAACAAATAAGAATTCAAGTAATATGCAATTAAAACTCAGTCAGAAGTACATATATCGGATTACTTTGCTTTTTTTCTGTGATGCTCAGTATTCTAATGCTTTGCTTTCATGTCACCAACAACTTTATTTTTTGATATGTTTCCTACTTTTAGTGTAATAGTTTTCTTACTCTATATTGAGTAGAGTTTATTTTCCTTGTATAACTACTTGTTTTGAGATGTTTATTGCAGTGATAATATCACAGATTTGATGGTTAACCACATCTGTTTTAATAAGGACTGCCTTTTTCTCATTGCATATAATTTCTAACATTTTAACAGCCACCTTGCATCTTTATCTTCCTGTGCTGTGCAAATGTATACTATATTTTTATTTTCTATATCATGACACACACACACACACACACATCCACACACTTAAAGCATTAAACCATACAATATGGAAAAAACAGGCATGGTCCTTTAAGACAAGTTGAATGCTAATTAAACTTTCATTTTTCTCACAACAACAAGATGGTTGGTTGGACAGCTTCCAGATGCTTCCAGCATCATGTCCAGAGCACTTCTCTGAAAGTCTCACAACCAACTGTTTCAGTAATGGCATCAATCAAGACTCTACTCCTTGGACTATAGCACTTTACTAAAAGCTTCAGCTAAAACACAGGTAAACATAAAGGTCAACAATAATTTACTGGATGTGACTTTGACAGCACACATCAAGGTTCTTCCACTATCATCCCTCATACTGGTAAACACAACTAGCAAATGGTACAGTATGATGGAAAGGTGGTGAAAATGAAAGCAATTTATCAGTAAATCAACTGCAGTGATAAAAGTAATCAACATGGGACAAGAAGGAGAATCTGGATGAATCACATGGATGAAGAAGAAAACACACAGGTCATGAATATACAGTGTAATGTGGGATTAAAACAATTAAGGTGGGTATCCTGAGAGCGCTAAATACACAAAGAGGATGATGTAAGAAATTTTAAATAATAATAATAATGGCAGCACTAATAACAGGTACATCAGTGCACCCTTGTCTGGTTATCAAAGCAGCAACAACAGTTTCTGTCCTAAAGCATCTGTAAAGGCCCTGATGTACTCACACACATGCAGTGCCATTCATACAAAATTGGGTGCATATGATCGTAAATTTTGGGCTGCTCATGGGCGTCCATACGGACATGCCAACAAAGATGCACTCAAGTCAACATTTACGTGATGTTGAAGCTCGTGTTTATGGCAAGGCAGTATAAGTTGATCATAAGTCATTACATCTTAAATCTGCACTAATGATTTTTTGGCCAGTTGGGGCCAGTAGAACAAGCTGTGAACACAACATCAACATATTATCACCTTACACAGTGGCCTATTTACACATCCTGCAGACACAGAGGAACATGAGAAATCATTTGGAGTGGTGTTTGTGCTTAATATTCATTCATTTTAGCTTTTGCTTGGTCTCCACCACCACAATAGTTGGCTTGTTACCTATGAAATGCTCCTCTATGTTCACCAGCTTGTCCCTAAGGTGCCAAGCATGAAGTGTGGGTTTTTAGAGTTGTTTTTACTGAAAACAGCTGCTGCTGGAGACCAAGTTTTGTCTGAATTTCCGGATACATTTTGAATCTTAGATCTCTTAGGTCTTAGACATTATTTATACCTCAATAGCTTTAAAAGCAAAAAGCTGATGTTCTTTGTTTAACCAAAATCCAATATAGAAATTCCACTTGAAGTTTGACCTGAACCTGAATTGAACAGATTACTCCAAGTGTTAACACTGATTTAAGATTATTATACTCTTCACTGAAAGTACAACATCTCTTCCTTTTAGTGGCAGGTATATAGTTTAAATGTTATGGGTCCAAATTTGAAGATATCTGCCTCCACCAAAACACTATGAAGGTGGGTGGAATTTAGTTGTTTTTTTGTTTGTTTGTTTTATAATTTGGGTCAATTAACCATGACATTTGCTGTAGTTGTTTAACAATATTTCACCTATGACCAATGCTGTTGTATGTCTGCAAAGGATGGCCTTGACAAATAGCCAGCTGTGTGTTTGTTGGGTTTTGCCACATTAATGGAGACCGGGTATTAAAGCATAACCCAAAAGACCAAAAAAACACACGTGACTGATGTTCACCATTTACCATTGGAATAATTGCAGTGCCCTAACCAGTGTCTGTAATTTCAGATTAAGAATAAATTGAAATGACAAGTTAGTCAAGACAGTCTGAGGCCCTGACTGAATATGACATGAGTGAATTTTCCATCTGGGTGGATGTGATTATTGATCCAACCAACAGACACACCCAGCACTGTGCCGATAAAGAGGGGGGACTTTGTTAAATGCTTTATGATGGCCAGTCATACACTCATTCATTGTTCCCAGTGGATGAATCCTGGCCTTTTCTGTAGAATGACTTTCAAGACAAAAATTCAAGATGCACATATGATACCTTATGATGAAATTTACTGAGCGCATTCAAGCTTCCAAGAGAATAAACCTCTTTGGTCTTTCGTTCAGTCTAATGCTGTGATCAGACTACAGGATATGTTTGTCTTTTGAGATGGCAACTCTGATTAGCTGTTCAGAGAGTGACAAATTCTTGCTTTGACTTTGGTCAGAGACATGACAGACTACCAATCACAGCTTCACTGTTCCACTTGACAGCAGCAACACCATATTTTTCTGTATGTAATCAGAGTTTTGTGAATGAAGCTGGAATCATTCACTGGGTGGTGAGGGTAGACTATGTCTGTTCTGCTGTGAATATATTTTATATGGTAAAATAAAAGTACGTTGTCTGTAAGATAGATTTGATTCAAGCTTGAAACACAGCGCAGAGACAAACAAGAAAAGTAATAGTGATCCAGCTAAGACTGTTCACTTCATAAGAAATCTCATCCTCTGGAAAAATGCAGAGCCTTTAGAATGAAGCCACTGACAACATAGGAAGCAATTAAAAGAACACAGACAATGTTTTGGGTGCTGCCCTGCTTCTCGTGTGGCCTGGGAATGTCCAGTACAGCTGACATGCAATGAGTGCAAGAGCCAGACACAGGGCAACAACGCCTCTCCAGAGGTAACTTCAATGTGCAAGCACAATCTTCTGCAGAAATGTGCTTTGTGATATTTTTGAGAATGGTCATGCAAGAATGTCCCATCTCTGATGAATGGAGCAAGTGCTCCCTGGCCAGATCTGAGTTCCTCCAGCTCAATGTCATCCACACTACCCTTTTGATACCCTTTACCTATTGGTAAAGGGTAGAAGCAATGAATAGTTAAGTGTGTTTCGACTTACCTCCACTCATTGAAAGTAATGAGATCATGAGCAAGCCCCTCACCAGAGGTGTGTCTCTTGTCCAACTCTTTGAACTTGGCCATAGGAGCAGTAGCTTACCTGAGGGTTATCATAACAGACGTGCAGTTCAGAGTTGTCTTTTTGCTCCAGAAATTGAATGTAGCCTCTTAACCAGAGCCCACCATTCCTTGCCTCAAACTATGTGAAGCTGTGCTGGCTGCTGAAATGGCTGAACTGATCCCCAACAAGCTGGACCATAAGCCAAGATGACAAGAAGAAAAAAAAACAAAAGGCTGGACAATAACCTCAATAGTCTGGAGGTGTAAGTCCTGAAGGTGCAGGTTGGCACCAATGATGTTCTCAGCAGTCCGTGCATACTATTGCTGTCCTGTTTGGTAGGCTGGGTTATTCCTGTGTAGAAGTGGACAAGCAGGTGTTGAGGTAGGTTGAACTTTCTGAGATGACACAGTAAGTACATCCTCTATTGCACATTTTTGAAGATTGAGATAGTGGATCCCATGATGCCAGTGGCCGTTGTGTCATCTGCAAACTTCAGGAGAAGTCTTCTGAGGTGCAGTCATTGGTGTAGAGGGAAAAGAGCAAGGGGGAGAGCACACATCCCTGAGGGGCTCCAGTGCTTTTGGTCCGAGTGCTGGATATGATTTTTTCCCCAGCCTCACCTGATGCTTCCTGTATGTCAGGAGGATTTCTGGGATGATAGTGCTTAATGCCACGATCCACAAACAGAATCCATGCATGTGTCCCTGGATGGTTGAGGTGTTGCAGGATACAGTTTAGTCCCATGTTGACTGTGTCCTCCACCGACCTGTTTGCCCAGTAGGCAAATTGCAGGGGATTCAGCAGGGGGCCTATGATGTCTTTCAGGTGCGGTAACACTAGTCTCTCAAAAGATTTCATGACCACAGATGTCAGGGTGACTGGTGTGTGGTCTTTTAATAGAGAGATGAGGGATTTATTTAGCACCAGAGTTATTATGGAGTTTTTGAAGCATGAGGGAATTTCACACAGCTCCAGGGATTTGTTGAAAATCTGTGCGAAGATGGGTGTCAGCTGGTCAGCACAGAATTTCCGACAGGAGGGGGACACACCATCTGGGACTGACGCCCTAATGATCTTCTGTCTCTTGAAGAGGTGACACACATCCTCTTGATAGATCCTGAGTACTGGTGGGGGGACAGTGGGGAGAGGTGAGGGTGGTGCAGGGTGTGTGAATGGTTGTTTGATGTCAGAGCCAGGGTGGGTGGCAGGTGCTGCTGCTGGCCTATCAAAAGTGCAGTAGCAAGTATTGAGTTGATAGTTCTTAACTGTGTGAGTAGATGGTCACCCATCCCCCCACACAGGGATGGAGGCTGTTATATTAGGAAGGCAAGTGGGGTCCATCTCAACTTTTTCTTTTTCCTGTCTTTACACTGTTGTGAAGATTATGGTTTTTACAGGTGTCACTGTCTTAGGCTGCTTAGCAGAGCACTGGTCCTTGTCACACCAACTGTCCCGTACTGTATTGTCTCCACACACTGCAGGAAGGACTATGCAATGTGAGTGAGTCCAATTATTCATTATTATTATATGAATTTTTAATATTATTGCTACAAAATATAGTCTATCACTGTAAGGCCCACGGTTGCAAAATGATAACATTGGTTTTAGCTGTATTACAAAAATAATCAGCAATTGTTTATTTTTATTTAAAGACCATTTTACATAGTCAGTGGGTCCTATTGTTTAACCCTGCAATGCTATTGGATGGTAAATGTGATTGTAGGTCTGGCCATCAGGCCATGAACTCACACAACCTGCAAAACTTTGGGTGTATTTGGGTTTTAGAAGGCTATCAGCAACTTGAATCTTAATATATGAGTGATACCCCAGCATCACTGAGAGATGTTGTGTGCAGCTCCCATTATTACAGATAGAAGCTGTACACAGAGACACACAGGGCCCGTCTGTCAGGCCATTCAAGCAGCTAATAGGGAGTGATTAATGACAGGAGAATCTGCCCGTCACAACTGAGGCAGCGGTGGTACATTTTGCTGCTGGTTGCTGGTCTTTGTCCAGGACTAATCTCTGTGCAAGATCGACTTCAAAGTAATGGCAGCCTTCCCAGTGCACTGCTGCCCACAGGAAACTTATCTGCTCTGCCTCCATCCCATAAATCCAGGATCTGGTCACAATGACAGGTTGTTATTAATCTGAATAACTTGGTTGATATCTTTATGGATGATTTCTTACTTACACTGGGTTAAACAGGGATCACTGTGTTCCTGTAGTAATCTCTTACATGTATGTGTGGACAAAGAGTCTGCTTACATGCAAGAGGCCTAATTTTTACTGTGGTGATAACATTGGAGTAATATGGCACGATTACAGGTAGGAGCCAAATGTTTCACCACCTCAGAGGTAATCATTTTAATAATAATGCTATGTGCTCTATATAATCAAAATATTGAATGTAATATAATATGACAGGGACACATTTCTGAGTGGAGCTTGACTGACATTTTTTTTTCAAGATAGATAGATAGATAGATAGATAGATAGATAGATAGATATACTTTATGTATCCCAAGCTGGGAAATTGCAGTGCAGCAGCAGCATTACATACAGTGAAATAACTGAAAATTTGTGAAATAGGACTATAAAGAACAGACTATATATAATAAAATATCAAAATAGCAAGCAGTAAAAAAATATATACATAATAAAATATCAAAGTAGCAAACAGTAGTGATTCAAATGTTTTTTAGAAACATTGTGCAAACACTTCTTTTCTTACATATATGTAAGACTGTTGACATTGTTAAAAAAAAAAAAAAAAGGCATGAAACACAAGCAGTCAGAGAATTGGATAGGCTGGAAACAAACCTCCATACTAGAAAAACCTAAGACCCACTTCCTTCAAGTTTGGGCCACTGTACTTACTGTAGTTGTGTATGCTGTTTTACTGCGCAGTGAGGGATTATAAGTGACATTTCAGGTGCGCTCACTTTCAGACTGACCTCTACATAAAGTGATTTAGATAATCTGGATAAACTGTTGTGACCGTCTGACTGCACATATTTCTTGACCCTTTGGATAAACTACCAAAACTACGGTAACAAAACCCAAGTCGTGAAAAAATGGAATCATCCTTTAAATAACAAGACAATTTACACATTGGAGCCCAGGTTTGTGTTTGTTGCATACAAACACCTTTGACTACAATGTACTTTTTAATTTAAAACAATTTGCATTACAAATCAAAGTGCAACCATCTGTCAACGATGATCCTCTCACTTCTGAGCAGAAAGGAGCCAGCTCTGGCAAAAATCAGTCAATATTGTTTTGAGTGAATGAAGCATTGCATTGCAGGGTTAAAGGAAGGCGGTTGGGGTTGATTACAAGGGTACAAAGTGCAGGACTTTGACTCTAGGGTCTAGTGTTCACAGACTCCTGTGTGTGCTTAGGTTAAGGCAATGAAAGCACTTTGGTTATGGTTTAGCAAAAGTAAGTAGTTTTGCTTAAATGTAAATGAACACTAAGTCACTGCAGGCTTTTCTGTAGTAACCATAAAAAAGTGAAATAATATTGTAGTTACTATGAATGGATATTTAGATATTTCTGGATATTTTGATGAAAAAATTGAAATACAGGTATATTAATCAAGAACATTTTATCATCATGTTAAAAAAGCAAACTGGTCAGCATTGTCTTTCCTTCAAACCAAATTTGCTGTCGGAAATTTGCTTATAATGGTAATTTCTCAGAGAAACGTTTGCTTTAACACATATAACACAATCAACAGGTACGTTTTTTTGCATTTATGTAATGAAGTAGCTTGATGGCTTGGTAGCTTGGCTCCAGAGTTACGTTATAAGTAGAGTAAATTTCTACTACTACTTCTATAAATCTACTATATATATATATATATATATATATATACATATGTTTAATAAAAAGAAATCCATAACACCCACTCCTGAGTGTAATGGAGTGGAGCAGTTTACTTGAAATGACTACGCTTCATTCAGAATTTTCTCATTTTTTAGAAATCTTAAATTTGTTTTTCTTTTCATTTTACACCCCATGAAAAACAGACAAAAACTGAAAAAAAACACACTCACATACAAAGCAAAAACAGTATGATCCTAATCCTTTGGTAAGTGGACCTCTGAAAGCAGATCAGCCAGTAGCCACTATGACCCTGGCTGAGGTTTTGTCATCTGGCCCCTTGCCATATGGGGGTGGTGTGTGTGTGTGTGTGTGTGTGCATGAATGTGTGTGTGTGTGTGTGTGTGTGTGCGTGCGGTCGTGCGTGTAGGTGGGTATCCGTGTGTGTGAGTGAGTCTACATGTGTGCACAGAGTCTTGTGCATACATGTACACTCACTCACACACAGCAGCTGTTCAACTATTACCCCCCCCCCCCCCCCCCCCCACACACACACACACACACACACATACACACATTGTGCTCCTGCCCTAACTTGCCTTGCAGCATGTTGAGGAGTCCAGTGCTGCTGCTAAATGGCTGAGCTGGTGGTGGATTATCAGCTTGAGATGGAGAGAGAAAGTGTGAATGTATTTATCTCTGGCTCATAGTCAGCTGCAAGTAATGCTCCTCAAAGCTAACCCCAATCCCTCAGATCTTAGATAGCTCCATGAGGAACACTTTGGACATGATAAATTAAAAATTCTGTCACAATCAAAAACATACATTATTTTTTTTTCTCAACAAGAGAACACAGGATGCATGGTATTTGACCTGCCTACAAATCATTGTTGCCATCACAAGAATCTCTCTCTCTCTCTCTCTCTCTCTCTCACTCTCTCTATACACACAAACACAGACACACTCACACACACACACCCACACCCACACACACATATATATATATAAGGATATCACAAGGATATAGGGATATCACAAATGAAATTCTTAAATCCTTAACAAGCAACTGTAATTCTATTGTAATTATTGTATAGTTTGTTGCTGGATGCAGAGGATCAAATGTGCTAGATACAGAGTCAGATGGGGACAGTAATTTGCCCTACCTAGCCTCAGCTCCTTTACACTAGTTAAAAGAGTAATTATATAACAACATGAGTTGTTAAATACCTAATTTTAATTCAAATTAACCTTCATTTTGAGATCTATATTAATGTTGTTGCCTCACAAGTTTAATCTAGAATTATTGTGTTCCAGGCTCCATTTCTCTTTAATATCTAAACTGTTGTCAGGGGGATTCCGGTTAGTTGACACTTTTTTTCTGTAACACCTCTTTTTACCCTGATTTACCATGAAGAACTTGTCTAGTTCAGATTGCAGTTTGCATATATTCTCCTGTTAGTTATGCACTGAAGATGATGTAACAAATAAATTAAAAGATCATAACCAGACAAATTAAATTTTATTTGTAAGTTACCAACTTCATTTTGTCGCCTGAGCATGGTCATCTGCTGTTTTTTGTATTGTTTTCATGCATCAACTCATATTTTGCCATAATTTTCACTCATTCATTATTGTAGTGGACCCAATGTGGTTCAGTTGGGCTCTATTATTACTAGAGAGAGATTTCATCCTACTGTATACTGACTGCATTATCAGCAGGATACTTTAACAGGGTCCTACTTAGAGCTGCTGGGGCCTCTAATAGCTGCTTAATATCCGCCAAGGGAATTGAAGAAGCTCTGCAATCTGCACTTCAACAAACATGGATCAGAAAGAACAAACACACACACGCACATACACTCTGCTGATTAATTCAGTTTTTTAGTCACACCTAAGTAAAACTAATGACAGCTGTTTCTGTTCATCCACCCCATTTATATCAGTAAGGATAGTTTAAATAACAGAAGCACAACTCTGTATAATGCAGTTCAACAGCACCACAAACTCCATACTCAAGAATGATCATATACTGTAACTGGAGAAACACCTCTCTAAAACAGTTTCAGCACGAAACAAATTGAATATTATAACCTTCGCAAACCGAGGACTTACTAAGATGTTTCAACTGAGTCCGTGTAAAATGCTTTGAACACAATTATAATGCACTTTCCCATCAACGATTGTTTTATGTGTTACATTTACACATGGGTGGCCTTACAGTGTGCTATTATTTTTTTACATGTTAGTTTAAAATAATATTTTTGAAAAAGTCTGTTAACCTTTTTTTTCTCTATGTCTGTATTTTATTTGTTATTATTTCTTTATGGTCAAACAGGCAATTATATTGGTAATGTCTGCCATCAGGTCAAATTTCTCAGATGACAAATTACTTTATACTCACATGTGGTCAGAGGGTGACTTCATCTGGAGGCATCCAAAATTTTGTAAACGTGGTTGTAAATGGCACATGTCTGTACGACAAACCTACATGTAAATGAACATTATTTTGCAGTCAGACACAATGCCCAACAGTGCAGACTGCATTCAGGAGGAGAAAAGGGTAATTTCCTAAAAGCATTGAATTTTATTTGGTTACAGGCATTGTAGCTGGGTTTCATATGCACCATATTTGAAGAAATATAAATCAATGTATAAGCTACCTGCACTGTGGAAGCTAAACATCTGGAATTTTGCTGTATGACCACCCCAAAACTACACAATGCCCATGAAAAGGAAAGGTACAGCACTCATAATAGAAAAGGATCAAATCCAGAAAAAAAGGAGATAAAATAAGACAACATCTATACAAAGTGTATCTGGCATCTGCTTGGAGGCTTGATGCTCGCTGGGAGTGAAAGAAGATTATGTTAAAGCCTAAATGAGGCTTTTACATTTTGTCAAATCCTGCAGGCATAATCTAATCTTATCCGTCTCAATCCAATTTTTAATGCTGGCTACACATGGGATTAAAGTAGTGCAGTTTGCTTTGTAGGCCATTTGACAGTGGACCAGCATCTGTTGATGTTGGCTGGAAGATGTGCAGGTTAAAGTAGAAGGGATCAGGCGCAGAGGAAAGGCCAAACTGGGTTTGATGTTTACAGTGGTAGATCTGCAGGATTCATAGGCATGGAGCAAAAATCATTCTATTTATTGATGTTGTGTTCATGACAGTGAAGACTGGTTTAGCTATAGGCTTGTCATTTCATTGCATATGTGAATGTGAATTCTTAAATTCTATAACATCAACAGTGTCGGTCTTCATTGTTTCTCTATGTTTCCACCAGCACCCCATAGGGATGGGGTTATCTTAAAGGTCAGGTCAACATTTTTTGGCCAGGTGTCATTAGTTTGAATGTAAAAACTGTCTTTGTTTAAACCATGTGGGCCATACTTATTTATACACAACCTAATTACAAAACAATGGCAGTAATTACAGATGTCTAAGGCCTGCTTTTCAACATTTTCCAACCATCTGTTTATTATTAAAGTTATAATCAAAAATATATTTGACCTTGTAAATTTGGGTAATTTATATTAACTATGAATTTGACCTCTAAATCTAGTACTTGTTGGAATATAAAACCATCTTAAGTCAAAGTCCTGGTCTACAATTAAATGGCATCCAAAGCTGCATTTGTGTTAGATTCATCAAAAATATGACCTAATAATAATATAATGGGAAACATGACATTGTTAATTACAAAACAGAAACCAAGTCAGTCAGTCATCATATTTCATAATCAGCTGTACTTACAATGGCAGTGGCTAGTACATCTTATTTATGGTTGATCTTCAATTTACACAAAGTTTACATTTGGAGTGCTTCCACTTGGAAGTGAGTCATTATTCTTTTCCTTTTTAAAAACAGACTATCAGAAACTCTATTAGTAGATTACTATCAGTCACTGATAGTAAAGTAAAATTCTTAGTGTAAGATATGTACTGTAACAAGCAAGCCTCTGTGATTCATAAATACTACATTCTTTAAGTTTTTCAATTTTGATTGTTTCTATGAACTAGCCTGAGACTATGGTGGCTGCTTTGACTTCTTTAGAACAGATGGGTGCTCTCCTATCTGTAGACCTATGTGCTGTGTAGATGATGTGGTGTTTGAAGCTAAACTGATTTTAATCAAGTGAAATTTTCATACTGCACATTACAGTTTACAATGCAGTTTACAATAAAAGACATCTGAATAATCCCTTTCCATCTTGCAAACACTCATAGTGCAGCTTCTTCTTCTTCTTCAGTAAAGAGTCGGATAGTTCCCTCAAGAATTGGTAGTGACCAAAAACAGAGCTAAATTGTTTAATTTTTCAGGTGGCCACAAATGTTGTGATAATGTTGTGTTAACAACTTAATTCTGCTTTACCTAAGTGGCAAAAAAGGGCAAGTTTAGAACAGCAGAAAACAACCTTTGAAGACCAGGCTTCCTCAGAGTCTATTCTCACTTGCGACTCCTCGGTTATTAGTTCCACTTTTCCCACACTATGATGCCACTCCTGGAGCAACGAGAAAGGGGGTCTTAAGTGGCAAAAGGATTTATCATTTAGAGACCATGAATATTAGTACATCCTGCATGTCTGCTCATCCATTTTCCAGGCCTGAATTGCGTTGTTACTTATGGGGAAATTAATTTTGTTTGTGACATTAAATGTAAGGGGGTCACCAAATCGATCCATCCATCCATTTTTCCATATGTATGATCTGATGTGTAATCAGATCATACATATAGGCAGTCTCAAGATCATAACATCATACATCCGGGTTCATGTTGAGCTGGCAGCAGGCTAAGCAAACAAATATTTCCCTCTCCCGAGCCACATCCTCCAGCTTTTCATGCAGGATCTTAAGAGGCTCTGAGGAACCTTGTGTGCTGTACATGTAATCCCTACAGCATGTTCTCAGTATGCTGCAGGGTCACCTCCCAGTTGGATGTGCCCAGAACACTACCACAGTGAGGTGTCTGAACGGCATCCTTATCAGATGCTCAAACCACCTCAATTGGCTAAAAATCATTAGGAAACAATTGTTGATGGCAATGACAAAGAACATCTATTCCACATTGCATGATAAACCTAGCTTCAAACTGTAATAATTTTATAGTTTAAAGATAAGTGTGTTGGTTTTGGCCAGTAGATGTCGATCTCTTGGCGTAGATTTAAGTGTTGAATAGACAGGCCTGTAAAAAAAGTATGCATCTTTAAATAATATTCTTAAAAAAGTGCCTAGAGGATTGGAGCTAACAAATCATCCTCTTTTCGTTTCCTACTCAGTTGCTGGTTGTGAGTTAATTATAGCCCCAAGTTCATTCAGGGTGTCATCCGCTCTGTGCGGATGTCATGAATTCGTGGTGCTATCTGACCTGCCCACGTGGTGAGTCATGGCCCCATTAAGCATTGAAACCTGGAACATCTCATTCTCCATGGCCTGGTCCGCTTTTGGGTCATGCTAAAGGTGTTTAAATAAGCTGTTTGGATAATGTTACGCGGACATGAGGACAGATAGCAAGAGTGAACAAATATTTGACATAGGACGAACATCTGTTTGTCAGGATGCCATTAAGCCAGTGGGTTGCATAGCACCTTCAACTAATTGCTTTAGATGTCCCTTCAGACAGTCCCACAACTGAGCCATTAAATGTTCAAATATGACAGAGATGCCAATAAATATGCTCTAAAAGCATCCAAAAGCAAAAGTATCAACAAATAACATGCTGAACGCTAGAAGGGGCTGTGGACCCTAGCCATTTTAACCCCTTATGTGCAGGGAGGATAGACAGCTCAACTCAAAATAGGTTATGTAGCGATTATCTTCTGAATAGTAGAGGTAGTGGCTGAGGTCCCCTGTTCAGCTTAATTATTTACATAAGGAACAGCCAATCAGGTGAAGACAGACTTAGTTTTCCTGTATACTGTGCGTACTTACAAGAGTAAGTTCAGTTTTATTGTAGTTTAAAGCAAAGTGCTGTTTTTATTATTTGAGGTGTTTTCGGGCGGATTGAGTGTGTGAGAGCTGCAGATGTTGAGCAAATTAGAATTTTGGCAATATTATAGGGTATATGCATTTGATTTAATGATAAGATGACTATCTGCAGCATCTTTATCTGTACAACAGGACATACTCACAGGATATGTCAAATACTGATGCTTTGTAAAGCCCCTTAGCGTCTCATACAGACGACCAATGTACCCTTTCGTGTCTGTATGAGATGCACAAGGCTTTCAACCAACTCCACTGTAACCCATCTGCAGCAAAATTAGATGCTGAGAGCAAGATGACAAAGTATAAAGAGCAAGAATGTCCACAAATGGAGGATAGTGGAGTGGATTAATGGGTCAAACAAACACATTAGACAGGAGTTCATGTCCCGTGAGAAGCAAAAGTGAATGATCTTTTCCTGTACTTAACCAAGTAGTTTGGATGCCTAAATCTAACCAAGTTGTTTTGATGAATTAACCTAATGAAGTAGTTTCTATGCCAAAACCTAACCATGTAGTTTTGGTACCTAAACCTAACCAAACTGCTACCAGGCTTTCTGGCAGGGGATGAGAACACGCTGGACAGCCAGAAGAGTTGCTGATTTTGCCACGGATTGGCTTTACCATAGAGCTAGTTGAAAGTGGTGTCTCATACAGACACACCACGATAAGGGTGAGAGGCAACAAAAACAAGGACAGCAGCCTGGCTTCAAAGGCTGCCAACAAAGGGATTTTAAAATAAGGGAAATTATCGGGCACCTTGCACTGGGCTGTCCCACCACTCTTCCTACTATCCACATATCCCTTACATTTAGACAAGGTTACACACAGTGAATCCTAAAATCACAACACAACACTTGCTTTAAAATATCAGAGCAACAAGTATTGGGTTAGCTAGTTTCTACATTGAGTAAGTGACTACAGTTATGTGGTCACAAACAGATACTTGGTTGAAAGTGAAATGCTGTGAACATCCCTGCATTATATAAATGAAAACAGAAAAGGGCAGAGAAATTCAGCTCTTTCAATATTTATATTTAATAAGTTGAAATATTTCTTACTTTAAGTACAAGTACACATCACTCACACATTGTGATTCAGTTGCGATTTTGAGAGAGCCTGAGAGAGGCAAGAGAGTTAAGTGGGAGAAGGGACGATTGAGAATATGGATGGTAGATACATTTTAAAGCCATGAAAGGTAATCGGCCATCTGTCTTCTCAGCAAAATAATTGTACTTGCTGATGTTTTGGTCAACCCCAAAAGTGACATCACTATGACAAGAAGTGTATTAAAATTACACTGTTTTGTTGTTTCTAAAGACATATAGACATAGCAGCTATGGTAGCTATAATACTGATTCTGACTGGTCAGGATGCACTGACCACTGCTGACAATGCTTTACAAGAGAATGGGCAGGATACTGAAGTTTGTGGCTTCAGGGTGATGCACCTTGAGACTGGTGCTAGTGTAACTGTACCTTTTCTCTCCAGGCATGGTGACATTTTAATGAGTGTTTAGACAGCACTGCCAAAAAACAAACAAACAAACAAAAAAGGTACTTTGGTGTAGGCATGGTGTTTTAGCACATCTGGCATGCCAGATGAGGAAGGAATGACCCACCCTACTCTGCCCCTAAGTGGCTTACCCTGATGTGCTTACCCTAATCATAACCAGTCTTACTCCTTATGTGTAAACCTAACTTACCCTAACAACAACAGCAACGAGGGCTAGCCAATCTGAAGCAGAGTAGGGTGGGTCATGACTTTGTCATCCTGGGAAAAAAAATGCCCATGAAGTCTCACATTTTTATACAAATTTTCTGAAAAACAAGTTTAAGCAAACATGGGTAAGACCATGAGCCAACAACTGCAAAGTTCCACCCAAGTCAAACTCACACCATTTTAGTCGTGGCCTAGAGGTTGGAGAAGCGGCTTGTGGTTGGTTTGATTCCCCCACCGGACCGGCAGGAAAATGTGGGTGTGGTGGACTATTCCCTCCCCCTCCATTAGCCGGCTGATGTGCCCTTGAGCAAGGCACTTAACCCCCCCAATATGCTCCCCGGGTGCTTGATTGCAGCCCACTGTTCCTGTGTGTGTTTCACTGCATGTTGCATGTGTATGTGTTTCCCCAGTGATGGGTTAAAAGCAGAGAATAATTTCCCAGTCTTGGGATCAATGAAGTAAATAAAATTAAAGTTAAAACTTTATAAATGACCAGTCACTTTCATTTCCCAACAACAAGTAGACAGTGGTTCCTAAACATGCTTCCTTAGCTAGATCTGCTTGCTTACTGTGAACTTTGTTCAGAATTCTAAATAATGAATTATGAACGTGTAGTTGATCATTTTAATCTGTGTGAACTGAACTTTGAACTAGCTCTTATGAAGTGTTGACATTTTTTAGTGCAGGTGAGATAATGAAATATAATCAAGAATTCCAGTTTGAGATAGAGATCAAGTTTTGAACACTCATGAGACACTG
Organism: Chelmon rostratus; assembly: GCF_017976325.1. Lineage (NCBI taxonomy): Eukaryota > Metazoa > Chordata > Actinopteri > Chaetodontiformes > Chaetodontidae > Chelmon > Chelmon rostratus. The sequence goes on from NC_055662.1 coordinate 435,803, forward strand.
AAACACTGTACAGCTGTGCAAAATAGAATGAGACAAGATATTAAAACGATGCGAAGCTATCACGGTGGTAATCATTTTAGCCTCTGTTGTACTGATCGTGGGTTAAATAGTAGAATCACCTCATTCATGTAACCAAATAATCTACCAAGAATGTGTGCTTCCACATATTCCACTGGTCAAAGCCGTGTGTTCCCAATGGGGTACAAAGTCCCACAACTGACAAATGAAGGCTATGGCAAGCCTTTGAATATGTTTTTTTTTTTTTTTTCACCAAGCTGTATTCCCTCTAAACTCACAAATGGCTGACCTTTGAAAATTGCTGTGTTTAAGCCTTTGCTTTTTAGCCTTCTGTAAATGTCACATGATGTTATTGGGCTCTGGCAGCACAGCATCATTAATCTTTCCTGTGCGGGCTGGCTCAGGGAAATACGGCGGGTTGAGCAGCTATATCACTAAGTAGGGACATCAGGCCAGAAGTGTAAACATCATTTGGACACTGCAGTTTTTCTGCTCAAATGGGTTTGATGTTGATGAAGGGAGACCTTCTTTTCAAAGTGCAGTGATGCACAGTGTTTGATCGATATTGCCAGGAAGGTTGTTAGTTATTCTACCACTGGAAGAGGTGGAAAAGGTGGATTCCTCCTCTTCAACAAAGATAGAGAAGATAGTTACCTTCTTTGCTCCATTTTTCCACTCCAGCAGATAATGCAACTAGAAATAAATATGCTGAAGGGATGCTCTTGCTGAACTTTTGGTTCTATAAGCTAGCTTTGATTTCCTTTCTAAAAGCAAATTGTAGCTCTGCAATTGTAGACAATTTAAATTTCTTTGACAAATAAAAAGGAAAATGGATGCTCTAGCTCACATTGTCTTTAGTTTGTAGTTTAGTAGTTTTTCTAATTAATAACTTTTTGGTCCTTTTTTGCTCAACTTCAACTCAAACAATTTAAGCTACAAATACCTCTCATATATCAATTTATGCTTTTTGAGTGTCAGCCATTGTATACAGTACAAATTATATTCATATTTGAAAATACAGTACATAAGCTCATTATGATGTTATTTGCAGTAGATGTTGCAGCTTGCAGTTGTGGTCGATAAACAGTACGGTTACGGTAGTAAGCTGAGAAAATGCTGGTGGATACCAGAGATGACCTTCTTTTGGGCTTGATTGGCCCAGGAGTCTCCAGAAGCAACAAACATGACTGATTTTCTATTACAATGTGGTTACACCTTTTGGCACATCTAATGCAGTTTGCCACCCTTTTTGTAACTTTCCAGTCATTTTAATTCCACCATCCTGTTGCCATTCTTTCAAAGATATACATGTTTACCAGAATACTGCACCTCTTCTCATGTCTGCCTAATATCTGTTATGCCCTCAGTACTGTTTAGAACAGTAAATAGGCAATAGACCTTTTGTGATGATAAACTGTGACAGAAGCAGAATTTTTGTTTTATCTTCAACATAAGTTCTGTGTTTTGTTACTTAAACAAGACCTTAGTAGTTATACATAATAAACAAAATATTCCCGCATCCTTATGTAAGCAAACACATACGCACGCAATCTGAAGATACAGTAGCATACAAAAATGCTCCATTGCCCATTTCAGGAAACTGAAGTAAAAAAAACTTTGGCTGTGCGGCCAACAGGCTTTGTTTGGCATTCACATAGTTGTGGCAGATTGTGTCAGTGGACGGTGACAAACTGTTGTTTTCTGCTTCACAACACCAGCAGCTTAGAGCACTTTCAGACTTTCATCAAGTAGCCGACACACATACTCAGGCACCTACACTCACACGCCCTTCACAAATGAGAATACGTGCAGTCATTCATGCATACGTGGGTGTACACACATGCATGCACATGCACACACTTTGCAGTAATTTACACACACACACACACACACACACACACACACACACACACACACACACACATCCCAGAGCTTCCCAAGCATGTCACAATGTCATTTTAGCCCTGTGGAGTCACTTTATTATAAAATGTAAAAATCCATTCAATTTTATTTAATCAGATGAAAAGATAAGGCATTTCCAGGTCATTAATCAGGTAGACCCTTTCAGAGGGGGGCCTGTCTACTTTCACACAGGCCTCTCACAACCATTTAAGGGATAGACTGGATTCAAAGGGACTGAACAATAAACAGCAGCAGCACCTGTCCCTAATGGAATAAACAAAACACCCTATGTACATGAGACAACCCTGCACAATACTGATAGAGCCTCTGGTTGGATCTTTTTCCGCGATACCATGTTGTTTCCCCTCTTTGGGGTTTTGAAAATTCTTTTGTCTTTAGTTGTTAATGGATACCTATGGTAGTAGTAGTGATATTTAATATTTTTTAAGTCTAACACTCTGTTACTGCTATGGACTTTTGAGGGTTAATTTTTTTATCACACTTCACAGTACAATAATGTTGCATGGAACCAGCAACATGCTTACAGTTTAGCTATTTTTTAGAATCAATAGAAACAATATAAAAAAACACGTGTTGCACAAAAATTATGACATCATATTATACACAGAAAACAGCCAATTTATGGCCGAGTCTGCTGCCACCTAGATCATGTTCCAGATATGTGGCTGAAAATGGATGGATGGAATGGAAATCCTAATGAAGGATTGTGAGCGTCATTAAGATGATAAGCCTTGATCATTTCTGACTAATCTACATCCTTCAAGAAACACATTAAAGATACACACACTTCACAAACAAAAAAACAGCCTGAAGGTGAAGCTCTGGCTTTACGATTCAATCTACATTCAAACCCTCACCTATAATCTTTAGCTTTGGGTGATGACGAAAAGCTTAACATCATGGCTACAACTGGCCAAAATGTGTGTCCTTTGCAGGTTGGCTGGGATTACCTTTAGCATAAGGGTGTGGGTCAAGGTTAGAAAAGTTGCCTCATCACAATGAAGGGAGACAGCTGAGGTGGTGCAGGGCAGCTGATTAGGATTCCTCTTGAATCCTTCCCTCCAGAGGTTTTCCTGTGGTGTGTCCAACTTGGAGGAGGCTTCGGGGCAAACCCAGAACATGCTGTAGATATAATATTTCCTATGGTCTGGGGATGCCTCAGGATTGCCCAGGAGGATACTTTGTTTAGCCTCGCTGCTGCTGACCAGGGTAAGCAGCAGAAAATGGATAGATGAATGTGCAGGAGCCATATTTAGACTAAAGCACGTCTGTATAATTAAGTTTAATCATTTTGTGACGACAAAATATTGGAGGTTCACCCATCGCAATTTTATGCCCATCTGAAATAACATGGTAGACTGAACGGAGTCAAGTCAAGGAGAACTTTATTTGTCCCCAGATTGGCAATTGGTTGTGCAGTAGCAAACAGTAACAACACAATATTACACAATATTCACAATATTGCCCCCCGCACACATAAAACATTCCAGTGTCAAGGGAGCAGTCTTGATTTCAGAAAGAAACTAGGACTGACATCAGTTTGCGAGCTTGCTAGCAAGTCAAAGTAGTGCAGGCTGACCAAAAATATAAATGCATCCCAAGCTGCAGACAAGGTCAGAGCCAGTGAGTGTGTAATAAATCGGGAGGGAGTGTGCTGAAGCCATTATCTTTCCCTTTTCTGCTAGCCGAACAGTGCAGTGACCTGACATTACAACAAATGGAGGGGAAAACTCTGCCACGAGATGTAAATTCCCACTCTGCTCCCCTATGAATCGTAGAGTATCTTCAGAAAGTGAGGCACTGACCCGTGGCATCCACTAAGATCTGACATGACAGGAATGGAAGGATTAGAGAGATGGAGAGCTGACAGTGGAAAAACGTGGGGGAGGGGAGTACCTGCATAAGGGAAGACTATGTAAAAAGGAATTATGACTGTAGAGGATAAATGAGATGTTGTGTCAAATGGACCCCTGTATTGCTCTATATAGCAAGTGACAGGCAGTAGTATATATATCGGTGGGTGTTTTTGATATATGTGTGTGTGAATATGTGCAAGTCTCTGTCGAATAAACAAGGTGGGACCTGAGTTTATCTTTTTTATGAAAAATCTGGTGTGAAAATAGAATTTTATTATTTATGTATAATCATACACACAAACACACACACAGTCACGTTTCTACTACTTACTAATTTCCTGGAGACTTAGCTTAACCCCTACCCTATCTTTTGTCCTTACCCCAAAACATAATTATTTATGTTATTGGGACTTTTTTTCCCTACAGTGTGACTGTGTAAACATATTTATGTCCCCACAGCATGATTGATACATGTCCAAACACACACACAGACACACACAGACACACACACACACACGCACACACACAAACACACTCACACAAACACACCTCTACTCTACCTTAAATGCTTTTTAAAATATGGCACTGTTTTTAATATTTCAATATGACTCTCTCTCTCTTCCTCTGTATTTTTGGCCTCTGTCCTTTTTAACTGCCTTCAGCTGTGTCAAATTTATTTCACAATTCATTTCAAATCTAACCGAAGTCTATGACGTAAAAGTTTACACACATCAAGCTTGGATGCAAGGCTAAATTAAAGGCTTAATTACTCATCGTCGTAATTGTGAATGTAACATGATATGCGCAACTTAAAACCATTTGCTGCTGTGCATGGGTGAAATAAATTGACATTTATTTGTGGTAAATCTTGCAGGCATCACAAAAAATACGCCACTGTCGATAGCATAGGCTATGGCATTAAAACCAGTAGGAACTACACAGGTGGACAAAATTGTTGGTACCCCTCGGTTAATGAAAGATTTATTTCTGGTCACAGAAATAATTTGAATCTGACAAAATTAATAATAAGTAAAAATTCTTTGAAAATATAACCAATGAAAATCAAACATTGCTTTTGAACCATGGTTCAACAGAATTATTTAAAGAAATAAACTCATGAAACCGGCCTGGACAAAAATGATGGTACCCCTAGAAAAGACTGAAAATAATGTGACCACCATTGAACTTGATGAACTTGATTCAATCAAGGTGTGTCCTCTAATTGCCATCACAGGTGTCTACAAACTTGTAATCAGTCAGTTGGCCTGTCACTGTGCTGTTTGGTGACATGGTGTGCACCACACTAAACATGGACCAGAAACACTAGAAAGTGTTTTTTGCTCAGCAATTGTGGATTTGGAGTAGCAGTGGATTTAGATGTTTGTAATCACAGAGGAACAGAGGTTATGTCACATAATAACTATACATTTGAGTTGTACAGTCTGACAGCGGTGGGAATGAAGGACCTGCGGGTGGCACTTCTTCCTGCACTGAGGGTGCCTCAGTCGGCCACTGAAATAGCTGCTCAGCTCCTCTACAGTTAGGTGCAGTGGGTGAGAGCTGTTGTCCATGATGGCTGTGAGCCCTGCCACCCTCCGGAACAACGACCTCATTACTGCTGCTGCTGCACCGATCCGCATGTCAATCTCACGCTCCATCCTTCCCTCACTCGTGAACAAAACCCCAAGATACTTGAACTCCTCCACTTGAGGCAAGAGCTCTCCTCCAACCCAGAGGGGACAAGCCACCTTTTTTCCAGTTGAGAACCATGGCCTCGGACTTGGAGGTGCTGATTCTCATCCCAGCCCCTTCACACTCGGCTGCAAACCGCCCCAACACATGCTGGAGGTACTGGTTCGAAGAAGCCAACAGGCCCTCCGGCCCTTGGCTGCACCTAGAAATTCTGTCCAAAAAAGTAATCAACAGAACCAGTGACAACAGGCAGCCCTGCAGGAGTCCAAAATGCCCTGGGAACAAGTCTGACTTACTGCTGGCAATACTAACCAAGCTCCTTCTCCGGTTATACAGAGACCGGACAGCCCGTAGTAGAGGGCCCCGGACTCTATACTCCCGAAGCACCTCCCACAGAATGCCACGAGGGACATGGTCGAATGCCTTCTCCAAGTCCACAAAACACATGTGGACTGGTTGGGCAAACTCCCACGAACCCTCGAGCACCCTGCAGAGGGTGAAGAGCTGGTCCAGTGTTCCACGACCAGGACGAAAACGCATTGTTCCTCCAGGTTGTGCAATTTAGAAAGGATGTTGCAGAAGGGCTGGAGAGAATTGATAAATCAGGGCTCCCAGGAAAACTGAGGTTGTGGTGCTTGCAGTTTGGCTTGTATCCTAGGTTAATGTGGCCAATGTCAGTATATGAAGTCCCATTATCTGTAGCAGAGAGAATGGAAAGGCTAGTTAGCTCTTATATTACAAAAGGTTGGGTGTTCCCAGGTGCTTAAGCAATGTAGCTTTGTATGGGAAAGGAATGCTTCAGCTGCCAGTATCCAGTCTAACAGAGGAGTTTAAATGCACTAAGGTTAGGACAGAACTTTTATTATCTGGGAGTAAGGACATGTTAGTTAGCAATGTGGTTCCGAATCCTTCTGGGGGGAGGAAATGGAACCCAAGGGCAGCAGTGCAGGAGGCAGAGGCAGCTCTTAGGCATGCAGAAATAGTAGGAAATGTTCAATTTGGCCGGGGAGGCTTGGGGCTTGGCCCAGGCAAACCAGTGTGGAATAAAGCAGGTCTAAAGGAGAAAAGAAAGCTTGTAGTGGAACAGGTGCGTAGGCAGGAGGAGTTGTTAAGAGGGGCAAAAGCAGTTGGTCAAGCCAAACAGGGACAGTGGTTGAATTGGGAAGGCGTTGAGAAGAGGAAACTTAGTTGGAGGGACCTGTGGAATATGGAGGAAGGCCGTATTAAATTTCTGATAGGGGCGACATACGATGTGTTGCCAACCCCGCAGAACCTAAGTCTCTGGGTACAGGGCGATCAATCGTGCCCACTCTGCTCAGGTACAGCAAGTTTAAAGCACATTTTGTCAGGTTGTAGAATTAGCTTATCACAAGGCCGGTATACATGGCGGCATAATCAGGTGCTGAGAAGCTTAGCCGCAGGCATTGAAGAGAGAAGGAAGCAGGTGAATTCTGGAAGTTCTAGAAAGGAGAGGTTAGATGTGCAGTTTGTTCGAGAGGGGGAGAAAAATAGAGCTGCTAAGTCAGGGAGAAGGCAGGTAGGTGGCTGCCTGGTAGGGGCTGATGATTGGCAAATGCAGGTCGACTTGGGAGGAAACCAGATTAAAACTTTTGTTTCAAGTAATGGCACATAACACAGACTCACACTGAAAACAAGCTAAGTGGAATATTTTATCATTTCTAAAATTACCATTTGCATTCGCACTATACACAGCAATAGCCCTATGTAAATAGCTTACCTTCACTTCTGCGGTTCGATGGTAGCTGGAGCGAGAGGAAGACAGCAGTCCAAGAGTTCCCAGTCCTGCTCGCTCAAACACGCCATCTGACGCATGTGCAATTTGGAGGACAGGACTCACAGCTTTTGGGGTATATTTGAACCTTTTTTTTCCATGTGATAGTTGTCCCAGTTAATGAATGCGTAGTATGTGTAAAATTTACCCATTGCTTTATAATTTCTTGGCTGACTACAATAATCAAATAAATTTTAAACATTTTGGTTAGATCATATTTACCACTGTTCTGCCTCCCAGGCAGTTTTGAAGTTTTGGCATTTTAGCGCCCCCTTTAATGTGGTCGAATATGGTATTGCAACAGGAAATTAGAAATTAGGAAAAAGAGAAGCAGGAAGTAGTTGTAACACATGCTCCTGTCAGTTAATGGAGAGGTCAGCTGAAGATGGAGCTGTCCTCTCATCCATTGCCATCTGTTTTATTTGAGCCATAAGAAGCATTGTCTGTAAGTAGAAAATGTTATTTACAAGGATATCATTTAATTTTGATAAATATTGACGGATATTTTTATGTTGCTAGATTATTATCTAGATGTTGTTAGTTAACATTGCTTTGCATAGGATTTGCTAATTGTACCATGCCAATGGGCATTTAAGATACTTCTTCTAGTAAAATTCTTGTAAATTTGGTTTAATATTCATGCTTAGTAATTGTATAAGAAATTCATGGGATATATTTCTGTTATTATTTCAGTTTTACACCTTGTCTGACAACAAGAGTCTTCATTAAACTTGGAGCTTGAGACGCTACATCCTGACTCTCGCGTTGATCATTCAGGGAGTTTGGCTGGCTGTCTAATTTTGGTTATGAACACCATTAGGAGGGCAGTACAACCACCCTCCAAAATCGCTTTTTACAGTGCAGATGCATAAGGTACCCTTTAGTGTCTGTATGAGGTGACATACTATAAAAAGTGAAAAAGTACAGACATGGAGGAGGGAGGTTGGGGTGGATGGATGGATGCGTAAAACACAGGACAACAAAGTGGCAACAAACAAAGACTTACAGGAGGGTGAGGCTGGTGATGTTCAAAACCAAAGTAATCAGTTCAAACACAAACAAAATCTCACCCCAAAAAGGGAACAGAGTCCAAAAATCTAAAGGTCCAGAGAACAAGATCCAAAAACACAGCACTTCACTGTAACTAAAATATGACACATGAGATAAAATTTTCAACGTAAAACAGGAAATAACAAAACTAACACTCAAAACCATGACAAAAAGTCACCATAACTTTTTTTTTAACTTACATGCGAAAATGAATTTACATAATGTACAATACTTTGTGTCATGTATGCAAACACGTACCCAAAAGATTTTAACCCAAACCCAAACATTTGAATAAATGTAGCACACACAACTTATCGGGCAGTGGCCATGGTGGTCAGTGGTTGGTGTAACAACTTCATGACTGGACAATGGAGACTTGGATCCTGGTGTGTACATTGTGTAGTCAGTCATTGGCAGAGCATGTTTCTGCACCTCTTGGGCACACTTGTGCTTGGCAGATTTGTCACTTTTCCCCATATGTGCTACACTAAATTACAAAAAGGCATGGCTTTGACCGACGTTTCTCCTCATTAAGTATAGGGTAAGCCTTGTCCCATTTGGTGAGATACACAAACTTTTAGCCTTTTAGGCAGGTACTCCGTCCCTCTTACGTTCATCGTTCTTCTTCTTCTACATATTTAAAAATATATATATATATTATTATATACAGGTGTTGTCAGGTATGCATCTGTTATTAATAAGCAAGAAGCTAATGTGAAAGCATTTTTGCTGTTCTACCTTCTACCTGGTATGGCCATGGCTTTAGCACCTGAAGATCCCTAGTTTTCCCCTGTGTCCTTGTGTTTCTATGTTTATGTCTTGTCTATGTGTGTGTGTGTGTGTGTGTGTGTGCGTGTTGGTATGGCCATGGTCCTCCTTCATGGCTACTGACTTCAGTCACTGTATACACTTCAATCACCTCATCACTCTTCCCAGATGGACACCAACCTCCCATCATCCCATCAGCTTGCAGCATATCTATCCCAACTTCCAAACCACTCTTCGCCTGATTGTTGTCTCACCTCTGCCTCATATACATGTCAAGGCCAGAGCTTCATAGACTGCAATTTCTCCATATGTTTTCCAGTGTGTAACTGTTCTTTCTGTCTCAGGATCACCCCAGCTCATTTGCCAACTGAATCCTAATTTCGGATAACAAACTCTTTTACCACCAAACCCACCTGTCATCTGTATCCTGCACTTGGATCCCACTCATGGTCATAACACCTTGCAATTTATGTTATGACAAAGGCTAAAACAAAAATATGATAATGATAACTTTTCATAGTTGTAAATTCCTGTCTAGAGTGGTGTGCGTCTTCAGAGTATTACTCGAATTAGACTTTTTGGAAAGTATTTCAAAGTCTCTCCAGTATGAGAAGAACCACTTCACCACTAACACAGCTCCTTGTGTTTTTTAAGTGCGGGGTGTTTTCAGTCTGAATGCCAGTAAGTGAAAGACATTATGCCAACAAACAAACAGGTTGAAAGACATTTGCTTTTTTGTTATGAAAGAACAAAGCGCATCAAAAATGTCCATTATACTGTAAAATTTAGAAATGTCAGTGTTCATATTGGCTTGGATTGTATTGGGAGCCCCAGTCATGACTCATGACGTTTTCATCCCACACTGGCATTACAAGTATGGACATTGTCAGTTAAGGAAAAGCTTTATCTTTTGATCTTTGTGTAATCTTCTGACTTGCTATCATCAGTGTTTGCCTCTTCGTTCTTTTGACTTTCGTCCAATTCTGATGAGACTTTCCAGACTTTAGCTGCTGATGAAGATGTCTTGAACTCCTTGGCAAGATCTTCTCAGTTGATCAACAATGATCAAGCACACAAGTAGACTCATTTGTTTTGTGTTCGCTGTTGGACTTGTCAGACTTGTATAATGTGGGTGAGTTGTGGTCAGTAGACTGTGAGATGAGGAACATTTAATCAGAAAGCTATTGTAGCATTTGACACAGATCTTATGTATCTCACAATACAGGGGATGCGCAGCCTAATTGAATGTACAGCTAATGAGAGAAATTGCAGGCCCAGAAATCAAATGCAGGTGCTCTCTTGGACCATCTTTATAGAAAACCCTGCTGTTATACATTAAAAGACATCTAAAAATAAAAAGTCTGAGTGTAGGGACACAAGGCTGTTCAACCAGCTTGTGTCACAGGGTGTGTGTGTTACTGAGCCGTTCCTTATTTTTTTTCTGCACCTGTTGGCACTGGGAGAGCGCGCCTGCAGCACGCAGTTAAGGGTGGGTGGTTGTGGGTTTTCTCTCTGGGGATGGTGGGGCAATTGAACACAGGTGTGCAAGAGAGGAGCAGAGCAAGAGGACACTAGAGGAGAAAGTACGAGGAGGGGGGCAGGGAGACAGACGAAGGCTACCATAGCGAGAGGATGAGAGGATGAAGCAGCAGCAGTAGTAGCAATTCGAGGGGTGTGGTGCGCCTCCTGATGGCTGGTGCGCCTTCTGATGCTCCTCACGACATGCAGCCCTGTGAGGAGCATCAGGAGGCGCACCAGTGAGGGAGGCCGACTGGGAGAGCAGCTTCCCCCAGCTAAGTACATTTTCTTAATTTTATCTTGATTTTAAAGTCATCTGTTTGTAAGAGAAGACTATGTTTTTTAACTGTTTTTATCCACCAGAATTACTAGCCTAGGTCATTTGTTGTGTTTTTAAATCCAAGTTTTGCTTTGTTTTACTTTGCTGTGTTTTTTTTTATGACTTAATGACCCAGTGCATGGACTTCTAGCCTTTTATTCGAGTAGTCCATAACACCTTGAAGCTGCTGAACAAACAGAACCCAATCCTTAACAAGACTTCCTTTACACCTCCTGTGCTCCGCCTCTCCTGGGACCCCCAAGAAAGAAGACTTGGACACTGGTTTTATTGTAGGAAAAAGAGACTTTTAGCTGGGGCCCTTTTCTAAGTTGTGTTTTAATCAAGTGCCTGGCTTTTAATAAATGTAATCTTGTTGCACACCTTAACCCTGTCTTTCTGCTGTTTTGAACAGAGTGCTATCAGAGAGTCAATTTAAAACTCGGGTTTTACCCCGTGACACTTGTCAGTGTCATAGCCTCCTTATCGTGGTTTTGTTTGCTCTGTACAGGTTCTTAGACAGCAGAGAATGAAAAACAACTGGCTGCATATGAGACATAAATGCTGACTATCAATTAGCTGGCTCATCAATTACCCAGCCCTTTCACATAAAATGTTCGTATATTGGCTGAAAATGCATTTGCATTATTATTCACTGTTCATTTTATGTATATGCATTAATGTGGTTGAAAAGATGAGACTTTTCTTTGAAAATTTTAGATTTTTTCCGCACTTATTTTTAGATTTTAAGAACCTAATTTTAAGATTAGATTAGATTTAAGGCTAGTGCAAGGTTGATGAAATAATAATAAATGGTAAATGGACTGTATTTATATAGTGCTTTTCTAGTCTGCTGACCACTCAAAACACTTTGCAACAACGCTTTATTACCTCAGAGTCCTCTTTCTCATGCTCATGAGTGAATGGAGTTTGCCCAGTTGTCATGCAGATGACTCACATGCACGCGCGCCTGCGTGCGCGCGCGCGCGCGCGCACACACACACACACACACATCTCCCTAATTTTTGAACTGACATGAATTTTTGATCAGAATTTGACAGACTGAATTTTGATTATTTTATTATTATGGTTATTATCATTCTGCCCTGTTTTTGGCAGCTTAACTACTTCCACATTTTTGAATGTAGAAAGTTAGATTCAAACTTAGAAATATTCAGTTCAATTAGCAATGTGTTCTCGCTGAAATAGTCAGCCCTTTCCAGGAAATTTTTCTCATAAAGTTTTTCATAGTTTTTCATACATTTTCAGCTCCTATCTACTAATTCATACTTTCATTTAGAAACTTAAATTTTCAACTTTCTTTGAAGCTTAGTTACAGTTAGGAAAACCTTCCTCTTCTCATCAATTCATACATTCACATAGAAATTCTATTCAAACTTTCAATCATTCTCAACACTTGGGACTTCATCACATTAATTCAGCCTTTAAATATCATGAATACTTTTTACACAATAATAGTTTTAACTTGCAATGCATTTTTCAGACTGTCATAGATTCTTACCTTAGTGTGTAAGGGGCAGAATGTTCCAAGACTAGGGGCATGACTCTGTGTGGAGAGGAGCTGTAGTATCTTCTAAAAATCTTCTCTTTAACATGATCTCACTTCCACAATCTTCACTCCACATACATATGGAAGCATGGAGGCAAAAAGACACTGATTCCCATATAAACAGGTAGCACAAATTTCAGAAGGGAAGAAGAAACAGGCACTTTCATTAACTTCTCCCAATCTCACAGACCAGGCCTCTAGAGGTGAGGTAGACTTCACAGCTGACTCTTTGGCAAGGAGATCAAAGTGAGCATGAAAGGTGTTAAGCTCACCTGGCTACAGGGTCTCACTCTTGATAGGGCCACTCCTGCTTTTGTGTTTGGGTGTTTGGTCTGTACCTGGTCTATATGGAAAGTGTCCTGACACATCTTTGGTTGTGATTTGGCGTTATATGCATAAAATTGAATTGAACTGTACTTCTGTCATAAGAAATGTGTGCTTCAGGAATAAAGGTAAAAAATAACACAATAAAACAAAAATGTAGTACTACTGGCTGCCACATCTGGATGCACTCCTTCACCATGGTAACAGAAAAAAGCGAAGCCAAAATTTTTTAGAATGTTTGCTAACATTATGAGCTGGCTATGGTGGAGGCGTGCTGACATACTGAGGTAAGCATATCGTCGCATTTCCTGCTTCCGGTTGCTGTGTTAGTTATGGTGTACTTCTGCTGCTCTCGCTCATTTGAGTTAAAATAGCTCTTTTATTAGCTAGTTACCCGCTGTTTTAACAGATTAGTTCTGCTTAACCACTAATAGGTCTATTGTTTTAGCGACCACTATCTAGGCAACATTATTCGGAATCATTCTATAAACTTTCATTGCTGTGCACATGATACCTAGCTATACTTATCAATGAAGCCAGAATCAGAAGAGACTAAACTCCAAGCGTGTCTTTAGGACATAAAGACCTGAATGACCTGCAAAGTCAAAGACACAAGACTGAGGGAAGTTATGAGTCCCTTTGAGTGCAGCAGTCAAAAACATTCAGTCAGCAAACTTCAAATTCTCATCCCATTATGGAGTGAATGAGAAGTCAAGTGTTGTAAGAGATTTGGATTTTATGATATGTTTCTGTCATGAATTCAGGATTGAGTGCATCCAGCAATTTAAAAATTGATCAAAAATGTAAACTAAAAACATACCATTGTAAAAATGGTTTGTTAAAAGTTTGAATCCCTTTGTGTGGGGGTTTTGTTTTCATTTAGGATCAATATCTCAGCAATCACTTAACAGTGTTGTGTTGGCATTTGCCTTTAACACCAAACAGGTTACTCCTTTCAGACTGTTAACATACTGCTTTATTTCTGTCCACCCTCAGGTAACACACGGAACAACAACCCATAAACTCATAATCTTTTATGTCCCAGAGGTGATGTACACAGCAGATGGATTGCTATGTAATTATGAACAGATTTTTATCATCTTCTGATTTTTTTACCTAGTGACACCAGCAAGTCAAATCTTTCACTTATCCTGTAAAATATTATCTATACTATTGGATGGGTTATATGATCACTTCGGTCATTTTAAATGTTCCATCTGTTATTTACTGTTGCAAATCAGCAGTATATGATGAAACACTGAGGTTATCATGAATGGTGAATGTAAATTTAAAATGAGGAAAAGTACTGGGGATGCACCAATCTGAATTACTGATGTGAATTTTTATTTTTTTAACATGTCTGTTTGGAATTGATTAAGACCAATCAAGTACAACTGCTAAATGGCTGCAAATAAGTCATTTTATGTGCCTTATTAATAAATAGTTGTAGTAACTGTGTCCATCTATTTATTATACTGGCAGGATTACTGAGAAACGAAGTTCCTAAAATGCACAGTTAACAGATACTTTTTCACTCTCCTCAGCATCTCATACAGATAGATACCCCTCTGCTATGTGAGATGCACCAGGCTTTCAACTAACCCATCCACAGCAATATTATATTAACACCAACACATTCTCATTCCAGTGATACACAAACCCTGCCTGCCATAAAGCCTAGAACATGTGGTTAGGTTTAGGCAACAAAACCACTTGCTTACATACAGGAAAAATAGGCTTTTCACAGGACACAAACCCCAGGAGGGGTGATTGTTGTTTGTACGTTTGTTTGAGCCATCCATCCACCCTAGCTTTGTCAATTTGTGAACTTTCTTGCACTTTGTCACCTTGCTCTGAGTTTCTAATATTGCCACAGAGATGGGTTTATAGTGGAGTCAGTTGAGACCTTATGTGTCTCATACAGATGCTAAAGGGTACCCTGTGCAAAGTGGAGGTATTGGGAATGAGACCAAGCTTGATCATCATCACTGATCATCATTCATTTCCAAGTGCAGATTTCATCATAAAAGCAAAAAAACACACAATAATCTGTGCTGATAAATTACCTACCTCTTTCTCAGAGCTACGGACCTCATCCAGTTTAAACCTGTGGCAGATTGTCACACATTTCAGTCCTGTGTGGTCCTTTCTCTTTGGAAATATATCAGTTCGTTGGCAAGGAGATTTGATTTTCCAGCAATCTAACAACTGAGATATTTTCCCCATATTATTCCATATTGATCTGCTTGGTGTTACATCCTATGTGTTGATTATGGTAACAGCCTGGACACTTCAGAAAAAGTAAAGAAATAATTACCCCCTTATAATTAATTACCCAAATTAAACATTCATTTGATGACATTTAGTTCTATGAAATTAGATTGCATAACTGACAGGTAGTGGGCTTTTTGGCCTCTTTTTATTTATTTATTTTTGTGGAAGCAAAAAAACTAAATGTACCTAACCGGTAACTAGCTAAACTAAATAAACTGCCTGCATCTCACATATTCAGTCCTATTTGAGGGGTTGCTTTAGCCTGGCACAGTTTCACCAGAAATATGACAAATGACAGGGGAACACGGCTTTATTGTAAGCCTTTTTGATCTTCTAGAGAGATGCATCTGCTATTTCCAACAAACCAATGTGTCTCATTGTGTTACACAAGACAGATGCAACACCCCTTGATCTAATTTGACTCAAAATAGCCAGGCAAAATGACAGAAAAGTATTGCAATTTTTTCATTTTCCTGCATCTGAAGTTTCTCTTCCTTCAAAGGGATACAAGATGCCATTGGATGAGGTTCAGTGACACAAAATAATGCAATTTTCCCTACACAGTCATATTTTTCTGACACAGTCCCAGTCCAAAAATCTGGTCCTTTGTCTGAACTTCTTGTGAGTATTTTACATCTCAAAACTAGTCTAGGATGTTGTAATGTGGATTTTTAAGTCCAGGTCAGACCATTGTGTAATACATGGTCTGACCTGAACACACACAATATATATATATATATAAGTGAAATGAGGGGGACAAGTGGCAGTGTTAGTTTAGATTTACTACGTAACTGCACACAAAACTGTCAACCTTGCATATAATTATCAGACAACTCAGGTGCCCTTAATATCAAGCACACATACAAACACACATATTGAAATTGAGTTATGCACAAATGAAGTGTAAGGTAACATGGGACACATCACCCACATGTATGTGACCTCAAGTATTCACCCACATGCACACAACCAACGTGTGTACACACACAACCTGTAGGGTCTTCACAGAGTCCACACTTAATGTCTAACTATAGTTTTATCCTGATGGCAGGAGGCAAAACTCTATCAGTCCCCTAATGGCTGTGCGGCTTTTGTGCTCCTAGCAACCAGCCGTTCTTTTGTATGGGCTACATACACTCTGAGACCGTGTGAAAGCTGCCTATGGATCATTGCTTTGTTATTTATAGAGCAGGATTTCATAATGGCTGTCACAAAAGCAAATAAATCAGTTGTAATAAGCTGGTGCAGATCTAAAAATTACCAGTGGAAAATGGTCAAATATGGGTTTGGGAGACAAAAAAGCTAATTGCCTTTTTTGTTTAAAGAGACTTGAAAGACACACTGTCTCTCTTCAAGTACAATAGCATATCAGTGGTTTGTCTCTCAGATCTGTCTGTCTAATCGATTTACAAGGATTTTTATTCTGGGGTTTAACAACAGATCTGTAATAATCTTGAATTTGAATTAGATTATTTTCAGATTTAAAAACAAAAACAAAAACATTAAAAAAAAAAAAAAAACAAGACAGAAATTTGGGATTTTCAGAACTTTCTCCTGATCAGGCTGAAATAGTCTACGAAACAGAAATTATGTTGTTAAAATAACATTTAAAAAAAAATATCCTGCTTCAGGAAATATGGTCCCCTTTAAAAGTTTTACTTCTTGCATATAAAGCAAATAGTGGTGTTCCGTGATGACACTGTTACAACATTATGCCCTAATGTTCTGAAATGTTTTTGTCTGGAATTTTTATGTTGTTCCCAGACTGTTATTATTTTAGAGTAGGATAACATGCTTTAAAACATTATCCAAATGTTTTGCGGTAGCATTTATCTAAATATTTTTTCATTAGAACATTATGATATAACATTCCTGTAACTCTTTAACACAAAATTCCTGTGTAACTGGACTGACCACTGGGGCCACTAGGATGCCTGTGATAATTACTATTGGAATTGGACCCATGTGAAAGGTTGAAAATACATCTATATTCAAAGTCTTTGAACAGAATCACAACTTTTTTTATTTGCATTAATTTATTTTGTGTCTGAAAACCAAGCAGCAACGTCCGGGGCTGGAAAATGAAGCCAACATGAAGTGCCAAAAACTGCAGTTTCTCTAATGTCCACTTGAGGAGTCAATCCTCATAGACCCCCATGTTAAAATGCCTAACTTTACAGCAGAAATAAACATGATTACTGCCTGGTACAAAAACGGGTTTAGTCTCCATAGCTAATTTCCCCATTCATGACAACTTTACTGGGGTTAAATTTTTTTTATAATTTACCCATTTAAATCATATTAAGGGTTAAAGTTATGCATGGCCACATAGAGTGACAAGTGGGTGCTGCTATCTGTCTGCTAGGCATATCTTCAGCTCCTCCCCAGCTCCACACTCTCTTCTAAATATTAATCCAAAAATTCTGGTTCCAAAAAAACAAGATGGTGACGGCCAAAATGCCAAACTCAAGGCTCAAAACGGTAGTCCACAAATCAATGGGGGACGTGACGCTGGCTACTTATATACATACTTACATACTTATATTTACAGTCTATGGGAAAATATGTTGAACTGTCTCTTCCATAACTAAAAAAGTTACACATTATGCAACTAAGAAAAAAGCTCTGAATCAGCGCAATATTTTCTGTGCATATTTATTCATTCTGAGAACAGTGAGGGGCTTCTGCTCCCCTCAGGCGCGGCTACATTTTCAGGATTCTCCAGTACATCTGTCACAGATGGTTCTGCATCATCCACCTGCATTATGACAAAAAATATTAATTGGCAAAATGTTCTACCATTGTTGACATCTCACAATAGAGGAACATTTTATAAAAAACATATCTCAGGGCTCAATAACATCCCGAAAACATCCTCAGAATGTTGCAGGCAAAATGTTCTTTCTTTGTTAACATGTAACTTTGTGGAAATGTTTTATAAAAGAACATTCTATATTTGTGACTTAAACAACGTCTCCAAAACATCCTCAGAATGTTGCAGGCAAAACGTTATGTCTTAGTTAACATTTAACCTTCAAGGAACATTATTTTACATCATAAACTTTCTTAGAACGTTCTTTGAACATTAAGATTAAAACATTTTCTTTAAAACATTTTTAGAACTTGTAAGTAACGTTGAGGGAATGCTTCCTGCTAGCTGGGGTCCACTTTACTGAGTCTGATGAAAACTGAGACAACGGACAAAAATGAAGAAACATACTTGATACATATCTGCCACAACTGTGGAGGGAATGTAGTATAAAACAAAAAACAAAAGTTCAGATTTTTTTTTGAATGAAATACAGTCTAATCACTATTCTTATTACTTTATTCTATTTCAAATGAAATGGTATCTTTATTTAGCCCAACTTTAGGTAAGTTCAGTGGACACTTCTTAAGGCAAAGCTATGGTTTTAGTGTAATGTGTGAAACCAATGACATACAATAGATTATTATTTTGTTATTTCAGAATTACTGTGTAATCACATTATTTCAATAAATTCAGTTCTCTTTTACTAATCTTTGTTGGTACCATTATTTATTTATTTATCTGTTTGCTAACTTTTGCCTGTTTTGCTCTCAGTGTGATGTTGATAAGGTGCCTGAAGAATAACTTAACAATAATTGAAGCAGCACTGAGACTCCATGGGGCATGCCTATGTGTCATCGAGAATGCAATGCATTTTTTTCACATGGCTGCAAACCCTGGATGCTTTTGCTAATTTGGTCATTATGCAAGTAGGCATTGTTGTCACACCGCGGTGAGGTTTGTCTTGTCATGGGGTGGTTGTCTTGTCATTTCAGCAATTCCTAGGATTTGCTAACTTTTATAGGCGGTTTATCCAAGGCTTCAGCACAATAGCAGCTCCCTTGCATGCTCTCACCTCCTCCAAGGTCCGATTCTCCTGGTCACCCGAGGCTGAGAAGGCGTTCCAGAAACTCAAAACCAGCTTCACCACAGTACCCATCCTCATCATGCCTGACCCCCAACGGCAAATCGTGGTGGAAGTGGACGCTTCCAATGAAGGCATCTGGGCTGTGCTCTCACAACATGCTGAACGAGATGGCAAGCTCGCCCAAGCGCCTTCCTGTCACGACGTCTGTCAAAAGCAGAAATAAACTACGACGTGGGTAACCGGGAACTGCTGGCGGTCAAGGTGGTGTTAGAGGAATGGATGCACTGGTTGGAGGGGGCTGAGCACCCATTCATTGTTTGGACAGATCACATAATTCTTGAATACATTCGCCAAAAGACTTAACTCACGCCAGGCCAGGTGGGCGCTATTCTTTAACAGATTCTCTTTCCCTCTCTCCTACAGGCCGGGGTCCCAGAATGGCAAGCCTGATGCCCTGTCTCGACTGTATGACCCCGAGCCTGTGGCCAAGGAACCAGAACTCATCCTTCCATGAACCTGTGTGGTTGGAGCGGTAACTTGGCAAATAGAAAATGAGGTCAAGCAGGCTAACTTCAGCCACTGGTTTTTCACCTTTCAAATGCGTTTATGGTCATATGGTCATACTGTACAATATTGGTAGTTAGTAGTAGTTTGCAATGACTATGAAGTTTCTCAGTGACTGTAGTGTTTGTGTCCTTAACTGTTCATGAGAGTTACACTGTGACAGAACATAAAATCAGCCATCCTTTACATCTGCACTGGCTCTTAGAGGAACACCTTGTTTTCATTTCTGCTGTATTTACTGTAGAAACCTCATCATAAAAAGTATATATATATAATATTTTAAAAAAATTCCATCGGGCACGGCTGTGTCACATTCAGGCCTAGTCTAGTTTTGATGGAAGCTGCTTTAATAAATAAACAAAAACAATAAATACAATTTTACTATATGGCCTACTATCCCATGGTAGAAACAAAAACATCAAGGAAAAATATCCAAATCAACCAAATCTGAGCTAGTCAACAAAATCGAGCAGGTAAAAAACTGGAATGTTCCTGGTTTGTTGCACCTGGAACGTAATGCAGCTGTGCTCAGTGGAATCATAACTTCATCAAAGGTATGTAACAATAATGTCAATCTACATAAACCTGTACCACCTCAGGCTTCTCAAGTCCCCTGTAAGTACAATGCTGTACCTAATACTGTGAGCTGGCCTGTGTTACAACATTTACAGTAACATACAGGCTATAGACCTACTGTACATTCATGGCTATAGTCTTTTCCCTGGACCTCTGTTTGGTTCAAAGTGAAAATACATTATACATATTATTATATTATACATATTATACATTATATTGTATCTTGGGGGCCCTTAATCTAAAGCCTTACCAGGAAACCTTATTAGGGATCCCCTGCACTGCACAAGATCCCTGAATCTTCCTCAACAACACTTGAAGCCTCAGTGTATTGTAGGGGGGTTCACTTGGTCAGAGACAGATCCTTCTCTCAGTCATGCTGGAGACAGTGGAGCTGCCCTTCTGCATCTCCAGGGAAGCTTCTAGTGTATCTCTGAACGTGGTGGCGGCACATAGGGTAATCAGATCACTACACACTCATAGCTAAAAAGCTAACAGTCTGGACTCAGAAAGCATCTGTGGTCAATACTTTCTCTCTTCCCTTTCTCTCACTTCCTTATCTCTGTTTCCTCCAGTAGGACGGCATTAGGGCTGCCGCCACTCAACACACATCAGGGACAGAGGAGCAGAGAGGCAGGAAAGGGAAGAAAAAATGCAAGGAATAGGGAAAAATTTTGTTCTTCTCAACATTTTCAACTCATTTACAGACTGACTTTAAAGATGTTAGTATCCATTTTAGTCAATGTTATGGAACCCAACCTGTCTTATAAAAATTAAATTATACTAATAATTTGCATTATCATACATGATTTTTATAAATATAACATGTAAATGTTTATGTTGAATGACACATCAGAAGTTTGCCACAGCTGACAGTGATCTCCACACTGCATTTGAGCTGGGTGTAAACATACACCTCAGACTATATGTTTCACTTAAAGGCTGCATGTGAGTACAAGCACACTAAAAATTATCATGACAAAATATAAGACTGACAACATGAACATTTGAATAATTTATTGACATTCTCAGGGTACTGGACAGGCAACACCAATTCCAGCAAACTGTTTCTATAGTGATGTCTCAAAAAGACTGACAAATGGATGTGACACAGAAGCAAAGTAATCAGAATGTTTATTTCCTGGCTTAGTGGACAAGGGATCCTCAAAAGCCACACCTATGACAATATTAGCTGTCAGTGTTTGTATTATTAGACAAGATCTTGTTGCTAATAACATCCTGTCTAGCATTAGCTAATGTAAGATAATCAAATTGCTGGTGTTGAAGAAAAACAAACTTCACGTCCAATTCTGTGGCTGGTTCAGGTGAGTATTATTCACTGTGCAGTGGAGACAGAAGTTCACAACAAAGCTGTAGAATTCTCTCCGACCAGAGTGAGTTTCTGCCCAAGGGGGAAGAGTGTCTGAGAGACCCTACTTACAAGTCAGAGTAGATAAGCTCAATACACATTTTTTTCAAAGAAAGTAAAGCAATTTGATTACTGAGCTTCCTAGATAAAATACATTACACCCCAATGTTATTTAGATTGTTATTGTAATGATGAAAGACCAAAAGGAAGAGCAGCTGAGGAGCTAGTTAGGTTCCTGTGATAGGAAAAGTGTGACTCCTCACAGGGGTGACGTGGCCTCTCTTTACAATACAAAAAGAATATTTAATCAAAGGTATCTGTGCCTTAGCTCTCCTCACATGGTGAGGTCTGTTAATGTAAAATGGTTTATCTAAACACAGAGCTCACAGAGGGCAGATACTTCAATCAGGATACACAAAGAATAATACAAAGATATTATACAAGGAAAAGCTAGAACTAAAACAATTTTCTTCCACATCGGTTAACTAATGCTTTGAACTTGACAGTCCTGTTGTCTGGCTTAGCCACCGGTATGCTTGATATTGTACTTGAAGATGTGAAGTCCTGGAATTGGGCCATTTTCTATACAAGGATAAGGAACAAAAAAGTCCTTAGAAAGGTGGAGGTCGGGCTACAGTGATGATTCATACACACAATTTTCATCGAGCAAACTGTGGTTTGTGTCCATTAGAAACCAATGTGAAACCAAAGTGAATGATTTCCCCATAGCTAACCAAGTACTTTTAATGTCTAAATGTAACCAAGTGTATTTGGGGTCTTAACTTAACCAATTAGTTTTGGTGCTTAAACCTAACCAATCTAATCTGTGACTGTTTCACAATGTTTACCACTTGTTAGAAAGGCTTTCTGGCAGGAAGGCTTTATGCACCACTGGTATGAAAACTTGTTGGATGGCCAGAGCAGTTGCTCTAGGTGTCTAACAATGCCATGAATGAGTTTACACTGGAGTTAGACGAAATCCCAGTGCGTCTCATACAGATGCCTTGGGGTACCTTCTGCATGGGTATTTGACACTCTGGGAACAGCACTGCAGCAGTAGAAGTAGTCATCCCTAAATCAGTTTTAATATGGGATTCCTTATGCATCAGATACACACTAGAAAGTGTTTGTGTACACCAAAATGAATGACTTGAGGGTGTGATCAGATTGAATGCAAAGATGCTAATGGTAGGAACAGACATACCTGTTCATTGCAACTGACCAATCATGCGGTTTTAATGACAAAACTGTGCAACTCTGGGAAAAAGACCAGAAAAATATGTACATTTAAATCCAAATCATATTTCAATAAACCTTACCAAGTAGTTTTGTTGCGTAAATGTAATCAAGCTTCTACAGAAAACTGAAAATTAAAAAAGAAACTGAAAATAATAAGTGAACTAAGTCTAAAATTAGTAAGTCAGCAGTCTGTCCCACAGGGGACATGAACCGAAACCTCTCATATGAAAGTCCTATTTTTGACCATTCATCCACTGTGACCTGCTCTTCACATGAACTCTTTTTACTCGGTTACAGTGATTGTCCTGGAGCATCATTAATTATGCCGTTGTGGAAGCAACACCAACATGGCAATATCAGATAAACAGATGGGAGAGATTGCATAAATGCAGTCAGTGGTTTCTGCGCCTCTTGGGCGTGGTTATGCTTGGCAGATTTGTCATGCTGGCTCTTGTTGCTTTTCCCTCCATGTGATCCACTAAAATCAAACGTAACATAGTTTACAAAAAACATGACTTTGACCGACCTATATTATGACTCCTCCCATTTGGTGAGATACTTGCACAAACTTTTAGCCCTTTTGGCACTTCGTCTCTCTCACGTCATCCTTCTTGTTTTTCTTCTTATTTTATTGCCATTTCAGTGAATTGTCAATAGATGTCACAGCTAATGTTCTACATACTGCCACCTGCTTTACTGGGGAGGAATGTAACAAACTCATCAAATAGACAGTTAAACCTCCCGTCAACATTACAGCTAACCTCTTTTTAAAATACAGGAGATTCCCAGGAAAATATTTAAATGTGAGGACAGCGGGAGAGAAGGACAAAATACAGGAAAATCTTGGGAAAAATGGGAGGATTGACAGGTCTGCATCTACCTGAAATTTCAATAGTGCAGAAATTAATTTGTTTCACTTTTTGGAAGAACACTGTGTTTCACTCTTTCCATAATCCTTAGAGAATTAGATTGGGGCTTTAATGGATTCTTGCATGAGCAATTTTCATATTCCTCTTGACCGCTGACATGCTGAAATTCCAACCCTAATTTTATTAAGGACTGCCCAAATCCTGTTCTCCTAGTGATCTGTCTATTATATTAGCATGATCCAGATTTTAAGATTATTTGGAACAAACTCTCTAAACTGACCCCCAGAGATTTGCATAGCAGCAGTTTAAATAAAAAAGAAAAACAAAAATCACGTCAGTTTCTATGTTTATGTTTTTATGTGTTCTATTATTCCATCCCTAACATATTTATACTTGTGTGGTGCTGTGCAAATATAAAATCCCATTCATTTGATTGAAATAGTAGAGAAGCTGAAAAGTTCATGCAATCACCTCATTGGAGAAAATGTTTATTGGCTCCCAACATATTTATACAGTGGTGTGCCATATTATTGGAAGAGAGGCTATATTTACTGCACAGCTCTGTATAATGCATCCCTATGGAGTATAAAACATTAATTCCACTATGTGTATCCCAAAGTGTAAGATCACACTAATGGTACTGGCAGATCAGGGTTACACATCTCCCATCTGTACTTAAGAGGATAAATCACCCATCACTTCCCTTTCAGAAAATGTATCGTTCCATATACTCTGCCTCATAGCCCTAACAAATGAAGAGGACAGTGAGCGTGAGTACCAGGCCAGACTCACAACACTATATTGATGTTCTCCCCCCCTCACCCGCTGAGTGAGTATAAGGTATCCACAAGCTCCAAGGTTGGCGCCAGCCTCTGTCTTTTATGCACCACAAACCAGAATTAATTGCAAATCAATCGAACAAAGTACAACTGATCAGTAAACCAATTAGTAATTTTAGCTCTTTGTCCAGGTTTAGCTTTCATTTCACTTCCACTGCTTTAGGTTTTTTTTAAATTCATATTCCTGTTTTTATGCAAATCATGATTTTTACATTGTAAACCAAATTGATGCATAAAGACCGGCAGACACACTTTCTTGGAAAAGCTTTTACTTTAGTCTCATATAGTGTGTGGAGCATATTTTTCTTTGACAGCTGGCAGCTGCAGCTCTACTGCTTCAATCGGAGGGACAAACCTTTCTCCCAAAAAGTGCACCTCTTATAATAAAGACAGTGCTCACAACAGCAGTTGGTGTTGGGGTGTGACTGCTACACGTAAATTATGCATAGCAAATCCGAAAACTGTGAAAGCAGATTAATTGCTCATATTCCTGCAGCATGACTACATGCTCTGTGCATGTGAACTCTGTGCGTGCATACAGTGACTGAGACATGCAGATGATGGCAGGACCTCACCTATTGCAGATTAACATGAATCCTTCAAAGTGTGCATCCATAAATTGACTTGATTCAGAGCTAGCTGCCAGCTTGTGAGAGTTGTGTTACTGCATTCAGATAGCTACTATGCATTTAGGTTATTTCTGTTGTTTATACCCTTCTACACTGAATGCTAGTTGAGAGTCTCTGTCATTCAGTTGTCATCTGTCATCCTGTTATCTGTGTAGATGCTGATGTCTAGCTTAGGTTCACCTTGCTGTCTACACTAGATTCTCCATTACTAATCAGGCTGTACTGTTGTGTTCGATTGTCATAGAACCACACACCAACAACTCATCTTTGATGGACTTTTGCATTTTTACACCTTTATTTCTTCATCGGGCTCACTTCACAACCACCTTTTTGTGTATCTCCATTTGAGATAAACAGTCTAAAACTTAAACCTGGATTCAGCCTCTATTTTTCTCCACACTCTCACATGAACAGCACACACTTTTAGCCACATTTATAGATCTATACACATCCTCTCTCACTCAGTGTTTCCTGGTGTGCCCTTTTAGAATCTCTGACTATTAAATTTTAAGTTGTTGTTGACACTTGAGAAACACATGATAGAAACACATGATAGACATTAACATGCGTTTTGGGTAATCCGATCACCCAAAACGCTTGTTAATGTCATGTGTACGCAGGGCCTTATGGAAACAACCGATGTAATTGTTTTTCTTGGCACAGCAGCACAAAATTCTTTGAGAGACATCGGGGAGTCAGGGGGAAGCAGCCAGGAAGAAGCTGCAGAAGGATTTTTACCCTGTTTTTAGTGTGGACATTTGTAAGAGGTACAAGCACTTTGTTGTGGAACCTTATTTATAGGAAGCATACTGGGACCTTTACACCTTTAAGCAGGGAGTTGGAGTGAGTGGTTTAGACAAAGTAATTCAGCTTGGTGCCTAAAAAAGTCTTAGGCTGAAACTGTACAAGCAGGACAACAAAGCAGTATTGCCTGTTGTGACTGTAATTCACTATGAAATATCCAGGTGATCAAAAACAAGTGCAGTTTACATTTTAATCATCAGTGATGTATGGGTATGATAGTCAGTAAAAACATTAAGAGGCTCTGCATCGAGATGTCACACACTGATAGACTGGACATGGTATCCAGGAATGTGTGATGTTTGTTCAGTATCTATTTATGCCTCAGTTAAACTGCAGGTCAAATTGGTGTTGTTAAAAACAGAGATGGCTCTGATAATGATGACTGAGGCACTACATATCTAGCAGTCTTACCAGGCTCCCAAGTATATCTCATGTCAGTTGTTGGTGCCGGCACCAGGCAGAGTCAGAACTATCTAAGTATTTATGTTGTCATGTTTCAACAGAAAATCACCTTCCAGTCCTACCTAGCCTTTCCTCCAGCAATCCCTAATTTCAGTGTGTACAGTGTCTTGGATTTTTATGGGCATTTACTCAGCAGAAGGGTGTAATATCAACATGGTGGACTGATAGAATACAAGAGCTAGAACACATTCTTCAACAGTAATTTCCCCCTGACAGCTGATAAGCAATTTTCATGTCCATTCAGAGGTGGACCAGAGCAGCGATTAAGACAACGTATAATAAGGATGGTGGTTACCTGTGGTTAAGGACCTGCTTTCCTGTCCTCATTCCTCAAATCCATTTGATTGTCATTGACTACTGACTATGTCATAGAAGGATCTTAAACAAATACAGCTCTTTAATCTTATCTTTTATATGATAAAGCAGATTTCAACACTCCTACAAAAGCTATAGATCCATCTCTCCCCCCTGTGCTGAAGTTAGATTTTATCTTCATTTGGATCTCCATTAGATCATCCCAAAGTCAATATAAATTGTTATCTGTGCATATACAGTAAATGCTGTACTTACAACAAACGGTCTGTTTAGACGCATACTATATATATATATATATATACACACACACACACACACACACACACACACACACAGACATCAAATGGCCATGAGGAAAAAAAAACAAAACAAAACACCAATTGACAAATTTAAAACTGAGTACAATACACAAGCAGTGAAAATGTTAAAAATGCTCCTTTGGAATATTAGAAATCTTTGAAAAACAAAACAACACATAACCTATTCACTCAATCCTTGGCCTATGACCTGATTGCTTACCTGATTTCATTAAAATCTCTTTTACAAGGTTTCTGAGATATTTAATAAATAAAGAAATGTGAGTGAGTGTCTTTGCCCAAGGATAATATGAATACTTGGACTGATTGACTTGCCTCGATTTATAATAATCTCAATCTGAAAACTGATTAGTGTGAAACCAATTCTTCTATGCTGGTTTCACACGAATGTGTTGAACTGTGAATGCCAAACAAGAACACAAAAAAAAAAAAAAAAAAAAGGCCAACCACATCAACACCATCATATCAACCGCTCAGCTGCCATTATACTTAAAATGCAGGACTGGCAACAGAAGCCTGTAGGAAAGTCAGGTTATGCAGTTCACAAGTTGTGCATTTGTGAATAAACTCAGAAGTAGAGACATGTAGGAAATTTGTAAAACCATTTTCTTCTTGTATTGTCTGAAGTGTTGAGTCAATGGTGCAAACCAGTGATTAAAAAGTGCCACTACACTACACAGGACAGAACACTCAGATACAGTAAAAACTGAGTTCCAGTGACACCAAGCTAAAACTAATGCAGCCCAATACAACAGCCCTGCAATAAATTCCAACTGCATGAGCATAAAATTGTTTTATTTTTTTGTTTATTTTTAACATTTGTATAATGCCTTGTTCTGGTGTTTTAGCTGTTTATCTTGAATGGCTGTTGGGCTGAAACAGCAGATAAAAACACAAATCTTGGTGTGTTCCATCTCATTTAAAAAATAGCAATGCCAGCAGTTCTTGGCAAAAACTATTCCGGACATAGGAAAAAAGTGAATAAATGTAACGACTACAAAAAGTTAAGAAAACCAGACTACGTGATAAAGGTACAAAATAAAATTCACTCCTAAAATAGAGGATCTAGGATATGGAATTAACCTTACTGACAAACAAAAATCAATCCTAAGGAGGAAAACAATTCAGCAAAACCAGAACCAAAAGGCAATTGGAGTATTAAACTTACAAACAAAAAAAGTCCTCTTTTCAAGAAACAACGGCTTACATGCAGAGGACTCTGCGGCTATCGGCCAACGGACAAAGACAAGGGAGACATAGCTTATTTAAGCACATGGAGGGTATTGGGGGACAGGTGGAGACAATAGATAATCAGGGCAGACGCACCGGTGACACATGAGGAAGGGCAGGTGCTCTGAAATGAGAGGAGAGCTAGTCTTTCAAAATAAAACAGGAAATGACAAGAGAGAAAACCCAGGATCAGACAAACCTCACCATGGGGGGGCAGCCGTGGCCTAGAAGTTGGAAAAGTGGCCTGTGATTGGAAGGACACCGGTTCCATTCCCCTGCCAGACTGGCAGAAAACCCCCCTATATGCTGTGTTTCACTGCATGTTGCATGTGTGTGTTTCAAAACATAGATGGGTGAAATGCAGAGAAGAATTTCCCACTTTGGGATCAATAAAGTAAATAAAATTTTTAAAAATGTGCTGTTAAACTCAACAAATAACTAATAACAGTTTTATCAGGGTTTCCCAAAGAGTTTGTAAAAACTCTCCTGCTGATCAAGAATGCTGTGGCACTTGTCTTGACAGCAACTGTCATGACCCGTGCTGTGCACGCCGGTGTTTTGTTGAAGATTCCCTGTGTGTGTTGTTTTATTTTGAAGGTTTATGTTATGTTTCTTTGTTTACTTTACTTCCTGTGTTTTCCCGCCCTTGTGATTGATGTGTTTCACCTGTGTGTCATTAGTGTTCCTGCCTTGTGTAAATAAGTCCGTGTCTTCCCCCCAGTCTTTGTCAGGTCGTTGTCTGCCCATGCCACTAGTAAGTGTTTTTCCTTGTGTTGTCTTGTTCATGTCTGTGCCATGTTTCATGTCAGTGTTTTCCCTTGGTTTGTCTTTGTTCATGTCCGTGCCATGTTCCCTGTGAGTGTTTCCTTGTATGTTGTCTCAAGCCATGCCACAGTCCATGTAAGTTTGTTTTCTGGTTTTGTCTTTGTCTTTCACCATGCCACGTGTCATGTAAATGTTTGTTCACCATTTGATTGTGTTGTCTTTGTTCCTGTCCCATGCCATGTCTCTTAATGTTTCTCCACAGTCCCTAGTGTTTCAGGTGTGTTTGAATATTTGTTTAGTGTTTCCCCAGACCCTTTAGCCTCGTTTCTTGTGTTTTCTAGTGTTGTCTTTCTCAATCAGCCGTGTCACATTCTTTGTAAGCGTTTGTTATGTGTTTCCCTATGTTGTCATTGTTTTCTGTGTTAATCCCATTTACCTGTGTGATTGTTTTTCCTTAGTTCCCTGAGTTTTGGTTTAGTTTCCTTAAGTTCAATAAATTTGTTAAATTGAACCAGCGCCACCCTGTGTGTCTGCATCTGTGCTCAGCCCATAGCTCCCTTAAATCCCCACCTCCCTGACAGAGCAACCTGACCAGTAATGATCCCAGCAGACCTCATGTCTCATGTTCGAGTCTGACAATTTCGTCTCAGACTCTGATGATCCCCTGGGTGTTCCATACTGGGGACCTCCACTGGTCCTTAATCCACCCTCCTTGGGGAGGAGGCGCCAACCTCATGTCATGTCTCCTGCAGACCCTGATTCCAGCTCTGACAGACTATATCCTGGGTGCCCGATACTGTGGACCTCCGCCAGTCCTCGATCCACCCTCCACCCGGAAGAAGCGCCAGTCCCCAGCCAAGTACCTAGCAGGTCTTAATCTCAGCTCCAACGATGACGACCCCCTGAGAGCCCTGTTACGAGGAACCTGGCTCGCCATCAAGCCACCCTCCACCTGGAAGAAGCGCCAGCCTCAAGCCGAATAACCAGCAGACCATGATCTGGCGATCAAGCCAGCCCCTGCAAGGAGGAAGCAGAGATCCTGACGACCAAAGGTGTGGGTTAGCCATCAGCCTGCTAGCCTCCATCGTCTCCAGAGCCCGAGCTGCCTCGCCTCCAGTGCTGCCGCAGCCCGGGTCAACGCCGCCGACAGTGCCAGCAGCACTGCTGTTGCCGCCTCCTGAGCCTGAGCTGCTGCCACTGCTGTTGCTGACGCCTCCTGATCCCGAGCTGCTGCTGCCGACGCCTCCTGAGCCAGAGCTGCAGCAACCACCTCGGCCAGAATCACTATCCTCCCCGCCGCGGGCTTCCTGTCCAGTTGCTTCACCGCCGGTTTCCTGTCTTGTTGCCTTGTTGCCGGCCTCCTGTTCTGTTGCCTTGTTGCTGGCCTCCTCCAGAAAGGTTCTGCCTTAGCCGCCAGTCTCCAGTGGGCCTCCAGAAGGAGTCCGCCTCTGCCTTGACTCTAAGTCAAGAGGACCTCTTATCACTTTTTGAGGTGCTGGGCTCTACAGTCAGGTTGACAATACTAAACATACAATGTCCAGTTATCAACTTCCTGTTACACTTTCAAAATAAAGTTTGCTGTGAACAATAAACATTAACTCAGCATCATCTCTCTCCCATTTTTTTTGTGCTTCCTTATCTCTCACCTTTCTCCCCACTGCCATTATGTGCTATTGTATGTTCTCTTTCCTCCTGCTCTGTCTGTCTGAGTGCGTGCTAGGAGTTTGATTTCTCAAGCTTTTGTTTCTGACTGTGTTTATTGTATGATTGTTTTGTAGTTATTCATTGTTGTTGTTAATGTAACTTGGTGAGGAGCTTGAGGTTCAGCTCAGAGGTACTTGGTAATGTCCACAACAAAGGCCAAATCACACAACCACTTGCTCTCACTTAGTTCCACAACAGGTTTTCCCTTCAGCTCCACAGTGGCAACAAGGTAATCCTTCAAACCTGCCTGAATAACACTGTCTCTGTCAAAGTGCAATCTCATGAAAGCTGCTGGTTGGGTACCCAAACTCAGCTGTAACATGTAGACAATATTACATGTTTAGCTGTAATGACTCTTGAAATTGACCCGACGTGATATCAACCACTACTTGTGTAATGGATTCAGGGACCGCTCAGAAAAACATTTCTACTTTTTAATGTTATTGTCTTTTATCATGGAAGAAAAGAATATGCTTTGTTTTTATAACTTGCCTTGTGGTCCGGATCAAACAGTCTCGCAGGCAATATACGCAGTCTGAACAGAGTGAATATGTCTTGATGGGGGGAGATTTGAATTGCACAACAAATTTTACATGAGACAGAACTTCAGAGGAGCCTCGCTTACAGTCATCTGCCACTTTATCACAGGTTCTTTCACAGTTACGTGTTGTACTTGTATGGAGAGTTAAACATTCTAAGGCTAAGCAGTACACATGGCTTAAGGTGTTGGATGGGAAGGTGAGTGCAGCCAGGCTGGGTATGGTTTCCATGACATAAAGTTTTAGTTTTAGGAGGTTATTGAACAGCCACATTCACTCAGTAGATTTCATTGACCATCACTTTGTCACATTAGATGTTCCTATCTCACCAACCACTAAATGCAGCTCATACTGCTGCTTCAGAAAACAAACTTTCTGAACAAACAAAAGGGATTTTTTTTTTGTCAGTAGTGAAAAGTGGGCATTTCTGAGTTTTTTTTGTCAACAATATACAAGTCATTCCACAGTGAGAGTCAAAACAGTCATTCAGGAATTAGAAAAATAAGTCAGGCATTCAGAAAATAGTCTACCCACTCACAACAGCAGAGATAGTCACCTGCTTAAACAAATGTCAGAGACCAGAGAGATGTGGAGCTTCTGGGTTGTAGTTTAAAGATATATGTAAGAGCATTTTCAGCAAAAGTTAACTGGGGAAAAACTGAAGCTTTGCAGGTTGGACAGTGGGCAGATTAAGACGTGCTAAAGTTCCCAGGAAACCTATATTAAGGAAGGTAGACCATGACAATTTTGGAGGGGTTTCTGGCAACGAGTTTCATAGGAAGAACAGGGAGGGTGCTATGGAGAGATTGTGAGCCAGAGTGTCTAAATGGTAATGGATGATCCCTCAGTCGTGATCATTAATAACTTGGTTGCCTTAAACCCTTGGCACAGACTGATTGGCTCACCTCCCCACAAGAGGCCTGGGCACAGGGCAGCTGTAATTTTCTTCTGGTCAGGACACTTTTCATATAGAGCTTAAAGAGAGAGAGGGAGAGATTGGGGGGTGGACAGAAATGCAATCACAGTAACAATGGCATTTAACTGATAGTAAAATAGTATAGTATACACGTATGTGATATATTTATGTATCTGATATATGTACATATTAGTAACAGATAGTATATGTACATAATACAACACTATGAATCTAATAATAGTGGAAGTATGACTAATAGTAACAACAGTTGCGGTGGATATCAGGCAGGGTCATGGCAGGAGACAGCCATAATCCACAATGCAGGTTCAACAACTATCTATGGGAACCTGCAAGACGAGAAAGCACAGAATGAATTTAGTAACATGCCTTAGGAGGACATGAATGCATACAAATGAAGAGGGAGAGAAGAATAGAGGAGCTTGGTGTATAATGGGAATTTCCCCAGCAGTCTAATCCTATAGCATCATAACGAGGGAATGTCCAAGGCAAGCCTGAGCCAGCCCAACCCCAACAGCTTTGTCAAAAAGAAAAGTTTTGAGCTCACACTACTAAAGGTAGAGCGCGTGTCTGCCTCATGGACCGATTTTGTGCCTCTGAAACAGGCACAAAATCAATAATCAGTGAAATAATAATGCCGATTATCTTTAAGGTCATATAAACATATACATACCACCTAGCAGAGGCACCGCATCTCAGCCAGCGGGAGGGAGGAAGCACCAAATGCCCGTGGCCAAATCACATGGGCATAAACCGCCCAAGCACAGCTCCCAATGGAGCAACCTGTTTGCCAAACGCCCACCGTGCCGTGCATATATGGAGGTGTGCCACGAGGGTTGAAGATGATTCTGCCCGGTCGTACAACATGCTCTGCCACGCCGAGCTGCGGCCACCACCACGAGGAGATCAAAAATGGAAGGAGAGGAAGAGGTGAGGCCACCCACCTGAATAAAAAGGTGCGTAACGCACCGCCCAGCAATCAGCGCATCAAAACCTGGCACAGTGCCACTCACTGTTATAAAAGGAAATGGTGATTGACTTCCACAGGAAGGTGCCACAGACTACACCAGTGAACATCCAGGGTTTGGAGATCGAGATCGTGGGCATGTACAAATACATGGGTGTTCACTTCAATCACAAACTGGACTGGAGTAACAACACAGATGTCCTGTATAAGGGCCAAAGTTGTCTCCATCTGCTGAGAAGTCCTTCAGAGTTTGCAGGACACCGTTAACAACATGTTAAGACACTGTGGTGGCATCTGCAATTTTCTATGCAGTAGTGTGCTGGGGCTGTGGGAGCTCTGAGAGGGACAGAAAAAGTCTGAACAAACTGGTCTGGAGAGCTGGCTCTGTCATTTACTGCACTCTGGACACCACCGAAGTGATGGGTGAGATGAGGGTGTTAGCCACGTTGACATTAGTCATGGACAACCCCTCTCACCCCCTTCATGAGATGGTGGGGGCCTTAGGCAGCTCCTTTAGCAACAGACTGCTGCATCAACTGTATAAAACGGAAGGCCACTGCAGGTCCTTCATTCCAAATGCTGTCAGACTGTTTAACTCCAGCATCATTTAATGTAGCACTGTGTTGATATTGTTTTCACATAATTGGTAGATGTTCTAACAGTAGAGAGAGCATTTTTATATCTTGTCAGATGGCCTGGTTGAGCCATGGTTGGTCTTTTATCGATGATTTGAGTTGACCGCAAAGACTCCCATACAGTAAGTATGGCAGTTAATCTTAAGAAAGATATCAATGTGTGTTGAAATATGAATCATAAAATCTTCATCATACAAAAGATGTGGTCAATATCCACACATAACCCATTACAGGGGTGTATGGTCGGGACCGCAAAGTTGCATTACTACTGGGCTTTGATCTGGAAAAATAATGCTGGACCACAAACCACTGGATTTGAGGACTGAGAGCTTCTTGTCTAAAAGGAAATAATCTATTCTTGAATATGACAAATATTGATATAGTTTAGATAATGGATTTTTAAATTCCCATGGTTCCACCATCCCATAGTCATCAACAAATGAGTGTGAACAGCAAAGTGGTCCAGAGTATGGTGGAGAACATGGTAAAAATCTGCCCCTATGAGTGGTGTGAATGAGGTGGCGGAAATTCATCAATTCATCAATTCTAGAAGCAAAGAAAATATATTTAAAAAAAAGCATTATCCCAGGTGGGAACATAGAGGCATGTTCAAATGATCATTTTAAGACGTGGATAAGTATACATTTCCTAAAAAATGCAAGTTGATCATTGAGGTGATAATATAAACCAACATGAGAGGTCCTTATGTAGCTTTGCTGGTTCTCAACTATTACATTCCAGCTACTGTATGCATGGTAGTGTTGAAATATGAGTATTTGCACTCAGAAAAAAATGGTCTTACTTGACTAATTTGACATATTTCAGACAAAGAACCCAGTCAAAACAAGCATTTCACTTCTTAGTGTCATGGTTCTGCTTTTGTTCCCTTGGCCTGCATTTCTTTCCTGCCTGTGCCATACCAGTTTGTTATTAGTTTGGTAATTTATTTTCTTTTTTAGGATGTTTTTGCTTGCCTGTTTTGTTTGTTGGGTTCAGCTGTGGTTATTAAAAAACACTTTTTGCTCCTTGACCTGCCTGCCTGAGTGTCCTGTGTTCAGGTCCTTTTGAACTGCCAAACACAAGAGTTCAGCCTGACCAGAAATGAACCCAGTGGCCATCGGCTTTTTACCAGAGGATCTGAGGGAGGCAAAATCCACCTTAAATAAATAAATTCTTCATCTGTATTAATAGTGCTGTGGACATTTATGATAAGGTGAGCCATTGCCCAGCTCCTAATCCTTACCGCTGCCCAGCTCCTTGTCCTCACTTCTACCCAGTACCATGGAGATTCCACTTCCCAGCGCCGTGTTTACGTGACCCAGCGCCTTGTAGGTCCCTCTGCCCAGTGCCCCATCTCCCCCACTTCCAGAGTCTCATGTCCCCTCAAACTCTTAGCCAACATCTCGTCTGTTCCTGGTTCCCTGTCAGCAGTCTGGCCTACACCTGTGCCTGCTTCACCATCGGCAGTCTGGTCAACACCAGCTCCTGGTTTTGTTAGTGGTCCAACTAACACCTCTTCCTGGTTCTAAGTCAGTGGTCCAGCTGACACCTGCTCCTGATTCTCAGTCAGTGGTCTGGCTGACATCTAAGCCTGTGCTTCAGCAGCCTGCAGTTCCCAGGTTGCAGCAGTCACCATTTCCGAAGCTGCAACAGTTTCATGTTCACATGACAGACTAATTCATCTGATGTGTCTCTGGCACAGGGAAGTTTAGGTAAGGCAATGAAGTGTGCTGCTTTATAAAAACAGTCACCAACTGCGTGGCAATGCAGTGATGAAATTAGGGCAATGTGTGACCAGGGGAGGCCAGGAACTGACAGCGGTCTGTGGAGACTGGCAGCTGCTTGATGGATTGTCTTCTCCAGGCCACAGACAAAGCAAGCAGAGACATGAGTATCCACCTCCACCCCAGGCCACCAGAAGTGCTGTTTGAGCAGCTTGAGAGTCCGGTAGGTGCCAGGGTGAAACGTAAACTGAGATGTGTGAGTCCATTGCAGAACCTGGGAAAAACACACTTATACCCATAAAACATAGCTAAAATCTGTATTTTTCACAGAGCTGATTTAGAGTCCACTTACCACAGAGACAGCATACACAGACTGAGAAGAAGAATAGGGATTCAAGTCTGCAGGGGCGCAACAGAGGGTGCTCATGTTACACACACGCCTCTGTGGTAATATTAATTGTAATCAGTAAAATAATGAAAAAAAACAATAAAATAAAGATTGAAAATAAATCAAATTCAGAGCAAATATACATTAATAATAAGACAGTGATGGCAAGTGGAATCATTAACTCTGCTACACTACACAGTTATAAGTAGTTTACCACCATAATGTAACATAAGGTATACATTATAAAGAGTTTGACTGTTGTAACTAATAGATTTATTAATTTAGCAATAAATAATTGATCCATAACATAACTGATGCTGTATGGAACAATTAAAAGCTAGTTTGAGAACAAATTGTCAGGTTCCCAGTCGTCTAAAATCTCTGGCTGGTGTTTATCCTCCAGCAGGATACTTGCTTTGTCTTTTGTGCTGCACCTGCATCTATAACAATTTATCTTTATTTACAACTGCAGACTTGATCGACCTATTATTGCAGAAAAAACATTTATCAACTAAGAAATAACACTTCTGCAGATGACATAAGACATTAGTTGTCTATTATAAAATGTATATAAGATCCATGTGGAAACAGTGGTATAGTTTGGAAAATAACTTAAATTGTCACAATTTTAGAAGCTACAAATTGCAAAAAGCTATACCTGGTGAGCTAGAGATCCCATTGATTATTTCATGTAATGAGGGAGAGAATTTGAATTAAATCTGCAAGGAAAAATGACTGACTGAGGCTAATACCATGATGTACCATCTTAAGGCTCTAAGATCTTTTTAATGTATTCTCCTCTGTGGCCAGGGCCTGAAAGGGAAAAGGAAAAGAGGAGAGCTGAATGGATTCCATTAATTTAATTGAAGCAAGCCCTGACAAGAGATAAAACATCTTGGGCCCACATCTCTTCAGGGTTGGCGCTGGGCTTCATAGTAAACAAGCCGTGATCCGTAAACAAAGCCTAGAGAGCACCGCTGCGCTCTACAGAGACTTCAAGGCCATGGAATATGTCAGAGACGGGCTTGAATGGATACTGAAGTGCAGCCTCCCCCCCCCCACCCCGCCCCAAACACACACACACATGCACACACATGCGTACACACACGCACACACACACACACACACACACACTTAAGTATTCAAGCTGTATTGTGCCTCAGCTTGTGGATATTTTGATGCTGGTAGCTAGCTATTTCAGTGACAGTACCTGCAGTGGATCAAGCAGAAAGAGAGACATCCACTCCAACAAGGGCACTGAAATATGGATAGCATTGTTGAATTCTCGAGATATGAACCACTTCCACTTTGATGAGTCCCCATCAGATAATAAACACCCACACAATAATGCACTGTAAGCTAATATACAGCGTTTCACACACAATCTTCTTGAAAAATATGCCAGCTAATTCCTCAAATTTTCATTTAATTGTGAGGAAAGACATAGCACATGTCTATCTGACAGTCTAGGTTAAAACCTGACTCCAGCCCACTGGTGCTCTGTATCCGTAGGTTGCTGAATACTGAGTGTGTAAAGTGTATGTTGTTTGGCCATTCAAAAAGCAACTGGTACTTGGATATGTCACATTCTTCCCTGAATTGTTCCTCAGCAGGTACTGGCTTTTCACTCAAGTTGAATAGCAACACAACACCCAGCAGAATCCATTAAAGAAGGAATAGCTTTATCTTCAGAACAGTGAGACGAGATGGCTCGGACAATACATGCCATCTACCTCAAACTGGGCCTGCATGGCCTATAAATGTGGCTTATGAACAGAATGCCAAGGTTACAGCCTTTGTCCCGATCTCTGTAAGCTCTGCTGGCAATTCAGCTGCATTGTGGTGTGAATGTGGACCTATATCACTTTGAAACCATCACACACTGGTGCAGCCTCTGTAAGTTTGACATTAATTGTATATTGTATCCTTGTTTGATAAATGCTTCTTCAATATCATTAAACTGATCCAAATGACAGATTTGATAACACTTTGAGCAGGACAAAAAATGCCATTGCTATCCTGTGATCAAATAATCTGTAACATCGTGGAGAAGATGAATTCAGACTAGATCCCCTCTATTTGTGCTGCACTCAGGAGAAATGCTGCTTTGTGTCCAGCAACTTTTTATGATTGTAAAAGGAAAGGAGAGGATGAAAAACTCCTGTTACACACTGGAGAGAAATGTAGAGATCAGCCCATGTGGAAACTAGGGCTGGATGCTTTTTATTGAGAAATGAGAGAGTTAGGATAAGCATCTTGCTCTGACACATAATGCTGACTTTAAAGAACTAGAGTGAACTAACTATAATTAGTTCTGGGAACACAATCACTGTAAAATGTAGGCTGAGCAGTCTGTATGACATATTTCAGTCATCTTTGCCAGACAGAGACAATGTAGGAGGACGGGCAAGAGCGGATGGTCCTGAGGGAGTTCTTAGTGGAAAGAGAAGTTTTAATTGATATGTGGTTTTTCATGCGACTGTGTGAACTGTTTTGAACATATCAGTACCCAACACACCTGTTGATTTACACCAGAAACTGCTTATAATTAAAACCAGTGGAGCTATAATGAGTAATTCTGCTTTGACAGTGTCCCTTCAGTTAGAGACTGCACCTGTAACAGATACCTGCAGGCCTTTCATGGATATAACAAAGCTGATAAGAATGACTAATTAATCTCTATTCTGTCTGTATAGCATTAACACCATAATTTAAAGAAAACCTTTATCTCTATGTGATTATGTGTCAACTGGTTGAAAAACATTAAAGCGGAAAGAAAAACAAAAAGAAAACAATAAAAAAAAAATGTTTGTGTGATTTTCAAAGGTTAATATGGGCAGATCATGCCAGGCACCCCCATTCTCCGCACCAGGAATGCAGTATGCCTCTGGATTGGCATTGCCACACCCTCTAACCATGCTTCTCCTCTTACTATGGCAGATGGTGGGTAACACCGATATCAAACAAGGAGTCGAGGAGTGGCATTGACGAAATAACCTCACTACACCTCTGGAAAAAACAATGCATTCCACAACATGAAAATAAACCCCTCATGCTTGTGGTGAACTCTACCCTTTCCTCTAGCATCACAAGCATAAGGGGTTGTGGTGCTAGAATTCTCAGAGAAAATTTGGAAGGTGCAACATACAGCATTTCCTTCATTTTTGGTAGTACTTTGACATGAGGGAGTCAAAATGAGAGTGACTGGTTTCCCCATTTTGTGGCTTCTGGCTGTCAGAGGACATTTGCATAAAACTGAACCTTTCTCACTTCCCCACATTGTGTATGGTGGGATCTTGATTCTTTGAAGTGTGGTAAGGCATCATGTGTCCAGTGTTTGAATCTGTATGTTTACCAGATTAGCACATTGAATTAAAGCTGCTGTTAAATGGTTAAATGTTGCCCATTGTGCTTTTGTGTGCACTATAATGTGAGCCCCCAGCTGTGTAAAGGTTAAAGATGTCATTGACACTGACAAACATATCTACCTCTTGATCCACTCTGTAGCCATGAATGCATTATTTTCATCTATTTGCCAACATATTCTCAGAAATAATACAGAAGGACCTAAAAAGGCTGGTGAAATCAGAGAATAATGACATTGTGTGATCATTTGGCCTTGCAGAAGAGCTCAGGAGCTCTAAAAGTAACATAAGAATATTGTGGTAAATCAATAATGAAACTATCTAATCTCTTTTACCGTTCACCTATGCTTGCCTTACGTCAGCTAGATATCAGTGTTGGACACGAACTGTAAAGTGGATTCTTGCTCTATAACAGCAATCCAGTAATAGAACAGAAGATGCAACAGAATCCAGCAATATGTTGTTTAGGTGAGACACTGAATAGTTCATATATCACCGTTAAGTGATCTGAGATGGACTGAACCATCTCTTAAACACGCTTTGTCTTATTTTGTGGTGCATTTTCTCTCTTTGTATTACCTCATTGGATCCCAGCTCTTTGTCATGCTAAGGCTGACCTTGCAGCCATTTGGAAGGAAATGCTTTAAGATCACACATCGTAGGTAAACTTTTGTTTCATTGCAATAGAATCGGACAGATGGGCTACACCATAAACAATATTTTTATTTTTTTTACATTTTTGCTCATGAGGAATGCCTCACAGTACCCTTATCAGCATCACACTGGATAGTTTTGTGATAATCTCCTGATTACAAACAATGGAAATCCTTATCAGGAGAATTTCTTTAAACGCTGGAGCGATTACATTGTTTGCAAAGCAGCGTACACAGTGTATCCAAAGGATAACATTTACACGACTATCAAAAGCACAAACACATACTTACGAAGCATGAAAGATTATGCTTGTTCAGTGGGGAATTTTTAAACATTTTTATCACCTCTGACGTCTATTATCATCGCAGAATGCATTCTCTTCTTTGCTCTTCAGCAAGATTATTTGTTTTCCCACAAGTTAAACTTCTTTCCCTTGGGCCTTGAATGCACAACAATGTAACATTAATATGCATGTCCCTGTTTGGAGTTATTTAAGCAGGTTATAGCAGGTTACTGATAAACTTAACACTGTTTAACAGAAATTTTATTCATATATAATTTATGTTTCCCTTTAACACACAAAGCATTTAAGCACTTAAGGCTTTCACACTTACCATCTGCCATCTCATCTGCTATGTTGAAGCTTTAAACACCTGACATTGATTGACATTGCTTTTTTTCAAGGCAGAACCAAAGAGGAAGAGAGTTCTCAGTTGTAGCACAGGCTGCCTCAATGGTGGACTAAGGCTGTGTGTTTGTGTTTGTGCTGAAATATTGTATATAATTCACAAACTGTCTTTGTTAGGCTTGTTGCATTGTTTTTTGTTTTTTTTTTAATTTTCAGATGCTTTACTGGAACTTGACTCCACACACAACAACTTTTTTCTCAGTCTGCTTGATCTTTCTATCAGAGCAAATCAAATCACAGTGGTGTGTCTTTACAAATGCTGCAAGTCTACGATGACTATCTGACAGGAGAACACTGTCACAGATTCAAATCTGTAGCTTTGTCATGTTGCTCCCTGTCTTCAGAAATCACTGCTCATTTTTCAAAGCATACCTGATGCTGGTGTTGTGGAAACCCCCCCTCCAATGTTTCACCTTTGGCTGTTTAATCAGATACAGCCACGCTGTGGCCCACACCTCAGGCACGCTTTATCTGCACCTGAATCATCTGATAACCCCTTCCTCAACCAGCCCTCATAACTGGATGAAAAGGAGAAACAGATCAGTTACACCTGACTGCTTCCATGACCTTTATTTCTTGCTTAACATCTGTGTGTAGAGCGCAGCAAGGAGAAGGAAACACCAGCACTTGTGCTGATTAAGCTGAGATTAGATTCACAGCCACAACAAAGAGGAGAAGGAGAGACAGGGAGACTGAGACCAGAAAATTGTGTATGTGTGTGTGTGTGTGTGTGTGCGTGTGCAAAGTGATGTTATGTATGTCTGAATGTACTTGTAGAATTTATATATGATCCTATATGTGCACATGTTTATATTTAAGAAAGTGTGAATGGCACACATATGACTTGTATGTAGTCTTGTCAATAAAGATGGAAAGATGAGAAAAGCTCTTCACAGTGAGGGGATTTTGTCAAGTTTTTTTTGTTTGTTTGTTTTTGTTTAGGATTTACATTAGAACTAGCATCAGGGGATGTAATCATCAAGATTAGGAAATCAGTCCTAACTGGCCTTATGAAATCACTTCTACTGTATTTATGCTGATACTTAGAAGCATTCCAGAGGTGTCCTAATTTGTTAAGAGTTGCCTGGAGATGGTATTTAGGTGTGCACA
The DNA here is from genome assembly GCF_017976325.1 of Chelmon rostratus. Taxonomy (NCBI): domain Eukaryota; kingdom Metazoa; phylum Chordata; class Actinopteri; order Chaetodontiformes; family Chaetodontidae; genus Chelmon; species Chelmon rostratus. The sequence continues at coordinate 477,483 of NC_055662.1, forward strand.
GTAAACTTCAGAGTAATCTCACCATTACTTATGAAAATGCTTGTCTACTCTGTCTATATGGGGAAGGCCTGAAACCAAATATATAAATACATAAATGTAGATGTGTAGGTGTGGAAGCACTTTTTGCACTCCAGCTCTACAACTGACCCCACTACAGCCTGTGAAAGTGATGCGTTAATCACTTACATTTTTAACACATTCAATATTTCAAATTAATTAAAAAATTAACACAGTAATTTTGACAGCACTAATAAATAAATAACCCCTTACTTCCTCTTTATGGCTGATATGGTTATTTTGCTGGTCTGGTCTGGCTGTGATATGTAGCACTACCAGCAAATGGTTATCCAGCTGAACCTTAACTTACTCTGCTCCATTTGCCTCTTAATGGTATGCTCGGACATTCCAATCATCTTTGGATTTTCAGGCCACAGAGCACATGATATTTGTACACAACTGTGTTAGCTGGTAAATCAAAAAGACAACCCGGTTGCAGCCCTCCAATCACGCTGCAATCTCAGTAGCTGAATTATTGCCACATGGATCATAAATACAGTCTCATTTATTATATACTGTGTTAGTCTGGTCTGTTATCATTCCAATTTGTTTAACAAAGCTCTTAATCTAAACTAAAAAGAATTGGCATTTGCCTCCTTCTGGCCAGCTACAGATCAACCACAAGATTTTATTAAGATGCGCACCAGGTGTTGCGATCTTCAGTGAGGCAAAACCAGTAGATTCAAGGTCAACCACTATTTGCAGGGCAGAGTCTGCCCCCTAACGGATTTATTTATTTCACTGAAACAAGTTACATAATGGATAAATGAAAGTGTAAATAAAAAAAAGAAATAGATAAATAAATGAATACATATATAAATGTACAAATGAATGATAAATATACAAAATATATATGGAAATGAATAAATAAGTACGCACACAAGTTTGACATAAATTTCTGTATCAAGATAATTTATATTGTATTTTATTTAGATATATTTCATATATATTTTGTGCTGCTGTTGGAAGAAATGACTAAGTTACAGGATCAAACATCTAAATCTCCCTGTGCAAGCCAGTGTCAGTGCTCAGTTCAAAACACACAGTTCAACTGCTGATTAATGGGTTCTTATCTGAGCAAAACACAAGCAAACAAAAGTACCCAGTACAACAGTTATCCAGTGATAGACCCATGTGACGTCTCTTGCATTTAACAAGCTTAGTAATTCTCTAATAGCTCTGGAGTTACCTTTCATAGTGTGACCAGTGCAATGTTGTTGCTTCCGGGGAATGGCCAGCTTTGGAGCCAGTGATTTGATGGTGGGTCCACGGGATAAAATGGACATTGGAGAATAATCCAATTCTATAAAATGGGTGAACTATGAATTTTGAATGAAACAGACTATTTGGCTCTTTGTCAAGGGTTGGCAAGCTAATTAATGATCACTCGCCAGGGGTGCTGCCAAGGGGGGACCCTGATGCAATTGCTGATGATGTACCGACAGTTTTGCAATTTTATGGAGAAAACTCCCCTTGAGGAAACTTATTATTGTCTGAGATATGCAGCTTTGCAAATATGAATACAGCGGGTCAATACACTGCCAAGAGCAAATTTTGCATTCACATTTCTTGACATGTTGAGGATCCGACTAACAAACTAATTAATCTACAGTTGCACAGGTGTCAAACTTGGAATAGGTTTCTCAAGTGTTATAATTGAATATGCAGGAGCTGTGGTAGTCAAAACTGGTGTTGGAGTAGTTAACACTTCACTAATTTTTGTCATCAACGATATGGTTGGAGTAGTTGAACTTGACCCTGCAGTAGTCCTTGGCCCTGGAGTAATAATATTTGCACTTTTGCTTAAAAGAGGGTTGCCAATTTGGCTGATGCAGCAATATTAAAATTGGTTGTCCATGGTGTGGTAATTTTCTGTGTAGCAACATCTGCATTTCTTACCAGTGCCTGTAGAGTATCAGTGTACTCTGTGCTTCATTGGTGTCTCATTCGGACCTTGATGCTAATTTCGGTTCCCTTTGTGGTCGCCAATTATGTGGTGGAGAGAAATTACATTGAAGACAGGACATAGCAGAGGCAGCCAGAGCAGGACTTTAATTACTGAGCTCAGCACATACAGAGGTTCACAGCAAAGTCTTGTCGTATCTTGTCCACATTAGTTTATATACTTTTGCAGATGTGACCAACAGCCACTTATTTTGAGACGTCAGAGACATTGGTTTGCTTCAAGGGCATCTTATCCCTAATGTTGCCAGAACACCTCCAAGGATTAGCAGTGCATATTGCATAAACAAAAAAAAGAAAAAAAGAGAAAAAGAGAACTTTCATGTGAAACTCAACAGTCTATTCTTGTTCTTAGAAATGAGGCTATTCCATGCGAGAAATTGCCAAAAAACTGAAGATTTCCTACAACGGTGTGTCCTACTCCCTTCAGAGAACAACACAAACAGGCTCTAATCAGACTTGCACAACTGAGCAAGAAAACAAGTACATTAGAGTCTCTAGTTTGAGAAATAGACGCCTCACAAGTCCTCAACTGGCAGCTTCATTAAATAGTACCTGCAAAACGCCAGTGTCAACATCTACAGTGAAGAGGCGACTCCGGGATGCCATCCTTCAGGGCAGAGTGGCAAAGAAAAAGCCATATCTGAGACTGGCCAATAAAAGAAAAAGATTAATATGGGCAAAAGAACACAGACATTGGACAGAGGAAGATTGGAAAAAAGTGTTATGGACGGACGAATCGAAGTTTGAGTTGTTTGGATCACACAGAAGAACATTTGTGATACGCAGAACAACTGAAAAGATGCTGGAAGAGTGCCTGACGCAATCTGTCAAGCATGGTGGGGGTAACGCGATGGTCTGGGGTTGCTTTGGTGCTGGTAAGGTGGGGGATTTGTTCAAGGTAAAAGGGATTTTGAATAAGGAAGGCTATCACTGCATTTTGCAACGCCATGCCATACCCTGTGGATAATGCTTGATTGGAGCTAATTTCATCCTACAACAGGACAATGACCCAAAGCACACCTCCAAATTGTGCAAGAACTATTTAGAGAAGAAGCAGGCAGCTGGTATGGTACGCAAGAAGTGCCCATCCAGCCAATCCATCTTGTGGGAGAGGCTTCTAGAAGCGTGGGGTGAAATTTCTCCAGATTACCAGAATGCCAAAGGTCTGCAATGCTGTAATTGCTGACTCTCTCTCTCTCTCTCTCTCTCTCTCTATATATATATATATATATATATATATATATACTCATAGCAACATAAATACCACAATGATCCCATAATCCCATAATAACCTCATAATCCCCAAATACAATAAATTGGGATTTTAAAACAGAGTCACCAGGGTAAAGAAAAAGCCTTCAGAAAGTCCTTGGGATTAGATTATTAGATATTGTGGATAACAAATACGAATCACGACGAAAAAGTGGAGAGAAAACATTTTTGTGCGTCAAAGCAAATTCATCTGCCAACACAGCGGTGTCAGCGAGACACGTAGTCTTTTGCTCATTCAAATAAATCACAAATTTTTCAGGAATTCTGTTCTTGAATTCTTCCATTAACATAAGCTCGCGCAGATGCTCAAAAGCTTGAATTTTGCTGGCCAAGCACCACTTATCAAACAGAACACTTTTCTCCCTCACGAACTCAACATATGTTTGGGTGGCAGTTTTTCACATTTCCTAAATTTTTGGCGATATGCCTCTGGCACTAATTCATATGCACGGAGGACGGTGGCTTTGATAATGTCATAATTCATACTGTCTTCAATCGACAGAGAGGTGCACACTTCTTGAGCCTTACCCATTAGCTTACACTGAAGCAAAAGAGGCCAAACACCTTTAGGCCAGTTCAATGTAGCAGCGATACGTTCGAAAACATTAAAATACAAATCCACCTCAGACTCTCCAAAAGGTGGGACTAATGCGATGTGCCGACTAACGTCAAAGCTGTCATTGGGCGGACTAGTAGGTGGTGACTGTGAGGTTGAGGGGCTGGCAGGGCTGGTATGGGCAGGAATACCAGATACAGCACGAGCTCAGCTCCCTCTGTGGAGGCTGGCTCACCGAACAAACCCCTTTCACTTAGCTTTTTATGCAAAAGCTCTTTCAACTCCTGCTTTTTAACTTTTAGTGGCACAGTCACATCAAAGGTAATGGCTACCAAAATGAGATCACTTTTATTATATCCCTCAAGTTTATCCACAGTTGGATTTGTAACAAAATCCTCTAATTTAAACTCCATAATCGCCACCCCACAAAAGAAAAACTGCCAACCAACAAGCAGAGATAATGAGGAAGAAAAGAATCCCACTTACCAGATACTGCGAAGAACGAGCCAAAAAAAAACAAAAACAAAAACAAAAAAAAAACAAAAAACGGATGAGCCCCCAAATCATGTTATGCCCCGGTCTAGGGGAACCTTTGACAAAACATGATGTGGCCCCCAGTCTTCCCACTCCAAGAAAGCCAGCAACAACAAGGCAAGTTCAAAAATAGGAGCAGTTTTATTGGCTTCAGAGGGAGAAATAACAAACAAGAAGAAAGAGTTAATTTAAACACAAAATACTTGTGCTCAAAAAGAGGATTCATTCTCAGTGAAGAACCTTGGAGCTCTAATCTGCCTCTATACATGCCAAAGAGCAGTGATTCCTAACACGTCTCTGGGGGTCATCAGGTGGAAACCTCCCTTCAACAGTGTTTCGCCTACTTAGTTCCACTACACCTCCAGGAGGTTAGGCAGTGAACTCCGGCGTCCCAGAGTCACCCCCCCTAGTGCCAGTTCACACTGCTCCTACACAATCCAAACAGCACCGCCACATTCAACTGACCCAGAGATGCTCCAGGTAGTGGCCAGTACCGATACTACCATTTAACTATTGCTAACCTCTACCTGCTAAGAGGAACAGAAGAAGACAATAAAGCTAGATTCACCTATACTGCTAATGTTAATTGCTAGCTACCAATACTAACTGCTAAGATACTATCATACTCTCACCGCTTTAGCTATTGTTAGCTGCTACAATGCTATCACAGGCCTAGATGCCACATGTAACTGCCGATTGCCACACTACCATCATCTACCCCTGCCTCTCACCAACTGCACCAAAAAAGCGGGGTGGGAATACAAACCCTGGTTCGGGTAGGGGGTAGAAAATAAAGAGGTAGAGTCAAAAGATGAAAGTAGGGATTGGATACAGACCCTTGTTCGGGTAGGGGGTGGAAAATTTAGAGGGTGCTGAAGGTGGAGGCCTAAACCACAGACTAGATTTAACAGCCTCTTCTAACATTTCCTTCAAGAAGCAACAAACCCTACCATTTCCTTCAAAAAGCAAACAGAGCAGGAAAACAAACCCTAACATTTCCTTCAAGAAGCAAACAAAACAGGAAAACAACCAAAAAGATCAAAAAACAAGCCAACTCTGTATCTTACAACGCAAACTCACCTGAACAGGCCGCATGGTCCCAAAGAGAGACTCTAGCTGGCCACACCCTCACCTTATCTAAACTTCCTCTTCCTGGTTCTCTTCCTATTGGCAGAGCGAGAAGATGGGGCGGGGAAAGCAGAGCAGAGGAGAGGTGTCTTGCTCAGAATTTAACCTCTTCTCCCGCCGGGTTAGGCATGCATGTCCTCTGCCCCCCCTCCCTCACTGTCCCTATTTCACCCCCCAACTACTATTATTTCTCCTGATCCATATCCACTGACTAGACCTAGCAGCCTCATCTGACATCTCCCTCACTGTCTGTTTCTGTCACTGACCCTGCAACAAAACCTCTACACCCCACTTCAACCGGACAGACCCTGGTCTTCCATCCCCTCTGCTCAGACTCTGTCTTTAAATCTGCATACTTAGTCTTCTTCCTTTCATAAGCTGCCTCCACTGAATTTTCCCAAGGGACTGTTAACTCAATAAAAAACACAGTGTTTTTACTCATGGACCATAAGACAATGTCCGGCCTCAGATTACTATAAACTATTTCCTGGGGCACAACTAGCTTTCCTCCCAAGTCGACCTGCATTTGCCAATCATCAGCCCCTACCAGGCAGCCACCTACCTGCCTTCTCCCTGACTTAGCAGCTCTATTTTTCTCCCCCTCTCGAACAAACTGCACATCTAACCTCTCCTTTCTAGAACTTCCAGAATTCACCTGCTTCCTTCTCTCTTCAATGCCTGCGGCTAAGCTTCTCAGCACCTGATTATGCCGCCATGTATACCGGCCTTGTGATAGGCTAATTCTACAACCTGACAAAATGTGCTTTAAACTTGCTGTACCTGAGCAGAGTGGGCACGATTGATCGCCCTGTACCCAGAGACTTAGGTTCTGCGGGGTTGGCAACACATCGTATGTCGCCCCTATCAGAAATTTAATACGGCCTTCCTCCATATTCCACAGGTCCCTCCAACTAAGTTTCCTCTTCTCAACACCTTCCCAATTCAACCATTGTCCCTGTTTGGCTTGACCAACTGCTTTTGCCCCCCTTAACAACTCCTCCTGCCTACGCACCTGTTCCACTACAAGCTTTCTTTTCTCCTTTAGACCTGCTTCATTCCACACTGGTTTGCCTGGGCCAAGCCCCAAGCCTCCCCGGCCAAATTGAACATTTCCTACTATTTCTGCATGCCTAAGAGCTGCCTCTGCCTCCTGCACTGCTGCCCTTGGGTTCCATTTCCTCCCCCCAGAAGGATTCGGAACCACATTGCTAACTAACATGTCCTTACTCCCAGATAATAAAAGTTCTGTCCTAACCTTAGTGCATTTAAACTCCTCTGTTAGACTGGATACTGGCAGCTGAAGCATTCCTTTCCCATACAAAGCTACATTGCTTAAGCACCTGGGAGCACCCAACCATTTTGTAATATAAGAGCTAACTAGCCTTTCCATTCTCTCTGCTACAGATAATGGGACTTCATATACTGACATTGGCCACATTAACCTAGGATACAAGCCAAACTGCAAGCACCACAACCTCAGTTTTCCTGGGAGCCCTGATTTATCAATTCTCTCCAGCCCTTCTGCAACATCCTTTCTAAATTGCACAACCTGTTCAACATCATTCAGGTCTACATTGTACCACCGTCCTAGACTCTTAACTGATTTCTCCCTAATTGTTGGGATTTCCTCACCATCTATAGCAAACTTCCTATCACTTACTTTCCCTCTGTATATTGAAATACTCCTTGACTTACTAGGCTTAATCTTCATACTAGCCCACTTGAGATTCTGATTGACTTTATTCAACAACCTCCTTGTACATGGCACTGTTGAAGTTAGCAGTGTCATATCATCCATATAAGCCCTAATTGGTGGAAGACGCATTCCATTCTGCCGTCTCTCCCCACCTACGACCCACTTGGAAGCCCTAATACTTGGAAGCCCTAATACTTGGAAGCCCTAATGATAAATGATAAATAAATAGCCCTAACTTACCTAACCAAAAGAAGGGAAATAAATGACAACTGATGAACCTACCTCCTTTGAATGAGGAAACAGGAGAAAACTGGGTTAAATCAAAAGGCTTCTCCCTCCTACTACTGCTCACTTTTGCTACTTAAAAGAATTTAACAGAGTTTGACATTCACCATGATTCACACTAAACACGCTACAACAGGATTGTATGATGCTGCCGATCACAATGATGGCCTGGCATTTCCTGGTGGTGGAAAGGCTGGAGGGGGGAGCGCACAGTCCGCGGGCTGTTCAAATACGGCGGGGGATTCGCCCCTTGACCATTCAGGCGAGGCAATCAGACCACACAAGGGACACACCCGCTCCTAGTTTACACATCCATGCGGACACACACACACCTAGGAAAGAGGGGAAAACTGAAACAAACAGACAAACTAAAATATGAACCACAGGGTCATAACATCAGGAAGAGGGCAAGATCCACTGAGGGACAGCTTCTTCCCCAGAGCTGTCAGAGCTATCACCCCCAGCAGCCCCTCACTGGAGTGAGAGACTGTGAGGACTATGAGGCACTTTTACACCTTCACCTGCACCTTTTGTGTACTTAACATTTAAGTACACACACGCTTACCGTAATTGTCAGCTAAATCTCAGTCTATACATTTTAGTATATATTGAGCTGTTATATTTTATTGTTTTAGTATATTTTTATTGTCTTGGTATATTTTATTTCTGGTATTTTTTATTGCATTTTTATTGCATATTTTTACTGCACATTAGTTTATCTAGTTATCTTTATTTTATTTTATTATCTTTCTTATTATCTACACGGGGGTTGTAATGCAAATTTCGTTGACATGCTCAGTGACAATAAAGGCAATCTTGAATCTTGAATATGAATACAGTTATTATTTTTATTATCATTAGTAGAATCGGTCTGCAATGGCAGGAGTCAGCAGCTTACAAAGCACCAGACCCCAATGCCTACCCCTTACAAAGAGGTGAACCTCACCCCATCCTTGCTTGTGAACAACTGAGCCTTTTCAGGATGTCCCTCACATATCCAATCATGGTACAATCACTTGTGACCAATTAACCTGTTTACATGCTGCATGCACTGTGTAAGAAGGAACCCCACCACAGATTCTTCATTCCAATGGTAGTTAGACTGTTTAACTTTAGCATCATTTAATGTAGCACTGTGTTGATGTTGCTTGACACTACTACTTACTATTTAGACTGTTGAGACTGTGAGAACTGTGAACCACTGCACACTGCACTTTTACACCTACACCTCCACCTTCACCTGCACCTTCTGTGTACTTAACATTTAGGTACACACACACACACACTTAACTAAATTATATACATTTTAGTATATTGGCACAATTCATTTCCATTGGTATTTCATTTCATTGGTATATTTTATTGTTTACTGTTTATATACATTTTAGTATATTTCAGCTGCTGTCAGTACACTCCACTGGTATATTTTATTCTGTTGGTACATTTCACTGGTATATTTTGTTGTTTATTGTTTAGTATATTTTTATTGCCTTAGTATATTTTCATTCTGGTATATTTTTAATTGCATTTATGAATATTTTTATTGCATGTTGGTTTATTTTATTGTAGTTATCTTAATTTTATTCTTTCTAATCTTTCTAATCTTTCTAATTATCTTGTTTCTAACATGGGGGTTGCAATGCAAATTTCATTGACATGTCATGCTCAATGACAATAAAGAATCTTGAATCTTATGTTAACATTTGCTAATACCCATTACATCTGTGCAATTATCCTGTGCAATATTACATATTTTTCACTGTGTGCACATTGTGCAATCGTACAAAGTCACTGTATTTTATTTTTCATATCTTACTCAGTTTTATCTAATGCACTGCAAAGCATTTCTTACTCCAAAGCTAAACTTGCTGAGCCCCTCCCTGAACACATCAGTATAACCAGGTGAGTGAAGATCTGTGAGGTTTGTAAGCGAGGGAGAAAGAGAGACATATGTGTGAATGTGGGACAAAAGAGCACAATGGGTCTTGCCACAGCCCCCCAACACACATGCACGTACGCGCACACACTTGCATGCACACACACACACACACACACACACACACACACACACACACAAACTCTCCTCGAGCTGCTGGTGCAGGTGGCTTCCACTTGTTTTCAGCTAGTAAACCATGCTGATAACCTTCAGCCTGCTGAGAAGCCTTTATGGAAACACTTGATATCTAGCAATGAATTGCTCTTTGTTAACACCATTTTATTGACTGGGAATGAATAGGCATGTAGACATCAGGACAGTGCTGCAAGGCTTATTGTAAGATGCTCTTCAGGAGAATCAGCATAGATACAAGAGCACAACTCCATCTGTTAAATGTCACATTAGATATACACTTTTGCTCTTTGCTTAATTTTTGCTGTGATCAAGGTGAGTCATGTACTTAAGTTAAATAAATAGAGTATGGAGTAGACCTCCAGCAAGGAATCATCAGAAAGCACAGAGCCATGGACAAGAATTAAGTGTATAAAACAAAAATAAGCAGTGTTTTCAGGAAAATGTCGATTGTGACTTTGTTTTTTTTCCAGAATGCTGTAGTTTTTTTTTTTTTTAACTGGATAATGTTGGCTATATGGTTATGAGAGGCCACAACATTTAATCAGCACTATCTCACTTTATGCATGTTAAATATGGAATTCCTAATATCTTGTAAGAACTTAGAACATTCCGACATAGTCTTATGGCATTTCTCTATATACACATCATGATTTTATCTTTGTTTTAAGTTATTGTTGTAGCTACTCAGCAGTGTATGTTCTTTTTTCTCTTGATACCAGTATGTCAGTAAATCATCATATCCAGAGTATCTGCAGGTATCAGGGGAAATTAGGGCAGAATACTCATAAGACACGTACATCTGGATCAACACACAAGACTGCATGATATGTTATATTGCAAATGTTACCACCAGTTACTGTCACGAGACTAGAATCTTAATTTTCAGTTCTTTCAAGTACATTAAGTCCACCAAGTCTGCGCTTGTCCTGGCCATGTACTATGGCTGACTTGGCCTTGAGACACTGTTTGGGCCACATCAACTTCACCCATTTAACTAAGGCCCAAAAAGCAATTCATCTTACTGTACATTGATAGGTTTGCATTTCTTGTCATTAGCATATTAGAGTGATAACGAAAGCAATAGAGAAAATCAATAGGATATGTTTTATCCTTGCCTTTTGTTCACATTAAGGGGTGACAACTTTGAGCTCATATAGCGGTAGTATATCACAGGCTCCATAAAGTATTGATTTTATGATAAAATCTTTCAGACAATCAATAGTAATCAACGGTATAGATCAAGAGAGTGTGGCATGTTAAAATACAGAAGGAGCTTGAGAGGATCTTTTGTCTATATGGGCCATGCATGATATTATACATTCTTTGTAAGAGCATAGCTATCATTTTCTACAAAGACAAGGTAGGGCAGAATTAAGATTAAATTACTTGAACAGGACAGACTATGGTTAATTGTAAATATACTTTTTAACATCAGAAAGCCATTTATCTTAAAAACTTTCCCCAACTTTTCCCAATCAAAATGCTAATGGATACTTTTCCAATATTCCCAATCTGCCCTGCTGGCCCACTTCACAACTGAGCCAACTACTTGAAAAAAAAATCCAATCTTCGACTGCACCACAACACAGGGGACAACCAAAGGATGTGCCTATTAGCTGTCTATTGATAACACAACACTGACCTCACTATTCTAGTCTTTAAAAGGAAACATCTATCATCAGGCTGTGGTTCACTTGTCAATCACAGGCTGAGCACCTGATAAAGACAACAATTGGGAAAGACGAGGATGCTGTTTATACATCCTCACACAGGATGGGACTGGCCTCACCCACCGCCACAACTTCCCATAACTGTAATGACTGTGGAGGATGGAGTCAGGGCAAAAGGAAGTCAGAGCACGGCAGTTGTGCTTTGCCCTGCTCAAACAGAGTCCATCCCCTCCCATGTCTCCTGTGGTCAGAAGAAACTTGATACTACTCAGTGTTTTGGACACTCCTTTGCAACCTGTATGTGCAGTCTGATAACAGGAAGTGATGGGTTTCGGTGTTCAGATTGTGAGGTATTTATGGTTGAGCTACCACACTTTTAGAAGACAGATCTTGATTAATCTGCTAAAATAACAATAATACAATTAACTGGATTTATTTAAATTCACAACTAATTAACCCATACTACCAGTGTGTTGTAAGTTGCTGTTGGTATCTGTCAGCTATGTGAAAACATTTCTGAGCCTTTGTTTATCAAAATGCTTCTTTTTTCTCTTTCTTGAAGAGAATTATTTTTACAACTCATCCAACCCTAAGGAGCATATACATTTATCCAAATGTAATGGGGGACAATGTCTGACCTTGTTAGTTTGGCAATTTGTTAGGTAAACTGTCAGTGGCGGAGCAATTGTTCCATAAGAGTAAAAAGCAAATACACTAGATTGTTGATTAAGTTATGTGTTTATAATAAAACGCCCATAATCCAGGCTTTTAGACTCCAAAAAGTAATGATATCAAAATCACCTCAAAAATTCAGTGTTGGTCAGACTTTAATATCAAAACAACTGTTAGGGCTATAAGGCTCCCTCACAATTGTTAGAGAAGCCAAAATCAAAGATTTCTTGTAGTGGCTATAGGTTAAATCACTACTGGAAATTTCTGATAGAGTAGCAAGTTAGACATGTTTTTATATGAAAACAGCATTGGTTTGCTGACTGGTGCAGCAAACTGAGGGGTCAGATCACAGTCTCATACGGAAAAGCTAAACTAATCCCGACAGCAAGGTCAAACGACTTCCAGGTAGCCGGCCTTTGAGACTTGCCAGTCTCTCATTGAAATGTTGTGATAAATTTCTTGTGCAAGTCAAATGTTACATGGAGGTCAATGTTACCGGAGGACAGAGGGAGGTTAGATCGGGGCTGGAATTGGGGTGGGTTGGTCTCCTGTGAGATCCACTTTTGATCTTTATATTGTTGACTTATTTGTTGAATGAAGATGATGTGCACTGCAGGACTCAGTCCATCCTTCACATCATGACTCATGATGACACCATGATTCTGATTCTGAAGATCTGATTCGAAAATCTGAAACCAATTTGCCCTACCTGATCTATATTTAATGAAAAAAATCACTACATTTGATAACAAGCTGAATATTTTTTCGATGCAGGTTTATCATCTTACTTTATCTAATCTATCTATCTAATTATAGGTCCAGCTAGAAAACAACCACCTCATGATCTGAGATGTCTGATGGGTCTGTTGTCAGTAAGCAGGTTAGAAATGTGCTAGACATGAAGTGATTTAAAGACTTTCTTGTAGGCGCAAAACCAGTGTTAGGGCAAACACAGTTTTCACTCACTATTTTCCTTGTGTGCTAATCTGTTTTACCCTAAAAATTTACGCTCAAAATATTTGCAATTGCAGCTTTTGATATTGTAAAAGAAGATTGTTTTAAGTTAGATTTTCTAATAGCATTGCAGTAGCACCATAGTTTTATGATTGACAATTTTATAGTGTTTGATATAAAACAAAGAAGAACTTTAGAAATGTTTCATAAAAATAAAAATGTCACATTCAAAATAACCAGTGGAATTAGTGCTGTGAGGTTCTAATTCCACCAATGCTATGTGCTCATTTACCTCCGCTCTGTGCTCCTACTTTGCATGACAACTGCTTGGCTGCTAGACTTGAGGCCGCAATTCAGATGTAAATTAAAAACGTGCTGTAGTATTTGTAATTTGCATGGCCATTTTATGGCCCAATTGTCTTTTATGACATCAGCTGTGACATCATAAGATTTTACTTTTGTGATGCAGAGGGAACTGACTGCTGCAGATAAATGACCAGCTGTAGGATTCTCTAATACCCATAGATATGAAGGTGGTCCATAGGTCATCAACAAGTAGGACACACATGGAGATACAAAGGCAACAAGAGTGGTGGCCATCCATCACATGGATTGCTTGTAATTTGTTGTTTAATGGCCAGTTTGGCATGTAAACTGTCAATAATGCTTTGTTAGGGATCCAAGCAATGAAGCTGCTGGAACTGTTGGGATTATTATTGTAATTCTTGTGCCCTGTGCTCTGGATCTCAAAAACTACAGTTTCTTAACTCAACTCACCTCTACTCAATCTGGAAAAAAAGCACTGCAGATTTTGATATTCCATTTGGTTTTAGAATAATACATCAAGACCACCACAAGTCTACATTCAAATGCAACCAAAATTTACACAAATATTCTTTGGATACTGGATATCACATGTTTCAGATATGTCAAAAAATGAAAGCAGAAGCAGCAAAATGATATGTGACTTTGTTTTTCAGTGTCAGGAAGTGGAGACTTAGGGGAACTATGGGAGCTATGGGGTAGAACCCAGATGCAGACTCGTGGGGCGCTTGGTTCAAATACATAAATGTATTAAACACAAAAAAAAAACACAACTAAGGGAACAATGATAAAACACACACACTAGGGACAAGGGCTATACATAAAACAAAGGCAACACAGGGACAAACTGAACAATTACAACACACTAACACAAAACACAACGGGGCATGGATGAGACAAAGACAGCAGAAGAACTAACTAACTTAGAACGTGATAGAACTTTAGACACAGACAAGACTAGCACTTGCGTTTACATAAAACATGGCACGACTAAGACAATACTAGAAACACACATACATGAAACATGGCAAAACTAAAACACTACAGCTACAAAACTAGAAAACCAAAAACGCTCCTGAAGGAGGAAAAAACAAAGGGTGAACTGACCAACTGAAAGAACTAGATAAGAAAAACTAACAACTCAAAATACACTCCTAAAAACAGAGGAACAAGAATCTAATTAACAAAAGTAATCAAACAGAAAATCACTCTTTAACGAGGAGAACAAATCGGCTAAGCTATGAACTAGGAAAAGACAACAGAAACCAGGAGATTAAGGTTACAAACAAAAACACTCACAATAGGACTATGGCATGGAATCACAAACTAACAAGGAAAACACTAACATAAAACAAGACAAGACAAGACAAGAAACAAGCTTACTGGGACTGTGGCAAACAAAGGACAAAGACAAACCAAGGAGACAATAACCTGAAACATGACACGGACATGAACAAAGAAAACTCAACAAATAACACACACTATGGGGCTATGGCTATGGCTGTGGCTAAGGCTGTGACTATGACTATGGCTGTGGCTATGGCTATGGCTGAGCCTAAGGTATACGGCAAGGTGACAAGACAACCATGTAGCGCAGACAACACCAAGGACGGTGGAACACTAACATAAAACAAGGCATGAACAGGAACAAAGACAAGAACAAGACAAGAAACAAACTTACTGGGCTGTGGCAAACAAAAGACAAAGACAACCCAAGGAGACAATCACATAAATCACGGTCCGGACATGAACAAAGAAAACACAACAGAGAACACTTACTTACAGGGCTATAGCTATGGCTATGATTCAAGATTCAAGATTCAAGATTCTTTATTGTCATTGAGCATGACAATTTGCATTGCAACCCCAATGTTAGAAACAAGATAATGGGAACTTAGACTACAAGGAAGCACAGACAACGACCCGACAAAGACAGGGGGAAATACACAGACTTATATACACAGGGCAGGAACACTAATGACACACAGGTGGGAACAATCAGACAATCACAGGGATGGAAAACACAGGAAGTAAAGTAACACAAAGACACATAACATGAACCTTCAAAATAAAACCGGATGTGACAAAACCCAGACAATATACAATGGGAAACTTAACAAAAAGCCGCCTTGCATGGCACGGGTCATGACATTCAGAATTTGTTTTTACCACCCTTTTGAGAATCATAATCATTGTCATTTTAAATAGACAACAAATGCCACAGTTTTCCACTTATAATGTCATTACCACAATTTCTGAGTACGTGTGCGGGAAGCCATTGATCCCCAGTGGGAACATCAATAAGTCACCTTCTTTGGGGATACAAAGGCCCATGGTTTGGTTCCCCAGGCGGGCAAGTCCTACAATATAGCAATTTATGCGTGTGTTATCTTTAGAAGTGCATACTGTGGTCGTATTTTCTTCTTATTTTTTTCTCTGCTGAAAGTGTTTTCTGTGGCAAAAAACCCAAGATTGAGAAACATCAAAATTGGCAGGTGGGTTGTAAATTCACTCACAACTTAGGCACATTTAATGACACTGATTGAGGTCAAGGTGATGCTGTAACAATCAAGTTTACATTTTCACAATTATTTTTCAAATTGCTTGTCCTAGAGTCATAATTCTGTCATCATTCTAATTTCTCAAGCCATCTGCACCTGATCTTTTGCTGTAACTTTTTTTTATCTCAAGTTTTCTCAAAATCCTATTTTTGATGTCAGAAATTGCTGGGTCATTTTCCAAAACTGTGTCAGGATTGTCTACAGACTTCACTGATCTTAATCTGTTCGAGAGATTTTGATACATCAATCCCTTTCAATTATAGAAGTACAAGCCAATCAGTTTTATCAGAATTGGAAGAAATGTCATGAACTACATCAAATATCGTGACCAGATGATCAAATGTTTCTGAAAGCAGATTTGTATACCTCAGCAGAGCATCAGGATATTGTGATGACCATGATTATTATTATTAATAATGCTTGCAATGTACTTGCACATCGATCATTGCTGTATGTGGCAATATTTTGTGTGTGTGTGTGTGTGTGTGGGTGGGGGGGGGCATCTAATTTCTCTATATACGTATATATATATATATATATATATATATATATATATATATATATATATATATATACCCCCCACACCCCCCGACCCGCCCGTGGTTTCATCCACTTTGATACAAACTCTGACATTATCCATAAAAAAATAACACTAATCCCCTCTAAATAATCCTAATCCCGTTGAAAGTGAGAAAAAAAAACAAAATGAATCCATGGATAAAGATACATCTGTCAGTGGGGGTGCAGCTATTTAAAAAGAGCTACTATGGAGGTGGATGCATGTCACCCAAAGTAGAACAATTGGGTGAACAACTCCCTCATGGCCCGTATTCAGCATGTAAGCCATGTGGCACAACAAAGCCTGTTCATCCGGCTGCCGACCTCTTCTTGCTCTCACAGCAGCACATTGTTAACACTCAGCAAGCTTCTGTATTGACTTTGTGACCCCTCTGTCGAGTGGCAGTACAGCCTCATTATTAGCATCCCAAAAATGAGAGAGGCAGGGAATCTGTCCAGCTCCAGGCAGATGGAGAGATTCTCGTCTTTTGTCAATTCCAGCACAATTTTACAGATTTGAATTTGACCGTGGCAGCATGGTTAGACCAGTTTTTTCTTGCCCATGGACAGAGGTTAGAAAGATGGAATAAGTAACATGGATTAGATGAAGACCACACACACACACACACACATTCACACACTCTAGTTATACTCATAATTGAGGTAGTTGAATGCCCTTGGCAACAAGATGCTCTCTGTAAAATAATCTTCAATTAACTGATGTGTGGCAAGTATCTAACATTACTTCATCACTAACCCAACACAATGTTGTTTTCTTGTAACAGAGCATTGTTTACAGTTGTACTACTATATAGCACATCATTTAGGACATGCTTAGTTAAAAAAAAAAAACAACAACAACATTTTTTGGACTTACAATGATGTCTAGTTATATATTATATATGTAGAAATAGAATAATTATTATATTATTAGAATTAATTACATATTAATAAACTGTTTTGGACGTTTTGATGGCTGCCAGTGGTTTATTTAGGAACCCGTCCTGAGTGAATCAGTCTTATATGAACACTAGATTGATACAATTTTATTTTTTCTTAGAAAAAAGTAATGGAGAAAGTCACCAATCTAGAATAGTTCCTAAAAGAATCAAGAGAGGTTCAGTCGCTAACTAAGACAGTAAAACACTCTTGACAAACTTCTAAATTGTTCAATCCTTGAGTATTGTGAAGGGTCTTTGAGGAGGTCCTAAAAAAGGTTCAGTGTGGTGTTTGGGTTAAGTAGTATAACGTTCTGACATTGAATTACCCCTGACCCTGTCCAAGGAAGGTTGAATATCTAAATATCTTTGTAAGAGATGACTGTTGTCCACACACATTGAGGTATTTTTGTAGCTTTCTTACATAACAACCAAATGTAAAATGTTTATGTATATTGTTTGAGAGATTCACAGATAATAAGGACAGTCACTGTGGTTGAAAAGCACATGCTAATGTAACAGACCTACTGACCTGAATGTAAAGTGATTCACAGAGAGTGAGACAGACAGCCCAATTCCTCTCAATGAGTAGACACTCAGGATTTGAGTGGTAGTTTGATAGTTATACTTGTACTAATTGTAGTAATAGTAATGGTAATCTAGTACAGTGCATGCTGTTTTTAGTCCAAGTAGATCATGACACACAGGTTTCCTCCATCAGGATGTTGTAGACATGAATCATGGGGTTAAACATCTGTTAAAGCTGTTAGCAGTCAGTTAGTACATTCTTACTTACCACAGATAGATAGATACTTAATTAATCTCCAAGGAGAAATTTACAGTTCCAGCAGCTCAAAGGGTGGAAACAAAAGGGCATGCAAAATAAGAAAAACTTTCAAGTACAAAATGCAATGAATATTTATAAACCAGGAGGCAAAAATACAAAATACAAAATAACAAAATAAGAAAAAAATTGTGAGATAAAAATATAAGCTGTATAAAATAAACATCTGGCAGTTAAATATGAGCACAGTAGTGCAGTTGTGCAAAAAGACAGTGTGCAACAGTCGGCTTGTCCACAATTAAGTCCAGTGAGTAGTGTCATAGTCTCAAATTTAATTCCAATATTTTACTCTGCATAGTATGTTTTTGAAACCAAACAAACAAAAACTACAGAATCTACAGTATAAAAGAAAAGAGCACATAACAGAATCACAGAATCAAATTTGTCCACTAGCCTATTCTGTTTTCTCTGATTTTAATCTGCCACTCATCTAGCTCCCTAGCGAGTTTCTAATTACATTTTACAACTTGTGTATTTGTGCTGACCTCTGGGGTGAGTCGTCTATCTATCAAAGTGTCTGGCATCTCAGACCCAGTTAGGCTGGTTGCCCTATGAGTTGCCCTGCACACATTTACCATGACAAGATTGTGAGCTAAGAGAGGAGAATTGGGTTTACAGAGAGACACTTTAACCTGGAGGTGACATCCACAGTAAGAAAAGATATGACCATGTTGGGAGATCATTCTCTTATTACTTACAATTACATACAGCTAATTCTATCAATACCTTACTGCCTTCCATACATGAGGACATACAGTATTTAGTCTACACATTTACACATTTTGCAATTGTTGGCCCCTCTCTCATATGTCATGGAAGCATCTGAAAATGTACTCTGAAGACTGGGCATCATGCAGCATAACACACTCAAAAATGAAGGTGCATGAGGAGCTCAGCTAAGATTAAATCTTCACGAGATTGATTATCTTGCAAAACTGATTTGCGATTTAATTCCCTTCATTCAATCCACCTGACATTACATTCAAATTAGCCCATGTCTGTTTGGGAGAACATGCTATTTTGTTTTTGCCCTAACCAGTCAGTAGCCATTGACATATTCCTCCCACAGGTGTCATTTTCAGTGAGCACAGAAGCTATTGTGGCAGTTGCTAGGAGCAATTAACTTGACATTGTCCATGACAACTTAAGAAATATGTATATGTAAGAGTTGTTATTTCTGTAAATTGACTACAAACGTCCATGTTTGTCAACACTTTTTGTGGCCATTCTTCTGTATTTTTCATGGATGTTGCTCGGTAGCTCGCTATCGGTAGATGATGACCCCATTCTTGTCTTTTTGTCAGTTCTTGAAACCCCACCTATTGTACCTTCCCCAGTAAATTAAATATCTTTCCCTGTCCCCTGTTTAGTGACAGTGCAAGCATAAATAACACTAACATTTGCCAGAGTACTTCCAATAAGGAGTCAATGTGAGTCAGTGCAGCACAGATGAATGTCTGAGACTCTAACCAGCCTGTTATGGTCAAACTGTTGTCCTGAGTGTCTACAATGATAAATGGCTGTGTCTTTGATTGAGATTAGTGAGGTGGGGCACGGGTCTGTTTGATGAACCAGAAAATGAAATGATTACTATTGGGCTTCTATCGACTGCACTGTTGGTGACACTCTTGCTTCATCCCAAAGGTTAATTGGACTTGAACCCAGAAAATCAAGAGGTTAAGCAGGGTCAGTGTGACAGCAGGTCCTTCTGGGAACAGCCCTCTCAAATGGCTGCTAATCAGATTTCTCAAGGGTCTTTTCTTATAATAGTGCTACCATGTGCATCTCTGTTGTTGCTGCAGCACACTACAGTATTGATTCGCATAAAATAATATCGTCCTTGCTAACTGCAGGAGGGCAATTATTTTCACTTATTTGCAGACAAGAAAATATGGCTTCCCTGCTGTTTTCCTGATATTTCTATTGGTGTTTAGTGACCATCTATTGATGTTTGTGTGTATGGCTTAGACTTTTCTGATTGAGTGTCTGCATGAAGAAAATGGAATGCCTTTTTGTTAGTACAATGTTATTCAGACTTTCAAAAAAAGCATCTGTGGAAAGCATTATTTCTAATGGCTCATGATACAAATCTTGTGATCTTGTGATGAGAAGCATGTGATACAATTTACATCACTGAGGAATAAAGAGTGTCTGCACTTGATTTATTTCACGAGGAAAGCCCCTTTTCTTGACTTTTAGTTTACACTAACAGGAAGTGCGTGTGTAATAATGTGCCATGCTTTGCCATTATTATGATTGGAAGGGCAATCATGTTCAGAACAAACATCATAACAGAGAAACTGCTGACGTGGAACCGACATAGAATTTTCTCTTATATGAGTTTTGTTTAATTCAATTCAATTCAGTTTTATTTATATAGCGCCAAATCACAACCGAAGTTGTCTCAGGACACTTTACATATAGAGCAGGTACAGACCAAACTCTTCATCTACAGAGACCCAACAATTCCCTCATGAGCAAGCACTTGGCAACAGTGGCGAGGAAAAACTTCCTTTTAGGAGGCAGAAACCTCGAGCAGAACCAGGATCTGGGTGGGCGGCCATCTGCCTCAACTGGTTGGGAGAGAGAGAGAGAGAGAGAGAGAGAGACATTCGTAGTTTTGAGTGAAATGTCTCAACAACTATTGGATGAATTGCTGTGACTTGGTGCACAGATTTATGTTTCCCACAAGATGAATAGTATTCTATTTGGTGAGCTCGGGACTCTTCATAAGCAATTCATTTGTCCAATATTTGGGTTTGGGTTATTTGTATATATTAGTATAATAGTATAATATTTACTAAGGGGAATGTCAGTAGTTTGGCAGGCACTTGGCCATCGATCCATTTAGCACAAGCCTTTCTGACACGCACATAGCGTTTTGAAACAATAGCAGTTTGGTTGGGTTTATTCTTTTTTTTTTTTTTGCCAGAATTTATGTCTTGAAACCGGCAATATGTTGAATGTACAGGTGTTTCTTGAAGGGACACAGAAACATAGGACCGAGTTTTCAAAAAAGTTGTGCAAAACATAAATAAAAACAGACTGTAATAATTTATGAACCAACTGTGTTTACCAACAACGGTTTTACAAAGTTACCAATTTACCTGTTTACATGTGGAAAAAGGTGTTTTTTGAACATTCCACAATGAGTCTTTTGTTGCCCGTGTCCAAACTTGTTTGAAACATGTTGCTGGCATCAACTTCAGAATAAGCATATATTTAGAAAAATCAGTTAAGTTGGTGAGGTAAAAGGTAAAAGAGTTAGCAAATGATGACATTCTGATTTATTTCTGGTTTGCACAACTTTTTTGGAATCAGGGTTGTGGACCAAATCATGTCATGTGTTTGTGTGACAGCTTAGATGTCGACTGATCAGGATCTTTGCTCTTTGGTTACTTTCCATCTTTGAGTTCAGTTTTGCAATAGACCTTTTAAACTTTTCCCTGAGTCTGTCTGGTGCATTTTGGGTCCACTCATAGTTAAACATAACACAACAATCTGGCCAAAACATGGAAACAAACAGACTCTGAAGTGAGTCTGTGCTAAGTAACATGGGGGTATTTCAGCTCAGGGGTGACCCAGGGGTGGTTGTTGGAAACCGTATGTGCCAACCCTCCGAGTTGGCACAGTGCTGTCCACACAGGGAGCAGATGAACAAGGTTGTGATCAGACCACCCAAGGTGGACGGAGGTGTAAGTGTCCTTCACATTCACATACAGCAGGTCCAGTGACGTATTGTCCCTTATATGAAACTTACTGTGTGAATGCTGGGAGAGAGGCGAAGAGAGAAGTGTGATTGAAGTCCCCACTGATCAGCAGCATATATAAAACTTTGACCTTTGACCTGAAGCAATGTTGTAATTTAGTTTTTCAGAATGATCCATTATGGATGATTTTGTCTAGCAATAGCAGTGGCCACTTCTGGTCGGAGCCCTCATTGGAGGAGGAACAGTATTAGCAGTAGCAGTATAACTATTTAAAAGAGAACCATCTAACAGAATTCTAAGATAAACCAAAGCTTGTAGCTCTAGAGCCCTGGAATGTAGTGTGGACACAATAACATATTATAAAATGTCCATATTTAGCTTCCAAGGGGAAATCTTACAATTGCATAATTTTATGTTGCAAAGTGATGGGGACACGAGGGTCAGATGAAAAAAAAAGAAAATATATATATATTTTTTAACGGTCTTATTTAGGCAACATAATGGGTCTATGTGAGGTTCTTGATAATTAGGGCTGGAAAAAAAACTGCATGACACATCAAAAAAGGGCATAGCAGAGTCGACAATACAAAAGCACTTGCCATAAAATGCACAACATCAACTGTGCGATGTTATTATTATTATTCATCGGATCAACTGCAACATCATGTCAGTTGAACAATGTTCAAAAGCACCAGTACATGCCAGTCAGCCCAACCATAATATCCAGTTTCGCTGCTCTAAAATATGACAAAATAGAAACAACTGGAGGAATAACATTAACAATGTTAGCTAAAGATAATAAATTCACTGTCCCATGAGATGTTAACTTAAACTGTCTTGTTGCTTCGTTGCCTCATACTTTTTAAACATTAGTGAAAGAGAGAGAACTCATTCTAGGATCTAAATATCCGGAACCTGAATAATGCTGGAGCAGGGATTAGATTATTTGTATTTATTAATCCATATTCATTTTAAAATTAATTCAAATCATTGATTTATTTAAGAAAATGCCATAATGTCACACCAAAATCAGCAGCAGCCAGTTTTGACGGCAGGTGTTGATAAAGAGCGTGAAAAACAGCCAGAGAGTTTAGAGGTATAATTTACATATGTACTACTATTTACAAACAATTTATAAAGTGTATCGTACACTTTCAAAGTATACGGTACTGAAAGGCATGGTACAAATTACATTTGTTTCTATGCGACGCAGCAGCCAGTGGTTGATGCTCGGACTGATATATATATATATATATATATGAAAACACAAAAGGGCTTATAAATCCACCACTTGCATTACTTTGAGGATATGTACACATCACTTACGTATTATGCTTCAGTAGCGATTTTGAGAGAGGCTACTGGCAAGTGAGACAATTGGTAGGAGAGGGTGATTATGAAAATGGCTGGGAGATAGGCAGTCATTGGTGGAACATGTCTGTGCGCCTCTTGGCTGCTCTTATGCTTGCCAGATTTGTCATGGTGGCTCATGTTGCTGTTCCCTCTGTGTGATACCCTAAAATCTGTGTGGCATATTTTACAAAAAGCATGACTTTGATAAACATATGGGTAAACCTCCTCCCATTTGGTGATATACTTGCACAAACTTTTAGCTTTTTGGCAGGTACTCCATCCCTCTTATGTTGATCCTCCATGCTCTTATTTTATTGACAGGTGGCATTTGAGTGATTGACACCTTGATGATAGATGGACATGTAATGTTTCACATACTGCCACCTGCTGTACCTAGTACCGAGTGAGGCAAACTCATCAACTAGGCAGTTATGCCTCCTGTAAATTTTAAAGCCAAGCTTTTTTTCTTTTCTTTTTTAGAAGGATTAAAAAATGGGAGATTTCCAGGGAAATATTTTGCTTATTTTTTTGGACAATACATTTGTGTCTTCTATATTTACATTGCATTGTATGTTTTCTTATTGTTCTTATTGTTATGATCTGTCGTTCTGAAAGCACTTTCATTTGTTTTTCACATTTCTTGATGCAAGATATTTATAAGAATATTTAAAAAAGATATGTGCCTTTAAAAAGCAATGAAGACAAAATTGGCCATACCAAAAAGGGGTGGGGTGTCCCTAGCATCGACAGTGTAAATGACACCTAAGTTGTCATGCCTCCACTCCTCACAAGACTGCACACTGAAGCAAACACAGAGCTACTTGCATCACTGACCATGCAGTAACAATAGAGGTAGGAGATGTAGTATGACGACAGTAGTTCTTACCTTCCAGCACTTTTATTAACAACTTTTAAACTTAACTCGTTAGATTTTTGCAGTTTGAGAGGTTGACCACTAGATGACACCATGATATAACCTCACTTATTTATGTGTTGTTGTTTTTTTTTAAGTTCTGGGTTGTAATAACATTTATATTTTGTACATGTATAATGTGACGGTTTCCGGTGTGCCATAACAAAGATTATAACACATGCAGTAGCAGTACTTTGCAGCCTGCTGTCTGCCACTAATACATGTAAATTATACACATATGGAAAAACTGTCTGAAAGCAGAGCACATCAAGTCTGTTTGATATGACGGCGACCTCTCCGAGGCCGGCTGATTTTGTTCAACAGCTTCTTGGACCTGCATTTGACATTATCAGTCAGTAACAGAACTAGTAAAGCTGCTTCTTGATCCTTTCGATAGTTTCTAATATAGGGCGCAGGCATATTTGCTATACTGTACAGGTAAGTGGAATGTTGTGATGATATATATATATATATATATATATATATATATATATATATATATAAAGCTACTGTTATCACTGTCAGTCATCACTGGTAAACCAGGTTAGAGGAGGAAAATCCTTCATCCCTCCCTGACTCATTTTCTGTCAACATCGCTATGAACTGCATTCAGTCTCAGGATATTGTTTACCGGCAAATATTCTTTTTGTGCTATCTACTATATGCATCTGACACAAAAATGCATAACAATAGATATTTATTTTTGAGTTTCATTTTTACGGGAAAATCTGCACTATATATGCACGCAAAACAAGGTTTCATGTTAATTCCATCCATTAATAGTTTTTGAAAACATGCAGTTTTTCCTTGATATTTAAATGATTCTTCAACCTTCAGGAGAGCTATTGTTTTGCATTATTTTCTCGAATTTAATGAATTTCACAGTGACCATCATGTCTGAAATAAGTATTGTCAGAGTTAAATTATTGTTGTGTGGAAAAGGACTTGGAAATGGAGATTGTTTTGAAAAGTCATACAAAAACATAATATTCCATAAACAGTATCTTATAGAAAACAGTGGTTCCATGGATGTGGGAAAAATATATACATAAAAAACAGCTTACTATGTTATGCTTTGTTCAGTAATAATTTGAAATAAACATGATTTATAGTAAATGAGCCAAAACATGCAAAAACAATGATACTGCCCTCAAAGATTTTTTATACAAATTCTGGTGTTGTGCAAGTAACTAGTGTGACATTCAATATATACAGCAACTATAGCTTGACACAAGCCTTCACAACTGCAACAAGACAATGCTACTGGTATTAATTAAAACTCTTATTTATCTATTTCATTAGATAAACATCTAAAAAGCAGCTCTTCCATTGGAGAAACGAGGTGTGATAAGCAGAAGCTCAGCCAAGCATTACAGATCATCTTTGCATCATGTTACATTCCTGTGAAATTCTCTGGCCTGTACGACAGTCAAGTTAATTTTCATTGTCCTGAAATACAGAGCTGGAAAAAGGTTACATCTGACAAACGCATGAGTTGTGGAAATTAAAGCACCGTATTTATGCAGGAATCTGTGCATGCTGGGTGCTTCAGACGCTTAAGCTCTCCCAATCCCTTTTCCATTCTCTGAATGTGCTCCATACAAAGCAATCCATTAGTCTTAGCTTTGCCAGAGATTTTAAGTGGACACCTGTCCATTAAGACCATCGTTTCAGCTGTGGCTCATCTCTCAAATTATTTGCCCTGAATTAAATTCTTCCAAATGTAATGGAATGCATATTTATAGTATTTTCTCCAGATTTCTGTCATCCACAACCGTTCATATAATTTTATCACTTATAAAAAACAGCGTATGCTTAATATTAACATTTTATCCATACAGTTTCCCTCAAAAGGTTAGCAATGCATAGTGACTGCCTGGATCTTAGCTGTAGCTTCAACAGCGTTTAAAAAAGCCAAACGTGATGTGAATCCTCTCAGTCAGACAAAGGACACTTCACAGTTCTTGTAGACAAGGAAATTAGAAGGTGAAAAAATGAAGATACACAGTAGGTGCATACCAAAGAAAATATTTCATAGGATCCACTGTACTCTGATGCTTCTGAAACTTATTTTACACACCTGGACACCAATATTTCCATGCATTGCTATTTCATTTTCGCCTTTCAGACTAAAATCTAGATCTGTCTTCAATCATTTGGTATCTTGTATTTTATTGACCATAAAAAAACAACAACAATAAGTTTAATAATTTTACTAAATGACTGTATTTTCTTTTGAATAGCCTTGGCAACAAATACTGCAGCAACTATTTTTCCAGTTATGATGCAGTTTCATGGAGTTGATGTTGGGTTACATCACTATGGTCAATCCAAGTTTTTTTTGGGCATGCTAACTGGAGGATATATTGTTAATTTGGGCTGCTCAGGAATGACATTTCGCCTGTCGTACTGTCCATGATCTATATGTTTGTTTTACACAAATATATATATGTATATATTTGAATTTTCATTTTTTAAACATTTGTTTGGGCTAGGTTTTCAACTGTATGAATGGAGTCAGTGAACCAGGGATGTAAAACCATGTTGATGGGACATTCTAAGCCTTGTCTGTCAGAAAGCTGTCAGAAAATGTTTTGGTAATGTGACGTATAGCTAATTTCTATGTATATTCTTACTCCTGTTTTTGTCTTGTTCATATGGGATGAATATATTTTGGTTTTTTTTAGCAAATTTATTGACTTTTCTCTGCGATAGACATCCCTACTGCTGACAAGAGTAATGCTGATTCCAACAGTTTGTCAGTTATGACTCTGAATAAAAGCTGTGTCATTTCAGAGTTTACAGAATTTTCTCACAAATATCATTGCACGTTTGTAAGATTGCAAAGAAAAAAATGTATTTAACAATTTATAAACCTTTGGAAAATATTCATTAGTTGGTTTCATTCTTTTACTGAAAAAAATCCACATGAGCTGCTCTTTTTGTAACAAATACGTTTGCTGTAGCTTCCATGCAGTATTTCATGACTTTGAATGAAATAATGATGACTTCTGAGGAACAATCAAACCATAACTGTGTGTGTGTGTGTGTGTGTGTGTGTGTGTGTGTGTTTGTCTGCATGTACAGATCAATTGACACTTTGCATCAGTGATAAAACATAGTTACCCACAGCTTCATCTCCACAGTGTTGGTGTCGCCTTACTGGGGTCTAAATCAGGAAGGAGTGGCCATGACTGATAAGATCAAAGGCCTGCTGGTTCCTCCTCTCTCTGCAGGGTTTTCGTCCAAGCACATTATGGCAATGAGTTTGAGGCTTAAAGGGCCGGTGTGTCAGCCCAGTGCCAGAGGCATAAGCCCTAGTCATTCCATCAAGCCAGAAATTAATTAAACAAAGCTCGGCCTCAATCACGAGAGTGCTAGCCAACACTCAAGGCTGCTAGGAAATGAAAGGTATTGGGGTTTTTATTTAATTTCTGTTCTTTTCAATGAGCAGTGTTTAAGGGTTGAATGTATTGATATTACCATCTTATTTGAAAACCTCATGCTTCACATTAAAACAACAAAGCAGCATTTTGATGTCATGTTTGTATAATGTAACAGTAGAATGAGACGGGATAAGGGGAATGAATCACAGCACATATGTTAAGTGGTTCAGTGCTTTTGTACCTTAGAATTTCTGGCTTCCTATGATTTAAGAAAAGAAAATGGAAATATTGTTTTAATATCCCCCAAAAAATCTCCTGTTTACACTGTGCAATATGACAAACACTACTACAGTTCAGATTGTCATAATTGGGATTTATGGATTAAGCCAAAGGGGTGCGAAGAGTGCAGACAGCTGAAGAGTGTATGAAGAGTGAAGACAGCTAAAAGATAAGGAATATATTACATACACATTGTATGTATATTTAAATATATGTTAGAAAGTGCCTATTCTCTTTATTGTTGTGTGGCTAATTAAATGTATTTGTTATAGTAGTTAACTGCAACAGTTGTTTACAAATATTTATTTGGGTCAACATGTGGACTCACATAATAAAAAAGGAGAGACAGTTAAACCCACAGCTTTAGTCGTTCAGTTGTTTTGTCCAGTGCACGTACTACTGTCCACCATGCAGACTCAACCCAGCCCTCTGAATAATAGTGGGGGACGGGTGTGGTGGGGGGTTGATGGATAGCTGCTAACCATGGGGCCTGAACCCCTCACAATCCAGGTATAATTAACAGCAGCTATTTAATCGAGTGGCGGCTGCCAACAGAGAGCAGAGGGAGGAGACTCAGGCTGTCTGGCCTGGGAGGGATTGCAGCTTTGTAGCCTCTGCAGGATTTGTTTCACCTCTTTGTCTGCTCAGCCTAAGTGGCCTGACAGGCAAAATGTCTCTCGACCTGCCATTGTTATCTGGCTGAAATGGACCTGGTCCAATCGCATGACAAGCTCTGTCTCGGTTCAAATATCCCCTCCCTCTGCTCTTTCTCTTTGTGCACATTCTATTTATTGTGATCATGTACAATGTATAAGACGCTACCAGAAAATGGTCCGAGTAGGACCTTTTTTCTACAAGCCCCTGGAGGTCAGAAGAGGAAGCACCATACTGAAGAAACTGAAATGTGTTGTGTTTCTTGCTCATTATTGCAAATAATGGATACAATAATTACTGTTTGTTTAAAGGGAGGCTATAGTGTTTTTAAATTTTTGTTATTTCATTCATGTATTTTTCTTCTTAATGTGTTTTTCTTGTTCCTTCCATGCAGTAAATAATTTCCATTCACTAAAGAACAGTATAAAGGCTGCTTTCAGTGAGCTTTCACTTTCTTGAGTTTTGTAATTTATTACTCATGCCTGCTTTTATTTCTCAGAGTTATCAACATATGTCATCGTGTAGATTGAGCTGTAAAGTCAATAGTGATTCACAGAAAGTTAGGGACATTTGAATACTTCCACCTGTGGTTTGCAATGTGAAAGGTGGCCTAAGTATTGAATGAAAAACCTCTTTCAATTAATCAGTGTGTTTTTTAGTGAGCTCTTCTAATTGGGAAATTAGGAGCAGAACACTTGTGTTGATATTAAGGAGAGTGATGATGGAGATCTAGGAACCACTTCTGCCTTCACTGCCACCTCATACTGTGAACACTTGAAGTTTACTATAAATAACAATTCTAATCAAAAGCTCCTATGATATGTGGATCATATACCTTTCATGCAGCAGTGAGAATATGTTTCCTGTAGGTGCAGTATTGCAGAAAAAGAAACAATATAGAGCTGTTTATTATATTATTATTATTATTATTATTATTATTATTATTATTATTATTATTATTATTATCTAATTCTTATTTGGGGTATTTTTACAATATGAGTCAATGGTTCATGTTCAGTATAACATATTTGATGTGATCCTCTCTTAGCTGGGCATCTTGTTTGATAAATGTCAAACAATTGGAAGAGCACGTACAGAAGCTCTTTTCACTATTTCCCTCTTGGTGGCTTGACTCCCTTTGTTGTCCTTGTTTCCTCCTTTGTTGGGATTGATTCCTTTAAAGGATCTAAGCGTATGTTTGAAACTGTCTTTGATTTGTCAGCAGGTGGGATTATCATGCAGAAAACACTGCTTCGTTTGTCAGGGAGGGGTGAGAGAGGGAGCGTTTCAAGTTACAGAAAACAGTTACTTTCAGGCCCTGTTTAGATCCATGATTACCTCCCTTGCACAATCAAAGTAGTTATAATGAAAATGCAACAAATCACCACTGAATCCCCAGTCTTTTGTCTGGCCTACCTTCACCCCACCCCTTCCCTCCGTACTGAAAGAATGGCTCTGACATTTCAACCTGAGAGTGAAGAATAGAGGCAGTTTGTAATGTGTGCAGCCTTGCCTTTTCTTTCTCCCCTTGTAGTAGTACTTAAGTGTCATGTTAAGCCCAAGGCAGGGAAGACTCTCAATGACCTACTCTGGCTCACAGTTTGTGTTTACTGTATTCTGTGGTAGCTAAAACGCCAGCAAAGCCCCATCTATTATCAGCACATAAAGTCGAACAGATTGGAGACTCAAATTTCCCCTTCTAGCCAATGTTGGTTTCCATTGTCTGTGCTTGACAATAGTTTCACATACCCTAGAGCTTGAGTTTCTCTCCTCTTTATTTTGCTGCATATTATCCTCTGTGTGAGTGCTGGGTATTCGCAGGCCAATAACAAAGTTGCCCAAAACAGGCTCCTTGCCGGGCGCCAGGGATGCCATGCTGTCGAGGTGATTCCTGTGGGAGCTGTCAGTGGAGGTGCTCTACAATACACCTTTTTGAATATGAAAAATTCAAATCCTGTTAGTTGAAACACACTGTTCCTCACTGAACGGTGCATATTACTACCTTTAGAGTACTTCATGTATATCAGCAATAACATTACATGAAGTATAAGCTTTATTCGAATAAGTATATGAACATAATGCATTTATTTTACTTAAAAATTGACGCTACATTATATTTTAACTACACTATATTTCAGAGGAAAATAAAGTACTTTTTACTCTCCTACATTTATTTGACAGATATATTTACTATGACTGACTTTGTAGGTCAAGATTTTACTTTTAACCACAGAAAAACAGTTAATAGAGTAGTTAAAATTAGCCTTAAGTTGACCAACTACAACATCAAAATGCTAATATGTGATAATGTTCCTTTACTTTCACTGAGTAAAATTGTTAATCCAGAACTTTCACTTTTATGTGTAATGGTTGCTAGTTCTAGGTTTGTTTGTCCAGTTTTGTTTTCATTTTCCAGATTAGTTGACTGATTGTATGCTTGATGTATGAAATATTAGAAAATACTGGGTGTCAGGAAATTAAAGCACTAAGGTGGCCTCTTCATATGTCTTGTTTTATCTGACAAACAGTTCAAAATCCAAAGATCACAGACAAAGAATAGCACCAAATCCTCAGAAGTTAGAAGCTGGAACTAGGTAATAGCTCTAATCATTAGAGCAGTAAATCAGTAAACACTGATTTACTGTACTGCACTGATTTTGGTGCATGTTAAAAATAATCTCGGTTTTGTTTTTGTGTTTTAATTCAGGGAAAACTTTCATACCAGTGAGACTGGGTTAAAACCTTTTCAAGGACCAACTGAGTAATTGACCACATTCTTCTTTCATTATGGTTATAAATGTAATTTGACATTTTCCAGTTTTTTGCTTGTGTAGATAATTATTTCAGTCAATCAAGGAGCATTGATTCAATTCATCTAAAATAACCAAAATTGGATTATTTACTCCTGTACAACAGGTGCAAATTCTTTCTATTTTTGTTTCTATTCAAACTCCATAATTTACTCATTACTGTATTATGACAGTAGTAGTTTGGATTATCTATGTTTGTTCTAATCTCATGGATATGACAGGTATGACATGCATTGCAGCTGTCTGCTATCACTTAACAACACAAATACATCGGCTGTCAGTAGACACTGAGTGCTGTAGTACTAAAAAAGCAGTGGGGGGAGCTATAATGTTGGCAAGTCTGGATAAGTTCTGTGTGCAGATGGGTTATGGTGGGGTGGGCTGGCTCAGGAGACAATGTGAACAGCTGATTAATGTCTTTTTCACCATATTTTATCACAACTAGGATTGTTACCTGAGTTTCACTGGAGACTGTTCTGTGGCTTCAGTAGAGCTGGAAAAGTAATACATTCTAATGACAATGCTGAACACATAATAGTTTGGACATTTTGGGGTATAAATATGTTCACTGAAATCAGCTACCATAAACTATATGTCAGTTATTTTATTGGAAACAATACTGATATTGATGTACAGTTTTCCTACATTAAAATGTTTGCTGTGGGGTATTTGATTAACCGAGGGATATGCAACATTGCAAGCACAAAACTGAAAAAGAGAAGATTGTGGGTTAAAATGGGTATGTTACTGTTACATGTGTCGCGTTACTTAACTTAAAGTTGCTGTCCACTTCTTTTTCCTACAGATGGATGTTTGAGGCTCACTGTGCAGGCTGATTTATGATCAGAATTTATCACTATAAGGCTTTTC
This sequence comes from Chelmon rostratus, assembly GCF_017976325.1. Classification (NCBI taxonomy): domain Eukaryota; kingdom Metazoa; phylum Chordata; class Actinopteri; order Chaetodontiformes; family Chaetodontidae; genus Chelmon; species Chelmon rostratus. The sequence continues at coordinate 509,543 of NC_055662.1, forward strand.
ACATTCATCTGAAATGAAAAGTTTCTCTGTGTATATTGAAAATCTGATTTTAAGGAGTGGGCCTACGAGCATGATTCATCACAAGACATCACAAATGCTTTGGAAATCAATCCTGGTCAAATTTGAAACGAGAAGTGTGATGTAGAAACTTGAAGCTGCCAGTCGACATACAAATGCATGGACCAGGAGGTCTCCTGGTTGAAAGTCCTGTGTTTGTTTAACCTATCTATCCACTTCCAAATCTTTATACAAGAGTGACTCCTCTTGTTAGTCTCTTCTTTATACTGCATTATCTTCCTCCTTTGCTACCATCATAATTACTGCAGCCACTGTACCACTAGGTCACCATCTAGTAATAAATTTAAATGAGGGTCGTAATAACCTGCTTGCAAAGTCGACCTATACAGCCATTTTTCTGGTGAGGACGGGCTCTTTATGACATTGTTATAACCAAAAGAAAAAGTCTTGGTTGGGATGTATGGTTTGACATATAGATTGCGTGATAGCTTAGAGCCCATAAGAAGTGTAGACAAAAACAAAAATGTATTTTTATGTAGCATTTAGAAAATTCCTGCTTTGCATATGTAACCGGGTGGAAATCTATTTTTAATATAACAAAGTCCGCCAGAGGAGTGCGTAAGTCCGGTGATGATGTCATGCGTCATCACGCACGTACCTGTCGCGGCTGTCCAATCGCGTTGCTCGGAGCGCGTATTTCAAGCTGTCGCCCCGTCTCTCATTTAGAAGGTGAGGGGAAGCGTGCGGAGCAGCTGCTACAGGTCGGTCGCTACAAACAATTACTATTTTTCACATATAAATTCTTGGTTATATCATTCTAAACGCCGCCGTTACATCATTCAGCCCTTTTAGACATTAACCAGCGCGGGGAGGGATAAGTTGGACGTGCGGTGCGTCGGATATATTCTGCAATCGGTGTCTGCCTGTTGTTGTTAGCGTTAGCATTAGCGCTAGCGTCGGCACTTTCAATGCATTTATATGGACTGGCAACAGCACACTTCATTTCTAAATGCTAATGCTCTTTCATTGATGTGATTGATGTGCCACTACAGCACAATTGCACATGTGTGATTAATTTGGTGAATATGCATATGTTATTTAAGAAATGAGTGACATGTATTTGTTATGCTTATTTATGAAGTGGAGTGATAATGTGTTTATACAAATGCACTTTATTGATAAATGTTTTTTTCTATTGTTACTTTTGAAGTATTGAACCTTGTATTAATTATGGTGTACATCTAACTAGTTAGTGAACTGTTTAGTGAAATATGGTCCTGTTTACATTGTACAGGCCAGGTGCTTGTACGGAGGCAGAATCAAAATCGATGGCGAGCTAGACACTGTTTTGGAGCCGAGCAGCCCCAGTTTAAGAGCTCTCCTGGTCTGGTAGGAGGCTCTGGCCGCCTTGTTTCCTCCTCACCTTCTCTGGCACCCATACATACATACACACACACTCGCAATTTGAACACACACAGTGGACATTTTGGACTCTACCTTTGTGGCGCACAAACTGGATTGTTTTTCCCAAGCGCCTCATCTCCTATGAACTCTGTGGTTTGCGATACATAACCTGGTGTGTGTGGAACTGCTGCCCTAATGGTTACATCAGGGATTAATGTGACTTAAATGTTGTTGATGCATCAGACATGTCAAGTGCACTGTACTAGCTAATTATTTCATCTGCAGATTGTAAATATTGGGATCACTGTATATATATATTGTCACAATAATATTTTCTACCAACTGCATCTGCTGTCTGTGTGTTATTGTACCACTACCTCCGAGAGTCGAAACCTATCTTCTGAAGGCCTAGTCCCATTATACCTTTAAAGCTATAATTTAGCCTGTGTACTTGCTACACATATACTGATCAACAAAATCAATTTTTAGGTGTTTATGATTAAACTGCAGAGTACTGCTGTAAACATGTAAAATGCAGACTACTGATGGAGCCTAACAGAGACACTTAAACAAGACACTGCTCTCCACACACTCTCTCACACACCTACACACACCACACACTTTGATCAGTCAGTGACTGACTCCGGTTAATCAAAGGCAGTAAAAACAACAAAGTCCAAGCTGCAGGCTGGAGTGCAGCCTCAGCACAACCTATGGCATGTACCTGAACACGACTGAGACACATAACATCATTCACACTTCTTCTTTTTCTGGGTTATTGTGGCCACTGTTTGTTACCAACCAAGCACCAAATCCTAACTATTGGGCCAACATTTTAGACACTATGCAACAGATCTAAATCAGTAAACACTGCAGAAGCTTTCTAAAAAGCAGGAATTTAAAACTCTGGAAAGCCATCAAGATAGGAGTCATTGTTTTCTCTGATAATCATGAGGGAGTGGATTTAACCCAAGGTACTCTACCTGGAACTTGTGCTTGCATAGTTTTTCGCTGATTCACTGGCTGAATGACAGTGGAAGGCATAGTGTTACAAGTTAAACCAGGCTGAAATTGTCTGCCAGACCATTCTGTGTTTTTTCTGGAACTGTCTGAAGCTTTACAACAAATTCTCGAAAACCAACAAGCCCTCCAGACTAATCAGTAAAGTATTCTATTTTGTTGTCATTGCCTACCAAAACGAAGCATGTAAGCCATGATCTGACGGTCCTATCAGCTAGTAATCAACATTGTTAGTTAGTGTCTTCCAGAACAATTACAAATGACTGCTACAAAAAGACTCATATTAGCATGTTTTGATCCACGACCACTATATGTAAGGATTGCTTAGGTCCAGTCACAGTCTTCAGTCTGCTCCAGAGACATTTCTATAATCTCAGACTTGTTTCTAGTCCTGTAGATGTTTTGACTCAGACTGATATCCATCTCACTTGCAGACCTCATCTATTATAGTCTTTAGACTATAGTCCATTTGTTTTTTTTTCCTGCCAAGCAAGACTGGCTACTCTCATAGCTGTCAGTTCCACACACAGATGTGCACTGTTCTGCTCATTTCCATGTACAGGTGGCACTGATGGAAGTTTGTACAAAATGTTTGACTTTGACACTGGAGATCCTGTGTAATTATCATTGCAGCTTTTCGGAGATGGTACATTAAGTACTGTTATTATTAGCCATGCTAGCGGCGTTGCTTTAGGGATGGCAGTGTCAGTTGGTCCACCACTTTGGTTGAGACTGAAATATTCTCTCCAATATTGGATGGATGGCCATAAAATTTGGTACACAAATTTGTATTGGCCAAAGGGAAAACTCTGGCAATCCCCTGACTTCATTTCTTGCATCGTCAACCAGTTGACATTTCAATTCGTAATTTGGAACCTACCTGGCTAAATGCAGACTTTGAATTGGGACAGTGACTGATTATGTTTTACAAGTCCACAAGAACACATGTTCAGATAAGAATGGAGAACGAAAAAAGCCTTTAGTCTTTGTTTTTATTATGTCTTCATCCATGGTGGTAAATGTTCATTTCTGTGATTTTTTGTGTGCGTGTTTGGCATTGCAAGGAGTTGAGTGTTTAGGGAATGTTTATGTATCTGTTATCACAACTCATCAGAGGACTGTTACTGCTCCACCATCAGTGAGTTTAATTTTTAACCAGGGAGGAGACCTGGGGAGTAAGCATTCAGGCATCAGTCACTCCTCACACATCCCTCTGTCCAAACCAGTGTTTCTTTGATGGCAATTAAAAAATTGAGTGAGCAGGCTACAGTCACCAGTAAAGAGAAAGGCATTGATCATGTTGTGCAAACTCCCATTGCTAGGTCACTTCTTGGTCAACTGAGAAGGTTTCAGCAGTCAACGGTCCTCTGCCTCCTTTTTGAAGGGACATAAATTTGACAAAATACCTCATTAACAACTTTAAAACATCCAGCAAGGAAGTCAAACACAGGAATGGGGTAGAAAATCTGATGCATTTTCAAAATAAAACAAGCTATGCAGACTTGCGATTGTACATCAACATTAAACGCAATTAAAACAGACAAACAACTTAACTACGAAGCCTACTTACCCATGGTAGAAGCACAAAAATCAAGGGAAAATGACCAAATAAACATAGTCAACAAAGTTTGGCAGACAAAATGCTCTGCTTCGGAAACACTACCAGTGAAGGTTGAAGAAGTGTGGAAGAAGGAACAAGTACACTTTGCATATGCAACTAACCCAATGGAAATCTTGGGTAAGTCTTCCCTCCCCTGTACATTTAAGCCTCTGTCTTTCCCTGAGTATTTGCCAAATCATGTTCATACCTCTTTCGTCAAGCGTTCCTGCCTTCATGAGTGTTTCCCCGGTGTTTCCTGAGAGTTTGGACTCTTGCTTTGTTTTTCCTTGTACTTTGCTTGTTTTCTCATTAAGACGTTTATTTCTTATTTTGTTTACTCTGTAAATTGGTATTATTTTGGTTCAATTCATACAGCATAAACATCTTTGGCCAATCATATCAGTAACCTGTAGTTACTACAGAAGACTATTACAGAAGAGTATTGTCATGTTTAGAACATGTAAAGACATATTAACTGGCATCAGCTCCAGACTGCTCAGTGACTGTGCAGATCAGGTCTGTGGGGTCGTTCAACACATATTCAACATGTGCCTCAGTCTGGAGAGAGTTCCTGCCTCATAGAAAAATTCCTGTGTGGTTCCAGTGCCAAAGGCTGTGCATCCCATGGAGCTCAACCACTTCAGACTGGTAGTCTTAACTTCCCACCTGATGAAGACCTTGGAGAGGATTATACTCAACCACCTCCATCACCTGGTGAGCAGCTAGCTGGACCTCCCACAGTTCACATATCGACCAGGCATTGGTGTGGAAGACGCAATCATCTGCCTGCTCCATTGCTCTCTTTCCCACGTGTCTGGTGTCTGGTGTCGACTGGTGTCTGCTAAACCACCTGCACAATGCTAGCAAAGTCGTTCCATCTGCTGAGAAGACTGAGGTCCTTTGGCATATGTAGGACACTGCTGAAAACCTTTTCTGACTCTGTGGTTGCATCTGCAATCTTTTACGCAGTGGTCTGCTGGGGCTGTGGAAGCTCTGAGAGGGACAAAAAGAGACTGAACAATCTGATCAGGAGGGCTGGTTCTGTCCTGGACTGCCCTCTGGACACCACTGAGGATGTAGGTGAGAGGAGGATGACACAGTCTGGTCCAGACAACATACCTGGTTGTGTGTTGAAAAGATGTGCAAGGTAGCTCAAAGATGTCCTTACGAATATCTTTGGTACCTCTCTGAGCCAGGCTGTTGTTGCCCCAATGTGCTTCAAAGCCTCCACCATTATACTGGGCCAAAGAATAATCTCTGTCCTGCTGCAATGACTACTGCCCTGTTGCACTGACTTCCACCATCATGAAGTACTTTAAAGGCTAGTCATGCAGCAAATAAGATCCATCCTCACCCCCTCCTTGTACCCATTTCAGTTTGTATACCAGGCCAACCAATGGCCATTGATGATGCAGTCTCCTCCGCTCTCCAATCAGCTCTCACCCACCTGGACACAAGAGACTCCCATGTGAGAATGTTGTCCATAGCCCTCAGTTCATCATTCAACACTGTCATCCCCCAGCAGTTAATAATGAAACTGGACCGACTGGGCCTGAGCGCCTCTCTCTCTTGGTTGCTGGACTTTTTTTTTTTGAGAGATCACAAGCAGTCCAAGTCAGCAACACATCAAGCAAGATCACACTGAGCACAAGGGCCCCCCAAGGATGTGTGCTCAGTCCCCTGCTCTTCTCCCTGCTGACCCATGACTGTGCACCAACCCACAACACCAAAAGCACCAATAACCTTTTAAAATTTGTGCACTATGGTGGGTCTCATCAGCAACAATGACAAGACTTGGCACAGGAACAAGGTGAACCAATTGGCACTGTGGTGCTGAAATAACAATCTGTCCCTGAATGTGGAGAAAACTAAGATTGCTTCTGACTTCCGGAGAACCCACATCTGTTGGGTGCCCCCCCAATGGCTCATTATCAGGCCTCAGCAGAGCCCTGTAACGAGCTGAGCATTTGAATCAGGTGTGTTGGGGCACAGAAACATTTAAAACATGCAGGGCAGTGGTATTCCAGGACCAGGATTGAGAAACACTGATCTATACTCTAGTTGGAGCACACCCTCCGGTCCCCCTTCTTAAACAGAGGGACCACCACCCCGGTCTGCCAGTCCAGGGGCACTGTCCCCAACTGCCACGCGATGTTGCAGAGGCGTGTCAGCCAAGACAGCCCCACAACATCCAGAGACTTGAGGTACTCAGGGCGGATCTCATCCACCCCCGGTGCCTTGCCACAGAGGAGCTTCCTAACTACCTCGGTGACCTCAGCCTGAGTAATGGATGAGCCAGCCTCTGGGTCCCCAGCCCCTACTCCCTCTATGGGATTGAGGAGATCCTCAAAGTATTCTTTCCACCACCCGACAATATCCCCAGTCGAAGTCAACAGCTCCCCACCTCCACTGTAAACAGTGTTGGCAGGGTACTGCTTCCCCCTTCTGAGGCGCCGGGCGGTTTGCCAGAATATGCTTGAGGCCGACCGATAATCCTCCTCCATGGCCTCCCCGAACTAGTTCTGTAGACTGTTAATGTTGCAGAGGTGCAGTCATACGTGGCAGATGAGGCTGAATTGTCAAATATCACTTTGAGGCTGTTGAGTCAGACAGAGACAGATCGGAGATGAACTTTTAGTTCACGACTGCAGCAAAGTTAATATTTGGCTCATTCTGAAGTTGTTTAACATCAGTTGCATTCTTCTGCCTCAACAATTATTAGGACCACCACAAAATACACTAAAGGACAGGCTGGGAACCTTCATTTCTCTATGTTGCATTGAGTGTTACTTGAATTCGTTAAACACAAACACAAACACAACACAAAACGCACGGTGCAAGTGTCATTCACTGGCTGTCATCTCAGCTGTTGCTGGACATGTCCATGATCGGCACATTTAATCGAGTGTCTCAACAGTTTAGAGAGTTAACTAGAAGACACCTTCCCTCAATTTATATTAGGCCTCCTCTGTCTGAGCATCTTGATTTATCTCAATATCATGACACAGTTATCAGTGTTATGAAAGTATACAAAGAAGCTGGTCGAACAGCGGTTTTGCACAACGTCTCAAAGAACTTTTTTGCCAAGAACAAAAAATGGATGAATGCGTGGATGACCCTAGCATGCCTCATTCTTGGCCACTACAGAGTGAAGTGTCATGACCCGTGCCATGCACACCGGCATTTTGTCAAGTTTCCCATTGTGTGTTGTCTTTGCCTGTTTTTTGTCACATCCTGTTTTATTTTGAAGGTTCATGTTTTGTGTCTTTGGTTACATTACTTTCTGTGTTTTCTGTCCTTGTGATTGTCTGATTGTTTCCACCTGCGTGTCATTAGTGATCCCTCCTTGTGTATTTAAGTCTTTGTCTTCCCCCAGTCTTTGTCGGGTCGTTGTCTGCGCTACCTTGTTGTCTTGTCACCTTGCCGTATACCACAGCCACAGCCACAGTTACAGTTACAGTTAGTCATAGTTTCAGCCTTAACCACAGCCATAGCCATAGCCCCCATCAGGTAATTGTCTCCTTGGTTTGTCTTTGTCCTTTGTTTGCTACAATCCCTGAAAGTTTGTTTCTTGTCTTTGTTCCTGTCCATGCCTTGTTTCATGTTAGTGTTCCACCGTCTTTTATGTTTGCCATAGTCCCTCAGTGAGTGTTATTTTGTTGCGTTATCTTTGTTCATGTCCGTGTCTCTGTTAATGACTGTGTTAACCCTGAGTTTGTCTGCGTTCATGTCTGAGCAGTGTTCTCTGTGAGCTTTCCTTATATTGTTATTTCTATCGCCTAGTTTTGTTATTTTAGTAACCGCTAGTCATAGCCGATTTTCAGTTCTTTGTTAGATTGCTCTTTGATTTTGTTTAATTTGTTTTCAGGAGTGATTTTTGTTTCTGTTGTTTTGTTAGCTAAGTTCAAGGTCTTTCATAGTCGTTTGTTTCTTCCTCCTACGGGAGCATTTTCTGTTCTTTATTTTAGTCATTGATAATTTGTTCATGGTCTTTGTCTATAGTCCTGTCACAGTTTATGTAAGTGAGTTTCTAGTCTTGTCTTTGTCTATAGTCCTGCCACGTTTTGTGTTAGTGAGTTTCTTGTGTTGTCTTAGTCTTGTCCCCAGCTCCATTGTGTCTTGTGTTCAGGTGTGTTCATTCCCTGTGTTGTTTCATTGTTGTGTGACTCCTTTTCCCAAAGTGCGTCTTTAGTCATAGTTCCCCGAGTTTGGGTTTATGTTGTATTAACTTCGTGTTTAATAAATTTGTTTATTTTTTGAATCTAAGTCCCCGTTGTGTCTGCATCTGGGTTCCCTCATAGTTCCCCTAAGTCCCCACTTCTTGACATGAAGGATTTATTTTGGAAGTATCCTCTTTAGTCCGAGAAATGTTCCATTGTTATTCATAGGCTATATTTGGTTTGTTTATGAAATGCACAGGTTATTTATATTTTGATTTATTCTAATGGTTCAGACATATGCCTGCTGTTTAGTGAGGATAAGGAATTTACAAGGAATATCCAGTTGGCCCCTTGTAGCCTGTGCATTCTTTTTTTTCATCAACCTCATCATCTAGATTCCGTACCCATGGTCAGTAGCCTATTAGTAGGTAAGAACAACAACAATTAAACAGCAGCAACAGCCATTATTCATTGCATTATTACAGTTGTGGGAAGTTATTACAACATTGAAAGCTGAAGATTTTCACTTTCCCACGAACGTGATAAATCTCTACCAACGTAACAGTCATTACATTCGTGGGAAATAATTTGTAGTAGGCAGCGGCTATTACGTTTGTGGAAAATGTATTACGTTTGCAGGATTATTACATTAAAAGCTGCATATTTTTATAATGTTTGTGGTTTATTACGTTTGTGGGCATTATTACATTGGCGGGTGTAACAACACGACTACGAAGTCGATCATTGACCTCCGGCCTAGGGTGTCCTGGTGCCACGTGCACTGATGAACACCCTTATGCTTGAACATGGTGTTCGTTATGGACAAATTGTGACTAGCACAAAAGTCCAATAACAGAACACCACTCGGGTTCAGATCGGGGAGGCCGTTCCTCCCAATCACGCCTCTCCAGGTAACACTGTCGCTGCCCACGTAAGCGTTGAAGTCCCCCAGTAGAACAATGTCCCCAGTCTGAGCACTTTCCAGCGCCCCTCCCACGGACTCCAAGAAGGGTGGGTACTCTACACTGCTGTTCGGCCCATAGGCCGAAACAACAGTGAGGCACCTGTCCCCAACCCGAAGGTGTAGGGCAGCGACCCTCTCGTTCACCGGGGAAAACTCCAACACTAAGGTGGGGAGCTATAAGCAAGCCCACACCAGCCCGCCGCCTCTCACCGTGGGCAACTCCAGAGTAGAAGAGAGTCCAGCCTCTCTCAAGGAGTTGGGTTCCAGAACCCAGACTGTGCATGGAGGTGAGCCTGACTATCTCTAGCCGGTACCGCTCAACCTCCCGCACTAGCTCGGGCTCCTTCCCCCCCAGCGAGGTGACATTCCATGTCCCCATTGCCAGATTCTGAGTCCAGGGATTGGGCCGTCGGGGACCCCGCCCACAACTGCCACCCAAATCCTACCGCATCGGCCCCTTCTGATCCCTCCTGCGGGTGATGGGCCTACTGGAGGGCGGGCCCACGTCGCTCCTTCGGGCTGTGCCCAGCCGGGCCCCGTGGGCAAAGGCCTGACCACCAGGCGCTCGCCTATGAGCCCCGACCCCAGGCCTGGCTCCAGGGTGGGGCCCCGGTAACGCCAGTCCGGGCGATGTAGTCTTCCTTGTTCTTTGATCCATCATTGGGGCTATGGAACCGCTCTTAGTCTGACCGGTCACCTAGGACCTGTTTGCCTTGGGAGACCCTACCAGGGGCAATAAGCCCCGGACAACATAGCTCCTAGGATCATTCGAGTACTCAAACCCCTCCACCACAATAATGTGGCGGTTCAAGGAGGGGCCTCCCTGGTAAAGTCTATTCCAGGGTAGTGGAGAGGAGAATTCGGCCGATAGTCGAACCTCGGATTCAGGAGGAACAATGCGGTTTTCGTCCTGGTCGTGGAACGCTGGACCAGCTCTATACCCTCTGCAGGGTGCTCGAGGGTTCATGGGAGTTTGCCCAACCAGTCCACATGTGTTTTGTGGATTTGGAGAAGGCATTCGACCGTGTCCCTCGTGGCATTCTGTGGGGTTTGCTTCGGGAGTATGGAGTCCGGGGCCCTCTACTACAGGCCGTCCGGTCTCTGTCTGACCGGAGCAGGAGCTTGGTTCGCATTGCCGGCAGTAAGTCAGATCTGTTCCCAGTCCATGTTGGACTCCAGCAGGGCTGCCCTTTGTCACCGGTTCTGTTCATTATTTTTATGGACAGAATTTCTAGGCGCAGCCAAGGGACGGAGGGAGTCTGGTTTGGGGACCACAGGATTTCATCTCCGCTTTTTGCGGATGATGTTGTCCTGTTGGCTTCTTCGAACCAGGACCTCCAGCATGTGTTGGGGCGGTTTGCAGCCGAGTGCGAAGCGGCTGGGATGAGAATCAGCACCTCCAAGTCCGAGGCCATGGTTCTCGACCGGAAAAGGGTGGCTTGCCCTCTCCGGGTTGGAGGAGAGATCTTGCCTCAAGTGGAGGAGTTTAAGTATCTTGGGGTCTTGTTCACGAGTGAGGGAGGGATGGAATGTGAGATTGACAGGCGGATCGGTGTGGCAGCTGCATTAATGCGCTCGGGGTCCTCCCGGAAGAGCTGGAGGACGTGTCTGGGGAGAGGGAAGTCTGGGCATCCCTGCTTAGACTGCTGCCCCCGTGACCCGGATAAGCGGAAGACAATGGATGGATGGATGGATGGATGATCTATACTAAACATTCAGTAGTCACAATTTCGGTTCAAGATATCTCTCCCTTGTTTTAACTCGTTAAAACATAATTGAAGGTCACTTCAAGGGACAATATACATACTTTTAATTAATGGGAGTTAATGTGAGAGACTCCCCTGCCATGTCTCGAGTCACAAATGCATTTTTTTCAACAGGGAAGTGTCTGTAGCCAATCAGATGTATTGGCATATTTCAATAAAATTATTGATTATCAAACCATGGTATATGTATCAATATCTACTAGTGTTGCCATGATACCAACATGTATTTCAATACTTTTTGATACATTTCAAAAAAAGGAAAAAAAAAATGTCATTATTGGTTGAGACAGATAACCTAAAAATATTTTCATTAGATACAGCCTGTCTTAAGTAGGACCAAAGTCTTTAAATTTATGTTACTTTATTTATAACATTAATGTCTTCACTATCTATCTATAGTTATCGCTAGCACTAGTTATCGGTAGCTAGCTAGCGCTAGTTGTCGCTATAGCTAGCTAGTGCTAATTATCGCTAGCGCTAGTTAACACTAGCTAGCTAGCGCTAGTTATTGCTAGTTAGCTATCACTAGCTAGTGCTAGTTATTGGTAGATAGATAGATACTTTATTCATCTCCAAAGAAAAATTTGCTAGTTATTGCTAGCGCTAATTATTGCTAGCTAGCTAGTGCTAGTTATCGCTAGCTAGCTGGATTGCTAGCCAGATCGCTTCCTAGCTAGATCACTAGTTAGCTAGCACTAGCTATTGCTATCTAGCTAGCAATCTAATCTTATCTGATAAATTTATCTATGGTGGCAATGCTGTTTGTCCATGGGGACCTGCGTAGATAGCGTTTTTTATGTGACATCATCGGCAGGCGCGGCCTGAAGGGGGGGGGGGTTTACTGGTTGTCATGAAGATGTGTCTAGTGTGTATGTGTAAATGTGTGTGAATTTGTGTCTGTGTCTGTCTTAACTGTGTGTGTGTGTGTGTGTGTGTGCTTAAACTATCCATATATACAGTATATATACACTGTCCCAGGTTTTTTGAGCCGAGCCCAACCAGCAATACTGAAGCTGAGTTCAGTTTAATCATGCTCAGGCTGGTTGTCATGGAGATGTGTGTGTGTGTCTTATGACACTGAATGTGTGTGTGTAACCGACAGTTACACCTGTTGACAGTTAATTCTCCCCTTGAGGAACAGCTACTTTTTTCGCTGTCAGTTTCTCCCGAACAACTTGTGAGAAAAAAAACAATTAGACTGTGAGAAGCGTAGAAGTCTGGGCCAGACGTACGTGTGTTTGGTGTTGAGATATGTTTTAGAAAAATTAGTAAATGGTCGATGTAAAAAGACAGACTGCAGCAGGCTAAGAGTCACAAAATTTGAGATTGTATTGGCTTTCATGGAGCAGCAGAGCAGGGCAGCTGGTGACATCTGGTCTTCAGATGGTCAAGGATCGAAAACCGTAAGAGATATCAAAAGGTGAGCCGAGGTTCATTTTGAGCCGATAAAATTATCTACGATTTAAAGTTTGAATGAAGTCTCTAGGATAAAGTATGGCGAGGCAGCGGAAACTTGAAAAGGGTGAAATTTGAGGAAATTTCTCATTCATTTCTTATGGGAAATTTTTCGCAGTTTTTTGCGATTAACTTTGCGAATTATTAACAAATCTTGTCATAAGTACGTAGCACACTATTCCCGATCAAGCCGCACGTTTTGATATATAGTTGGCGAGGATTTTCTCAAAGCTGCGGGACTAGTCACACGCCGAAATTCTGGCGGAAGATGAATAATAAGAAGAAAAAACATGAGAGATTATAATAGTGGCTCGTGCATTGCCTTGTGCCACTAATAAATCAAGCAACTAATACTTCTATGTGTTTACTTACTTAAACTGGATTTCTCATGCACGACTTTTAGTTGTAATGGGGTATTTTTCCTATGTTGGAAATACTTTTTCATCCTAAAAATTCAGTGTTGAAAACATCTAACACACACAAAATTTTAACACATAAATTGGTTGAATATTCTAACCAAATGTTGGTTCATATTAACTGGAAAGTTCATTCTATCTTTAAAATTATTTTCACGTTTCTTAGGTTAAAATCTGCAATAAATAAATAAATAAGTCATTTCAATAGACTTCACATCTAGTAAACAGTTGCATTAATTGGATATAATGGCCTATTACAGAATACATGCAAATCACACCTATATTCAAACAATGTTGCATTTCAGAAAAACATGTATTCATCAAAAAGCCATAACAATGTGTGTTTTAAATCAACACTTGAATCAACAACAGTAATATTACTTTTTTATGCATGATAACATGCTCATAACCATTACTATCAAGTTGGCTATTCGATGAAAATACTATAATATGTAAAAACAAACAACAACACAAATAATTTTTTGATAAATTACCATGCAAAAGCACATTGCTGTCACAAGCACTCATAAAAGTAGTGTGCTTTATTCCAAAGTAGAACTTTTTGAAGAGGAGCACAGGTGGTCATCTCCCAGTGGAGGTATTCTATCATTTGTGCTCCAAAAAAAAGAAAGAAAAAAAAAAGAAAGAAAGACGATCATGTTGGAAAGTACAGAGTAAGCAGGATAATGGAACACCATGTTGGGGTGCAATTGTATTGATGCTCGCCTGGCAAGTCAGTCTTAAAACATACAGGAAAGCCGTCTGAAGTGCCAGAGCAGCCCATGACTCTTTAATAGAGGAAAAATAAGAACAATCCCAGGTTTCTGTAGCCGGGCTGACAGACAGTCAAAACTCCATTGAACCATGTATTACCTTAAGCCTCTGTCGTAATGACTTCATGAGTTTCTTCAGTGATAAAATTCTCACTATTAGAGACAGAATTCAGCAACTACTAACTTCAGTGGGTACTGATTTGTCTTCAAATACAGAAACCGCAGAAGTAGCTGTTAAACCTGATGTATTTTTAGACAGCCTTTCTCCTGTAGAGCTTTATGAACTAACCTCAACAATTTTACCGTAAGTTGGCTCTTCTTTTTTAGACATGATCAACCCGTCTCTGTCAACAGGCTACGTACCACAGTCCTTTAAAGTAGCTGTAATAAAACCTCCTCAAAAAGCCCACTCTTGATCCAGGGGTTTTAGCCAACTACAGACCTATATCTAACCTACCATTTCTCTCTAAAATTCTTGAGAAAGCAGTTGCTAGTCAGTCATTTAACTATCAAGTAAAACAAATTTCAAGGACTGCCTTTTCCTACCTACATAACATCAGGCACTTCCTGTCTCAAAATGATGGAGAAAAACTACTCCACGCATTTTTTACTTCCAGGCTGGATTATTGCAATTCCTTCCTTATAATCCAGAATACTGTGGCACGTGTTCTGACAAAAAACAGGAAAAGAGATAATATTTCTCCGATATTAGCCACGCTACACTGGCTGCCTGTAAAATCCAGAATCAAATTCTCCTTATCCACCAAGCATTCAGTGGTCAGGCACCATTTTATCTTAAAGAGCTCATAGTACCCTGTTACCCCAGTAGAACATTGCAATCCCAGCTCTCGCCAATTGCATCGGACTGTAGAGGATCTGAGCAGTTCTTTCAGTGGCTGACTGAGGCACCCTCAGTGCAGGAAGGAGCGCTTCCACAGGTCCTTCATTCCCACCCCTGTCAGACTGTACAACTCCAATGTATAGTTATTATGGTTAATATGTGTGATAATCTCTGTTCCTCTCTGATTACAAACATACAAACATTCAAATCCACTATTGCTGAGCATCTTCCCACAAGCTGGAAAATGTCAATAGATCACCAATGATATATCATGTAAGTTTTGATAGTATGATTGTGAAGTGATGGAATAACACTGTGGAGGATAATGCCAACGATGTGTAAAAAACAGCAAAAAAAAAGAGAAAAAAAAAACAAAGCTTTATATTACTTACAAGCTTGACTTACATCTTTGCATCATACATTGTGACAAAGCAGTCCAGTCTCATTCTCAGGGCATCGAATACTGCCGCTTTGTCATGCCCCTCATCGTCTTATACAGACACAAAAGGTGATTAGAAAGACCAAGAAAGTCTGTAAATAGATGAAGATGGGCTGGATGGATGACTATGGTTCATGTCCTGTGTGAAACCAAAAGTGAACGATCTTTCCTGTAACTAACCAAGCAGCTTTGATGCCTAAACCTAAGCAAGCTGTGACTGTTTTATGACGTTAGAACACAACTCAATTCGCCAAAATTCAGCTGTGTTTGTTTCTCGACAAACGACAGGCCACTAAGGAATTCCTAACAGTCATGGGCTAAAGGGGCAATCCGTTAATGTACCAAGCTCAATAATAAATTGCCAGCTGATTTGAGTGGCAAAACAAATATTTTAATTTGTTTGGAGTAGACAAAACACTTGATGTGTGGCTGGAGAATGACATGTCCCCAACAAAAAAGAGGAGAAAAGTAAAGAACAACGCTGGACCGACAGGGGAAGCAATATTAAGGCACAAGCCACTTGAGGACATTAAGATAGATGGGTAGATAATAATAATAACCTGGCATTTATTTGTATATTCCACCACTGGAAGGGGAGAATGAGTAAAGCGAGTCTGTCACAACATAGTCTGTCATATTTAGAGAAAGATTAAGACAGCACCTGCCTCACAGAGGGAATGAATTTGTTCTGCTCCATTCCAGCTTTCATGATGCTTTGGTTTTATTTAAAGAACTAAAATCTTATCTCTTATTCTCACTCTGGACAACATGGCTCTAAACTGCTTTTTCTGGAGCGCTGTTTGCCTCCATGGCCCATAAACGGCATGCCTGATTCACTTAGCAGGAGAACAAATCAATAAAATTACCCACTGCAGGCTGAGCATCCAGCACACAATGTCAAAAATGCTGAAAATCTTTCAATAATGTCAGTGTCAGTAATGTCAATGGGTGATTTAAATGAAGGTTTTAATTCAATGCTGGAAATAACAGATAATGAATAGACATGTTATCATAACATTTGGTTTTGATATGATACCAACACATAGTCTAGTTCCATACCTCTGCCCACATCTCACTTTGTTCAGTGACTCAAATAGGCTCGGTGTTGTGCTTACTGACATCTGTACATCCAGCTGGAGAAAAAAGTTGACCGCTTACAGCTTTGTTGGCAGGATGTCATCTATCCACATACATATACCTGACAACACAATGGGTGTGTAAGAGAGTTGCACCACCATTGAGCCTTGCTGCCAATTTGCCTCTGTGGCCAACCATGGTACTGTAAGAAAAAATACTCTGCAGTCCAAAAAGCATGACTCCATAGACTCTTATGAAAGAGATGTTTGTAAAAACATTGACATAACTGGGGCAACTGTGGCTCAGGAGGAAGAGCGGTCATCCAGAAGGTCAGTGGGTCAATCCCTGGGCTCGGCAGCCTACTTGTCGAAGTATCCTTGGGCAAAATACTGAATCCCAAATTGCTCCCTATGCTGTACATTGGTGTGTGAGTGTAGCCTAGCTACCATTGTGTAAATGGGTAAATGCAGGTTTGTATTGTAAAAGTGCTCTGAGTGATCGTAAGACTAGAAAAGCACTATATAAATACAGTCCATTTACCAAGACAGAATCGCAATATTTGTATTAATTTTTAAATTATAAGGTTTTGTGTTTTGCAAAAATTTCCCAGCGTTTATGGTGTGACGTCATCCTGATGTAAGGTCTATGCACCAAATGGACTGAGTATGCTTATTTTTATAGTAGTTTATATTTACTGGGAATATGTGAGTATCACGGCACTCAGGGCTCAGCTACAGATAAAATTAATTGATATTTTTTGCAAAGTATTAATTTTTGACTCGTCCGTCACTCATCAATAGAGAGTCTCAAATTTAAAAATGATGATTTAATAAAAGGCATAACGTGAAGTAAAAATCACACCCGTGGACAGAGAAACAGAGTGATTCAAAGGCCTGCAAAAAGATGTCTCAGTCAAAAGAGAAATAGAGTCCAGTCAGAATAAAGGTTTTTAAAATCAAGTTATTGCTCTCTTGCTGCTGAAACTCAACCAGTGTTGCTTCTGTCAGTGATCTGTCACTGGCTCATAAGTTTCTTCAGCTTTGCTTTCTGTAACAGGGTAAGAGGAGGAAATGGGTTTTAAAGCTTTGCCTGAGAGCTCAGCATCCTTGCATGGATCCCATGGTGCAATACAATGCAAATCCAGCTTCTAATTAGCTCACTGTATAAACAACCAATTAGTCATCCGCTGCCCCCTAATGATGTGCTGACAAACATATGGAGCAAAACACTGGAGCTGATAAACAGCGGGAGCTGACAACTTATTCCGACTCTTATCTCAACAGAGTTGAGACAAAGGCTTGATTAGAAACAGCTCTGTAAAGGAAAGTCAACAGTGTGGGAGAAGTTTGGAGGGAGGAAGTGGGTCTTGCCACAAATATTAGAGGGTGACTGCCTAATTTGCTTGATTTATTGTATGTATGGACTCTAATAGGTTATAGGTAATTTGGTTATAGAACAATAAAAAAAGTTTCTAAGTCAAAGTTTATTTTGATTATTTAGACAGCTTTGTTTTGTTTGTATCTTTGTCTCATAATTGTCATGTCTCACCGTATCATGACTGGCGTCATGTCTCGTTATGCACTTCCTGTTTTATTGTGAAACCTAACTCTCCTCTCGTTTCAGACCATTGACTTCCTGTTGTCTTTCTTGCCTGTCTGATTGTCTAACTCCCTGATGTTTTCCACCTGTTACCCTGCTATACATACATACATACATCTCCCTTTGTCGTGTGCCAGATTGTCTTGTGTGCTTCGTCAAGAGATCCAAACAGTTTTTGCCTTGCTCAAGACAACCTAGTAATTTTTGTTTTGCCTTGTTAAGAGACTATAGTGACTTTTTCTTTTGCCTTGTTAAAAATTCTAGTGACTTTTGTTTGCCTTGTTATTCCTATTCATCTCAGTTATTAGAACCAACCTTAAAACCGGTGCTCAATTTACCTCTGTTCCTGTGATTTTTGAGTCTGCATTTGAGTTCAAAACCACGATCCTCAGAGCTTGTTCATAATGCATCTCAGATGAAGTTGAGCAAATCTTTCAATCTACTAATAATGCTGCAGTCATGTGAAAGGAATAGGACTGTGTTGACTGGTTTGATTTATTGTAGCTGCATTCATCAGTCCATTAGCAGTCTAAGAAACAGTGCCCACTTTGAAAAGTGTGTCTCAGATGTGCAGAAAAAAATGTGTTGTACTTCTATTTTCTTTTTTTACCACCACCAACAGTAATGTATTCTGTTTCTGGCCTTGCACTTTCTCCCAACATTAATTCAGGCTCTGGTATTCAGCCTTTGTTCCGTACAGAGACTCCAAACTTCTTAACATTCTTTGGTCCACAAGGATAAAAGGTGAACCTGTAACATCAATATCATTGAATGACAGCTATGTCTCAATTCTTTTATCAGTGATCTGTTCAGCATAGCCCCTTACATTCCCCTTAGTGTTGTCTCCTGGCTATGAGCTCCATACACTTCACTCATGTTGTGAGTACATGGTGGCTGCAGGGGTTTACATCATTCAGAGAGCCTCAATACAACTAAACCACAAGTTTATCTTCAGAGATGCTATTTGCTTTGCTTGAGTACCTCTGTGTAGCGACATGCAACCCAGTATCACACCAAAACATGTAATAGACGTGCTGGTCCACCTGGTTAGTGTCAGGTTTTGCCCAACCTAGGCATGTAAAGAACACCCTGTTCCATGGTCAAGTTTGCACTGATATGAATAAAATATGCAACATGTGTTTATTTTCAAAATAAGTTTCTAGAGAAACATTGCAGCTGACAGTCATACTCTGGATTAGTGTAGGCACCAAAACTACTTGGTTTGGTGAAGAAAAAGATAGGACTTTGGGGGTGGGGGTTGGGGGTTATCCTATGGACAGTGAATGCGAGAAAAAAAAAGCAATATATTAAAAAAAACAAGAGGAAATTATTGATGTTTACAATCACAGAGGAGGTAGATGTGGTTGATAAAGTGATATTGATTCCAAGGTATTAGCAGATACAGAGGTTATTGCACATAATAACTATATAGTAGAGTTGTACAGTCTGACAGCAGACCTGCAGTAGCACTTCTTCCTGCACTGAGGCTGCCTCAGTCGGCCACTGAAAGAGCTTCTTAGCTCCTCTCCGGTGCAGTGGGTGAGCCTCCTGTCACCCACCTCTTCCACAGAGTCCAGTGGGCAGCTCAGGACGGAGCTGGCCCTCCTGACCAGCTTGTTTAGTCACTTTCTGTTCCTCTCTGTGCTGCCCGGGGCCCAGCAGACGACAGCGTAGAGGATAGCAGAGGCTGCCACAGAGTTATAAAAAGTCCTGAGCAGGGGTCTGCATACTCCGAAGGACCTCAGTCTCCTCAGGAGGTGGAGGCGACTCTGGCCCTTCTTGTACAGGGCGTCAGTGTTGCGGGACCAGTCCAGTTTAATGTTGAGGTGAACACCAGGTTTCTTTAAACTGTCCATTGTCTCAATGGCCTCCCCTTGGATGTTCACTAGTGAGTGTGGTAGTGTCCTCCTGAAGGGGGGGGGGCTGGTGCTGGGAACAGGGTCGTGGGAGAGCAGGGGGCAGGTGAAGGCGGTCTCGGGAGGGGAGAAGTGGAAGGGGGGCAGAGGGGGTGGGGGAGAATCAGATCTGTTGAAGTAACAATTTAATTCATCTGCCCAGCACTGGTCTCCATCAGCTGTCCTTCTGTCCCTCTGGCAATCTGTCCAAATCCAGATCATGGTTTTGTTATGTTTTTTTTTCTACCAATAGACCCAAATGCTAAAACTCAGACAAGGTAGGCAGGAGTTGTGTAAAAAGTGAATGGTTTTAATAAGTGATTTCAAGAATGTGCAACAAACAGATGATTCACACAACAACTGAGAT
Source organism: Chelmon rostratus (assembly GCF_017976325.1). Classification (NCBI taxonomy): domain Eukaryota; kingdom Metazoa; phylum Chordata; class Actinopteri; order Chaetodontiformes; family Chaetodontidae; genus Chelmon; species Chelmon rostratus. The sequence goes on from NC_055662.1 coordinate 529,337, forward strand.
GACTGAGGATGAACAGGCCCGAAGAGTGTCCAAATCCAGTGAACTTTCAAGGTGTAGACAGACAGGGTTTGGACTGAGGCAGGTAAAGGAAAAGGTATCAAAAATCCTTAATTGAAGTCTCAGTTAGTCAAGTGGACGAACTGACAATTCAATGAATACTGGGTGGAATCACCGGTGTTTATAAGGTGTGGAAGCAGGTGAGTCTTGATTGTCAGATCCTGAGCAGGTGTGTTCAGGAAGGGAGGAGGCTGGATCAAACCTGTCAAATACGCTCTGCAGTGAAACACACATCCAACAGACATGGGAGAAACAGACAGAAAACAGAGGGAGAGGGAAACACCAAGACACAGTGGGAAAAGGAGGGGAAAATTGCAGATTGCACAGGAGTAGTAGAGACGCCTCAAGGGGTGACTGACCTGTGACAGAGCTGATGAGTTATGAGCATATTCCATACAAAGGAGATAGGTAGGCCGGAAGGTAGGATTTGATGCTGTGACACACCATAAGGTGAATTCCAGGTCCTGATTGGTTCTTTCAGACTGGCCATTAGCTTGGGGATGGAAGCCAGAGGACAGACTGACACCCCAGTGCCCAGAAGAACTGTTTCCAGACTTGGGAAATGAATTTGGGACCTCTGTCAGAAACAATACCATGCAGAAAGCATGATGCACTAGTACATCGCAGTCTCCTCGGCAAGGGGAAGTTTTGGTAGGGCAAAAAAACAAGCTGCTTCAGAGAAGTCTTGATGGTTAGTGTAACTAACATTGGGATGAGGGTCGTCCAGTGATGAAATCCAGGGCAATGTGTGACCAGGAACTTGCAACTGTATAAGGAGGCTTGTTGTGAAGTATTCCTCTGGGCACGGACAGCAGGCGACAACATACTCCTTGGAGTGTACCGCCATCCCAGGCTACCAGAATTGTCGATTGAGCAACCTTAGGGTTTGGTTGTCATTGGTGTGGCAGGTGAACCAGGACGTGTGGGCCCACTACAGAACCAGAACTGGACTGAATTAGGCTCATACAGACAGTGAGGAGGTCCATTACCTGGATCAAGATAGAGCTGTTCAGCCTCCTTGACTATGAACTCTATTTCCCAGGTTACTCCTGCCACCAAGTATGAAGAGGGAATTTCGGCTCCAAACTTGGAATTATCAGAACTGAGGGCGTCAGGTTTAACGTTTCTTGTAACATTTCTTGAGCCAGGACAGTAGATAAGGGTAAAATTTAAACAACTAAACAGGGACCACCATGGTGAGAGTTGAGTCGTTTGGCAGTAGGAGAGTTTCTTATGGTCGGTCCAGACTACAAATGGTTGCTCTGAGCCCTCCAACCAGTGATGCTACTCCTCCAGAGCCATCTTGACTGCCAAGAGTTCCAGGTCTCCACCATTGTAGTTCCTCTCAGCGAATGTAAATTTTTTGGAAAAAGCACAAGAATGAAGCTTCTTTTGAGACAACACTGCTCCAACCCTGGTGTTGGAAGCATGCTCCTCAACCACATGCACTGGAGTGCTGGGTCAGGGAACAGCACTGCACAAGAGACATTGAGCTGCTAGCTGTTAGCATTCAGTCATATTACCTCCCAAGGGAGTTCTCGCAAATCATCGCGGTAATGGAGTACATGCCCTCATTGGCCGATGCTGCAGCAGCCTGCAAGCTCCTGCACAATGTAGTTTCACAACTGCAGACATCGCACCTCCAGGCCTTCCTCCTCATTTCTGGAGATTTCAGTCATGCTTCTGTCTTCAACTCTCCCCATCCTCACCCAGTATATCAAATGCCACACCAGAGACATTATAACACTGGATTTACTGTATGTAAGCACTTTGTATGCTCACAGTTCTTCACCCTTTCCTCCACTGGCCTGAACTGACCACAACCTGGTTCATAGTCTACCTGCCTACATACCTCTGGTGATTAAACAACCAAAAATCATTAGGCATGCGAGGAGATGGTCAGAGGGGTTCAGTATGGCACTGAGGGACTGCTTTGACACTACCGACTGTAAAGTGTTTTGCACTCCTCACGGGGAGGACATTGACAGTTTGACACTGTGCATTACAGACTACATAAACATCTGTGTGGACAACACTGTACCTACCAGGAAGGTGTGGTGTTCCCCAAACAACAAACCCTGGGTGTCCCCTGAACTGAAAGTCCTATTGAATGAGAAGAAGAGAGTTTTTAGATTTTAGCCACCTCCCAGTTCCCCCCAGCCTCTCCATAACAGCAGATCAGGTGAGAAAGGAGCTCAGGAAGATGGAGGCGAGAAAGGCATCACCTCCAGACTGCTCAGGGACTGTGCAGATTAGCTCAGGGAGCCGAACCACTTCAGGCAGGTAGTCTTAACTTCCCAACTGATGAAGACCTTGGAGAGATTCATAATGAGCTACCTCCGTCGCCTGGTGAACAGTGAGCTAGACCCCCTACAGTTTGCATTCCAACTAGGCATTTGTGTGGAAGATGCAGTCATCTACCTGCTCCAATGATCTCTTTCCCACCTGGAGAGCTCTGGGAGCACAGTGAGGGTCATGTTTTTTGACTTCTCCAGTGCTTTCAACACAATCCAGCTGCTGAGGGGGAAGCTGGAAGGAGCCAGAGTAGACTGCCACCTGGTTGCATGGACTATCAACTACCTCACCAAAACCAGTAGTAGTCTGCAGCAGCTCCGCAGGGTACTGCGCTCTCTTCTCACCTCTCCCCCCTTTACATATCAGACTTCAGACACAACAAAGACAGCTGTCATCTACAGAAGTTCTCAGAAGATACAGCCATTGTTGGGTGTGTATCACAGGAGAGCGAATTGGAATATAGGGAAGGCATCACCAACTTTGTCAACTGGTGCAGACTGAACAACCTGCACATCAACACCATTAAGACAAAGGAGCTGGTGATAGACTTCAGCAGAAAGATATCACAAAAACGGAGGTCAATGTTAAGAAAATCTGTGGTGGCATTTGCAGGCTTTCATGCAGTGGTCTACTGTTGCCGTGGAAGCTCTGAGAGGGACAGGAAAAGACTAAACTGGTCAGTAGAGCTGACTCTGTCCTGGACTGCCCTCTGGACAACATTGACAAAGTAGGCGAGAGGAGGATGTTAGCCAAGCTGACATCTATCATTGACAATCCCTCTCAACCCCTGCACGTCACTGTGGGGCCCCTCACCAGCTCTGCTGGACTGCTGCATCCACTCTGTAAGAACGAACACTACTGCAGGTCCTTCATTCCAACAGCTGAGACAGATTAGTCACCTCTAGGACTGTATAATGTAGCACTGTGTCCACACATACACTGTTTTGAACTACTGTTGTTTAACATCCTGCTATCACGTACATGCAATACCTTCTGCAATATTAATACTACACCTATGTATATATATTTCTATTCTACTGTGACACATATATGACACACTATTTATCTACTGTGCAATAGAGCAAACACTTAACTTATCCATACCCACCATGTACATTTTTTTTCAAATTCCTTTTGCAATTTTTCAATATTTCCAATTGGCAATATATATTTATGATCTTTCTGTATAAAATGTACATATATAGTCATCTGTATTTTCTTTTTTGGATTTTTTTTATTTCCATCACTGTTGCTATAGCTGTTTCCATTGCTTGCGGCCTGTAACACCTTAATTTCCTCAGCATGGGATTAATAAAGTTTTGTCTTATCTTATATATATCTCTGTCAATATTCTCAGTATTTGAACTTTTCCTCTACAAACACAAGTAAGATTCAAGATTTTGAAAAGACTAATAATGTGAAAGATTGACACAGTAATGCAAGCTGAAATATAAAATAGGTATCTTCCAGCATGTTCTAATACTTTTATTTAAGATATTTCACATATTATTAAATACAGTTTTGAGCTTTTCAAAGATATTTGAGGAGAAGAGTTGAAGAGTTTCTCACAATCTTGAGTTCTTTGCACAAATTCGCAAAGCATTGAGGACATTTGAAGGTAGTGCTGATTACAGGAGAAAATGAGGTTTCATGTGATTGTAAATTCCAGTATTGCAGTGTGTATGTTAATTGACTCAGTGCTGGGCAGGGAGGCTAACCTTAGTTGCTGGCCTGGCTGGTCAGAGAACTTCACCAAGGCTGACACCAGCAGCCTGCCTGCCTGCTCCCGCAAACTGTCAGCCACACCACAGGTGTTGATTTATACCATTAATAATTCACAAAGTTGCTTGCTCTCTTCTGTATTGGCCAGATGCCTCTCTGCACTGCCAGAGCGTGTCAGCTGCACATCGAACTGGGTATGTCACAGATGCAGAAAAGCATAAATATTTTAGAAAATATACACGAGAAACAGCCAGTGGAACAGGCTGCACATCTGAGAGGACTGCCATGTTTTAGTGGCCATCTTCACTTTTTTTTTTTTCTAAAGGTGGGAGAGAGATGGAGAAACATGCCATCCAGACAGGAAAGCCACATGTCTCCCTGTTCCTCTGATTGCTGCTCTCTAATGAGCATGGCGGATGGTGAATCTTTTCAGAGCAAATTGTTGAAGACATCTGGCCAAGCTTTCTCTCTGATGCAGCTGAAATGTCCCTCTAGATGGCGTTGGCATGGCAACCTCTAACTGCTATTCAGCAGCGTTATGGTTTGAAAGGTTTAGGGTCCATAGTTGAAAATCCATTTGGGCCTCTAGCAGAGCGCTCTGCACTCCACTCCCCAGGCTGGAGGTGCAATAAATACTCCCTCGCCCAAGGAAAAATAGATCCTCTTTATGAATTGATGGCACTCATGGCACCAACATGTCTTTGTTGTTTTGCCTTTGTTATAAGGGCCTTATTAGTGGTAACACAGTGGAGTGGTTTGCCAGTGGTAGTATCTAGAAATATTTTGCCCTAATGGAAAAGTTAAGACAATTTTTGTCACATTCTTATATGAGGTGCTGTATGAATTACTCTTTTTTTCGTCTTGTTAAAATCCAAATATAGAAAATTGCAATAAATTGTACACTGTTTTACAGTACTACACCCAAGTAGCTATAGTGGCACAGCCACTGCAATGGAAGAATTAAATGTACTCTGTGATGTGATGGTGGGGAAAGGCTGGGGGAGGAATGGAGGGGGGTGGGGGCCTTAGGTCCATCCCCACAGTTAGCTCCACACAACAACACTTAATGACCCCTGTACTTCAGCTGAGATGAGACACTCCATCCACAGAATTATCTGAAGGGTGCTATGTTTGAGAAAATTGTCTCATCTTCAGAGACAAAATTGCAGGAAACTTATCATTACAATTAGCATACTTTGGTCCTTTGGTGCATTTTAAGTAGGCACACCAAATAACCGACTACAACAGTGTTCATATTCACCCAGACAACACACACAAGATTTATTAGCTGTTCTAATTTGCTTAAACACAGAATTTCATTGTTACTACCCTGGGCACAAGTTCAAAATAATATTGCCATAATGAGTCTGACTGTGAGGTCCTTCCTTTTTAGAATAATTATTGGTACATCCACAACAAATGCAGAGGAGGAACAGCAACAAGGATTCTAACCTCCCTTTTGTCAGCAAGAGAAAACAGTTAACTTATAGTACTAAATCTAAAACTATTATTTCGTTGCAGATCAATATGTAGAACTGCCTACTCAAAAAGAGACACATGGCACGTAAAGAAACTGCAAGAACTTCTTTTGGCCGGACCTTTCAATTCAAACCACCTCAAACTTGAGTGTTCTAGTAGAATATACACACTGCTAAAGTTGGCAATGCGTTACTGTACTGCTCTGCACATATACTAGGAATTAACACACTTAATCATTTTGACCTTTAGTCAGTTAGACTGTAACTTCAGAGCACTACCACCAAATATAATTTTGAAAGAAATTCAACAAAGCCGAACATTTGGACCCTGGGCCAAAAATGATCTGTGGGTCCCTTTTAAACTCCCTTTTCGCTGGTCAGCCCCAACTGAGAAAATGATCAGTATTCCTACTTTGTGTAATTGGGACACAATAAAAGTGTAGTTATAATTCTTCAGTTCAGTGTCCATGAGGCCTATTTTAGAAGCATACAAAGCTAGAAAGTTAGAGATAATGTAGTAAAGTGAGTGCAATGTACAGGCTGCATATATAACATTTTTTCAGTTTGCAAGTTTTTCATAAAATCAAAATTGTTTCTTTACAGTACTTGATTTTTCATGCATGTTATTTGGTGTATCTAATGTATAATTAAATTTTAAAGGTTAAAGTTAAAAGGATTTGTATGCACCAAAGAAATCTGAGAACTAAAGAAAATCCATTGTCCTCCATGCTTAGTGCTAATAAATGCTGAAGTCACTTCACGACACTACAGCTTCAAGATGAGCAGGAATAATGCTTTAGTTTTATAGGTCTCTGTGTATAAATGTAGCTCCCAGAGAGCCCTGCACTCCTTCATTCGCATCTCAAATTTATGATGATTAATCGCTCAGCATTCAACCTTGACATGAGTTATTCACAGCTGAAGAGTTACAAATGTGCTGAAGGCATATGCATCACTGGCTCATGTGACCATCAATTGCATTTTCCCCTGACCTAATTGCCTTACATTTCTACATATTCAATACAAATTATCTTTGCTGCCAGATGACATCCATTGTCTTGCCACTGTGCACAGACATGAAGATTGGTTCAAGATTCTGCACATTATTATGTGTCTGCCTTTGACTATGCAACACAGCAATGAAGCAACACACACACACACGCACGCACGCACGCACGCACGCACACACACACACACACACTTGTGCTTCTATACTTGGGAGGACCCTAACATTAACCATCACAATGAAATGACAAACCCTAACCCTTAGCCTAAACTTAATTCTAACCCTTAAAACCAACCTTCAAACAGCCTTTTGAAGTTGTTGTTATTGTAGGTGATTTTAATATTTGTGTGCAAATTGATAATGATAGCATCAATACTGTATTTATCTACTGTATTAGATTTTATTGGTTTCTGTCAGTATGCATAAGCCCACTCGCTGTTTTAACCACACCCTTGACCATGTTCTAGCATATCGCATTAAAACTGAACATTTTATAGTCTCTTGACAAAATCTTCGATCATCAGACCATCATTTAATAACTTTTGAATTCCTATTACCAGACTACTCGCCATTAGGTAAAAACCCATACACCAGATGCCTATCTGATAGTGCTGTAGCTAAATTTAGGGATGTGATCCCATAGGCACTTAATTCACTGCTATGTCTCAATGTAACAGAGGATTCCTATGCTAACTCTAGTACCTTCCAAACTGATCATCTTGTTTATCTCTTTTTTAATATATGTCCTGTCACAAAAGGTTCGAAGAGTAACGCAATTTTGATTCTCTGTCCTGTACATACTGCAGAATTGACAATAAAGCTGACTTTGACTTTGACTTTTGACTTTGATAGTGCTGCAGGCCAACTGTGTATAACACTTAACTCTACTGGTCCTCTAACAAAACAGATAAAAAACAAAGGAGGTTAGCTCCGTGGTATACACCCCAAAACCTGCAAATTAAAGTAAGCATTGCAAAAAGATGAAGTAGTGTTTACCAATATGGAACAATTAATTTAGCCTGCCAAGATTGTCTTAAACCCTAAGCGACAAAGTTAGACACAGTTTCAGTTTTCAGTACTTGGACCAATTCTGTTCACCCTATATATATGCTTCATTTAGGCAATATTATCAGGAAAGACACAAATATTTTCATTGCTATGCTGTACTACTTCATGTAGTCATGAAGTAAATCTTCAAGCATGGCTTTAAAATACCTGCATGGCCTGCTACCTTTCTGATACTATACTTGGACAAAACTGAAGTTGTAGTACTTGACTCTAAACACCTAGGAAACACCACAATCTAATGGTATAGCTACTTTGGATGGCATTAGCCTAGCCTCCAGCACCATCATTAGAATCTGGGAGTATTCTTTGATCAGAATCAGAATGTCCTTTAACTCTCACATAAAATAAATTCTGAGGACTGCCTTTTTTTACCTATGTAACAAAATTACAACTATATGTTACCACAACACACATGCACAAATAATCACAGTCAATTGCTCTTTAAATTTGCACCAGCATTTATTTAACTTCTGGTAGGTCCAGTGGAGTTTCTTCAAGCTCAGATGATGATGGGGCCTTTCTGTCACTTTGTCAGCAGTTTAACAGCAAGCTGGTCCTTGCAGAGATCACTGATAACACACACAGCCGATCTCTTCCATGAAAGGTGAAAGGTGTTCAGTGAACACAAGCAGTCTGTTACTCATCCATCAAGTGAAAGGATTGTTGCCTGGGCTATTTAAAGTACAAACATTTGAATAGGAAGATTATACCTCCTACAGCAATTTGACATTGCAGTGGAAAGGTAGCGCTTATTTCCTTGGTGACATCATGGCCTTGTCCCTGCAGTTCTGGTGGGTCTCATCCAATGGGAAACCAGGATTTGGATTCAAACCAAATCTTGCACTCGAGCGACTGGCGAGGTCTGACAGGATTTTGGCTGAGGTTTTTTTTAGGCTCTAGTTCTGACACATTCATCCTTCCTTAGTTGATCCCCTTGGTAAGGTCTCATCACTGCTGTTTATATTCCTCCTGATACAAATTTAAAATGCACTACAGGAACTGTATGATGTCATTAGCAGTCACATGACGAAACAACCAGATGATGTTTTTCTTGTAGCTTGTGATTTCAAGCAGACTTCGGAACTGTTTACCTAAATTTCACCAGCATGTCCAAATCCCCACTGGGGAAGCAAGCCCTTACACCATGTTTACGCAAACATTTTAGACTACATTTCCGTGCTTCTCCTGCCTACTGACTCCCAGCTGATTAAAGGGGTCAAACCATCATTAAAAGCAATTAAAATGTGGACCGATGCAGTTACAGCAGTTCAACACGACTGTTTTGATTGCTTAGACTGGCACATGTTCAGAGATGCTTCCAGCCAGGAGAACCACATCAGTATTGTAGAAAACATTATCAGTGATATCATACAATAGCAGATTTGTTGATGTTGTGATTACAAAGACAATTAAATAAATAAAAGCCTGGATGAATGGAGAGGTAAAGGCCCTATTCAGAGCTAAAAAAGCTTTTTTCAAGTCATTTGACAAGGAAGCATACAAAACTACTTGGGCAAGCCTGACAGCTGGCATCATGCAGGCAAAGCAGAGACAAGAGCAGAGACTCGAGAGAGACTTCAACACCAACGACACCACAGACATGTGGCAAGCAATCCAAACCACCGAGGCTACAAAAGCATCATGTGTGAGGCCATGTTGCTTGATGAGCTGAACACATTATATGCTCACTTTGATCTCCTCAAAAAAGAGGCAGCTGTCAAGTCTGATGAGAGTGAGGAAAGCTGCTAATAAAATCACTGGCTATGTCCCAAACTGCTTTGAGACAGCCTCCATGGTCCTAATGCCTAAAACGTCTGCAGTGTCTGGTCTAAATAACTACCGCCCTGTGGCAACAACCCCCATTCAAATGAGTTGCTTTGAGGAAGTGATTCTCCTGTACATCAAAGACAACATCCCAGCCAGGTTGAATCCTCACCAGTTTGTATTTAGAACCAACAGATCTGTAGAGGATCCATCTCCACTTCCCTCCCATAAGACTTCACACATGTTGAAATAAAAATACCTTATCAGAATGTTGTTTGCCAACACAATCATCCTCATGAAACTGTTTAGTAAATTTAGCTCTCTGGGTGTGAGTACCACACTCTGCAACTGGTTATTTGACTTCCTCACAAATAGACCCCAGACAATTCAGATTAGCAGTGACACCTCTGCTACTCTCTGGACACCAGAGCCCTCCACAAGCATGGAGAGAACTGTTGTGAAGTTTGCAGATGAGACCACCACCGTTGGCCAGATTACTGAAAATGATGAGGATCAGGAGGAAATCCTGATCCTCATCAGCAGAATGGTGCACAAACAGCCTACTACTCAATGTGAACAAAACCAGGTAGCTGATTTTTGATTTTAGAAAACTTAAGGAAACAAGGAAACTTAAGAAGGCCTAAATTCCTATTCCAAGTTCTTCTTGACTTTTACAGAGCAGCAATAGAAAGCATCCTGACTGGAATGCGTATGGCCCAGGACCGGGTGCTCTGCAGCACGTCATTAAAACAGCCCAGATCAGTGGTAGCCATCTACCAAGCATCAATGATAAGGTAAAGTGGGGATACTGCACAGACTTTCTGCCTTCAAATAAAAGGTCAACATCTTGCATGCATTATTTTAGAAGTTGTAAAAATAATTAAATTAGTGTCTGAGGGAAAAATCATAAACGTCAACAACTGCATGCAGCAACACTGTTTAGAACGTTAGCAATCCCATAATGGTTTGAGTACCTCCTGACCTCACACAACAAAATCATAAGGCATGCCTCATTTAACTCCTCCACAACCATACTTTTATTGGCAGATAATCCTTTTAACAACTGGTATGGATTCCCTTCTTGTTTACCTTCATATGGTCAATACATGTGCAATGCAACACAGCAGACAGGCTGCTCAGTTTGAGTTCCTCTGGCGGAGGTTCTTGTCTTTGTGGTTGTTGGTTGAATTACTTTTTACTGGTCCAGATTGTGTTGTAGAATGACGGATAAAGAACATTTGACCTTGATTAAGATTTTCCTCAAACAACTTAAGACATTCAAGAACAAATATTTGCTTTGTTGAATATCATGAGCATGGTTCCGCAGGCCTCATGATTTATTACATTTATAATGGTGATTTTCTATCAGTGAGGCAATACTTTTTATTTATCTGTACAGCATCACCCTCACAGGTTGCTATTTGTTGTTTTCAATTGGTTGTCATTCTTATGTAATATGAGCTGGCTTGAGGGCAGATGCTAGACTGAAGAGAGAGTGCTAAAGTTGAGATACCGATACGTGTGAGTGGTGTGCTACTGTAGCATCACTGACTGACATTTGTAGAGACTTCAATGGACATTGTTTAGTTTAGAAAATAAACAAATGATACTGTTTGTTAACCTAAATAAAATGAAACCAACCAAGCTCAATGCATAGTTGCCAAAACGAGAGGGGGACTGTAGACATGGAACTGGGCGCCCAGCCATGCAGTTGGGTTGGTGACTGCAGAGAACAAGTGAAAAAACAGTGGAAGCTTCCTTTTTTCAGTGTCTTTTCAACCAAGACATTCAGTAATGCTGTGACCTGTTAGCAGCTGGTACAGCCACAAGGTTCTGTAGGGATGAAACTCCCTACAGCTAAAACCAAGTAATTGTACAAGTACTACCTGTTTCTCCCACTAAAATATATTTTATATTTATACATACCTAAAATAATAAATGTCACAATAGTACTGTGTCTTTGTGTGAGCTTCAAGTTGTAGCTTTATATTTTTTGTATAAGCCAGGTTGTAACAGGCATCATTATATAAATCACCCCTAAGGAAGAATATTTCCTTTTATGATGAAGACAAATTGAATGCATGTAACTTGAGGATTTCTATGTGCAGTCCCTGTATTTCCATTCTTTTTCACTGCATTTGCCAGTCAGTTGCTATAGCAACCCAAGCCGAGGAAGACTAGTGTTTAATTGATCCACTAATGCATTTAGCTGCACACTCACCACTAAGTTGCCTTTGTTTTCAGGTCACATTTTAGGGACAGGCATTTACATAAAAGCATTTGCTTTTGCCAGAACCAATCATTATAAGCAGTTTTTACTTTTTGTCCTTTGGCAACAAATGTGGTGTAAACACTGACTATTAAAAGCTACAATGTTGCCTCATCAGGGAATTATTATAATACTAATGCTTATGGGAAACATAATACGCTTGGCAGGCACATTCTCCAAACAGTCAGTAATATGGGGAATAATAATTAATTGTTGCATTACAAACAAAAGCAATTCCCAGTACTCAGTCACCATTAGGCCACTATATCTATTATATACTTTTTACATATCAGGGTGCAAAAACATCTAAATATAAGCCACAGAATGGGGAGCCAACAAATTAGAAGAAATTCTTTGTCTCTCTCTCTCTCTATATATATATATATATATATATATATATATATATATATATATTCTACATATATATATATATATATATATATATACACACACACACATATATATACATATATATAGAGAGAGAGAGAGTCTGGATTTTAGTGGATATCAGTGTAAAGTTTAAGCATCTTATGTTCGAGCATCCAAAATGGTGTTTTAGTCACTCTTTTACCTCAGCATGAAATACATTTCACCCCAAATATGAAGAGAATATTGGTAAATTCAGTCTTATATACTTATACCAGTATTAACCATGGGCAGATCCAGGAGCGAGGCTGCAGAGGCATTGACCCCAACTGAAATCTGATTGGCCACTGAAGTGCCTCTGTTGCTTCAGAGCATTTAATTTGTGGGATTTTGAAAGATACGATGAAATCAACATCATAGTTAGTTTGATTTCACCTGTGAAATCCACTTCAAGAACATGTTCTACTTTGAAACTACTGCACTGCACCTGTCTAACATTGGGTAAATTACTGTTTGTGAAGATTCTCATTCATCCAGTACATAGTACTTCGAAATGCTTTACAAAGGCAACTGGACTTTCTTGAGGTTCTCAAAGACGTTTTGGTTCTTTTATTTTGAACTGACTGGTGGTGAGTCCCATGCATTTACCCTCTTGTCAATTGGGTGTTGTTATGTATCAGGTGTGGAAGTAATGGATTACATTTACTTCACTACTGTAATAAAAGTAATTTTATTATGCACACATGCATGTACTTTGTTTTTACTTTGTAATGGGTGCAACTTGAAATCTAACAAAAAATGGATAGTTCCAGTTCTTGGTCACAACTGGCTGAGTCAAGTTGTAAAATACTCTAAACACACACCTGTGACCGCATTATATCGGTATTACCATGCCAAACAAAACACATCAGATTTTGTTGCAGATTTTGATTTACTGGGTGGGCAAAGCATGGATGAGTGGTGGAAAGAGATGGACAGGATAGACGTGGTTTCAAACAATCACCAAAGTAGAGCTAGCTCTCTGTCAGTTTTGTGCCACTGTAAACAACTAGAAAGGTATTAGTTTATCACTGGCAATAATATTTTCATTGGACTCGTGAAAAATTTTGGCAAGAAGCATATGACAAAACATCCCATGACTAAGCGTTAACAGAGGCAGACTTTCAGAAAATCAGTAGTGTCAGGCACTGAATCCAAATACACCTGAGGATCTTGTAAACAAAGGCTGGTTAGATGTGCAGCTCCATATGGGATGGTGAGTTAAAGAGGACAATTGATTTATCATTTATCATCCAACACGACAAGAACAGTCAGAAGTATGCAACGCTATCACAAAAAACACAAACATGGCGGTGAAAGAAAGTGCACCTGTCCAGAGTGAAACACCCCTGCAAATAGGACTGCTAACTTAATGAAACACAACTTCAACACTTGCACAGTTATAGTGGCAATATCCAGATAAATGTTCATAATCACCCAGTCTTTAAGCATGCCTTCCACTGCATCTGTGTGTTGCTGGTCCTGTGGGTTGCATGGCAACCATATTTTATGAAACCTTGCCAGGTACATTGAGTGAGCAAACAGCAAAAAAATGCAATTTATTGCTAACTAATCATTGTTCCACCAACCAATGTAGTTCTTCAGTAGCATGGTTGCCAAGCAACAGACAGGCATAGTAATATGCAGACACAGTGGAAAGCAGGCTTAAAGTTTGGGATGATTCTGTTTTACAAAAGCAGTAAGCAGCTTTATTTTGCTACATTGCGGAAGAACTTGTACCTTCAGTGAGATGTGTGGGGTCTTTGTGCTGTTTTTTCTGTAACAGTTGGGACTGCCAGGCTGTGAAGAGTGGTTATTGGGGACAGAGAGGCTGAGAGAACTATTGGTACAGAGAACAGCTCAGTAGGCTAATCATGACATGCACGCATGACGCAAAGAAGATGAACGAAGAGCAGACTGTTGAGGACTTAGCTGTTAAGGACTTTAGGACTTAGCACAATGTTTAGAGAACGATGTTCAAACAAGTGAGAACAATAACTACAAAGAGGGACATCAACACAAGTAACTATAAAAGAAGGAAAGGTCTTTTCATCATAAAACCAACCTTCTCTGCGTGGTGTCAGACTGTTGGGCCAGTTCTACTGAAGCCTATCGGTGAAGCATGGAAAAGCACACTAAAACCCAGCAAATCTATGTCATATGACTTTTGATGAAAAAATGCTTTTACCAAATAAAAGAATTCACTTCACAGATTTACTCACTGATTTTTCCAGATATGCACATTTGTTTATTTGGTTTGCAAATATTATCCAAAGAAGATTATGAGCATAGCCTACTTTACAGGGCTCACAGTAAGTCAAATTAAAATGGTCATCATGGCAAATAAAAAAAAAAAGGTTGCAAGTGTCCCTTGAAAATATTGAATTTAGGATAAGTAAGTATTATTCACAAAATCTGTAATCTTTATTCCTGTCTCTTCATTTTATTTCAATTCAGAGGCTGCTTTACAATGATTGATAGAGCTAATAATATCTAATGTTATGGGAATATCACATATTCAAATTAAAGATTTCCACTGATTATTAATTGTCCATTGATGTAAGATTCAAGATTTTTTATTTTCATTGAGCATGACATGTCAATGAAATTTGCATTGCAAACCCCATGTTAGAAACAAGATAATAAGAAAGATAAGAAAGATTATAAAATAAAATTAAGATAACTACAATAAAATAAACCAACATGCAATAAATGAATATTTGTAAATGCAATTAAAAATATACCAAACAATCAAAAAACAATAAAATATACCAGTGAAATGTACCAACAGCAGCTGAAATATACTAAAATATATATACTGAATGCAAGTGGCTGACCATTTAGTTAAGCGTGTGTGTACTTAAATGTTAAATGTTGTGGCCCTGTAAAAGTTGACAAGCAACCGAGAGGAGAGTCCAGCCTGTTTCAGCTTCCTGAGGAAGAAGAGCCTTTGTTGTGCCTTCTTCACCAGGTGGGAGGTGTTCATGGACCAGGAGAGATCAGATGTGATGTGGAGGCCCAGGAACATGATGTTGTCCACACGTTCCACCACTTCTCCGTCCATGAGGAGGGGGGCGTGATCCGTCTTTCTGGACCTCCTGAAATCCACAATGACCTCCTTGGTCTTCCCTGTGTTCAGCACCAGGTTGTTGGCTGAACACCACTGGGTGAGCTGGTGTATCTCCTCTCTGTAGTGGGTCTCGTTGTTATCTGTGATGAGACCCACTACTGTAGTGTCTTCCACCAACACAGTCGTGAAGTTTGGCGTATCTCCTCTCTGTAGTGGGTCTCATCTCAGATAACAACGAGACCCACTACAGAGAGGAGATATGCCAGCTCACCCAGTGGTGTTCAGCCAACAACCTGGTGGTGAACACAGGGAAGACCAAGTCCTGGGCCTCCACATCACATCTGACCTCTCCTGGTCCATGAACACCTCCCGTCTAGTGAAGAAGGCACAACAAAGGCTCTTCTTCCTCAGGAAACTGAAACGAGCTGGACTCTCCTCTCGGTTGCTCGTCAATTTCTACAGGGCCACAATTGAAAGCATCCTCTGCCTTAGTGTGACAGTGGGTATGGCAGCTGCACGGCACAGGAGAGGAAACAGCTGGCACGGGTGGTTAAAACTGCACAGGGCATCGTGGGCTGCCCCCTTCCTGACCTAGACTCAATACATGAAGGCCGGGTCAGGAAGAGGGCGAGTTCCATCGCCACGGACCCCAGCCATCCGGGCCACAGACTGTTTGTACCGCTACCATCAGGAAAGCGGTACAGGAACATCCGCACCACCACTAACAGACTGAGGGACAGCTTCTTCCCCAGAGCTGTCAGAGCTATCACCTCCAGCAGCCCCTCACTGCAGTGAGAGACTGTGAGAACTGTGAACCACTGCACACCACACTTTACACCTCCACCTCCACCTGCACCTTCTGTGTACTTTACTTTTAGGTCCACACATATACTTAACATAATTATATACATTTTATTATATTGGCACATTTCATTTTCATTGGCATATTTTATTGTCCACTGGTATATTTTATTCTGTCGGTACATTTCACTGTGTATATTTTATTCTGCTTGTGTATTTTATTCTGTTTGCACATTTCACTTCCATATTTTATTGTTTATTGTTTAGTATATTTTATTGCCTTAGTATATTTTCATTTTAGTATATTTTTAATTGCTTTACGAATATTTTTATTGCGTGTTGGTTTATTTTATTTTATTGTCGTTATCTTAATTTTATTCTTTCTAGTCTTCTTATCTTTCTTACCATCTGTTCCTAACATGCAATGAAAATTTCATTGACATGCTCAATGACAATAAAGACTCTTGAATCTTGAATTGAATCTTGAATCTTGAATCCTTAGACAGACCTCGTCGATTTTGTTGGCCAGAGACTTGGTGTTAGTGAGGAAGAGACTGTCTGTGAGGGTTAGCATGAAGCCGGCTCTCTTGCCCCGCTTTTGTTTATGGTGCCTCCTCCACCTCCTTGGCTCTGGGGTCCGTAGCAGCTCCGGTGGAATAAAGTCCAGTTTAGGGGGTGTGTGGAACCCGAACTGTACTGTACTGTACTGTTAAGTTCAACAGTTTGGACTGCTGTACTCTGTCAGAGCTTCCAGAGGGGTGATGAACGTGGAAACCAGTAAAAACAAACAAACAAAAACGGAAACACAGGAGCTACAAGCTGCTTTGTCTGCATGCGCCGCCATCTTGGAGAGGCTATACAACTTACCCTTAGCTAAAAAAACAAGCAAAGGCATGTATTTTATGGCAATCACAAACTGAAAACATCAAATGTTATCATCAGAAAATACTGAATCATAATTATGAAGCAGTATCTGCTGTTAACACCTGGGCTGTAATGCCATTAGTCTGGTACCCTCCTGTGGCTAATGTACCTAAAGCCTGGTTACCATATGAAGTATTGTAGATTACGTTACATAACATTAGCTAACATGATCAGTTACTTTGTTAGGATATTATCACAATTTAGCTAACTGACTGAAGTTCATCTGTTACTAACCTTAATCACATATTGTATGCGAGGGAAGGCCCAGTGACCATAGTTCTTTTATATATTGTTGGTGTATAATTGTCTGAGTTTTGTCCTCTTTTTTGGTTCATTGTAGTGAGGCTATGCAGATGAAGGCTGTTGTATATTTATAGTTGATAATCTCTCTATACAAATGGAATTTTGCTTGATTCGTCTTCATTTCAGAGCAAAAACTAAGAACATTGAACTTCCTGGCTACCTATCTATACAGACTACTAGCCACTGACTTGCACCACCACATAAATTTACCTACCAAAATAAGCATTTTTTAAATTGCAAAGTCCACAGAATTATGTGCTTGCTGCCTCTCTTCCAGACCACATGTTTGACACTTCTTTCAAACTCTGAGAACCTTTTTCCAGTTCAAGTGCTTGTTAATTTGCCTGTGGATTCATCTGTCATCCTGACAAAATGCTTCTCTTTGTCAATGGCTGGATCTGCTATATAGGTCATCATTAAATGCGATGAAGAGGCCTCAGCAAATATCCTACTGTTGCAAGGTTAGGTAATGTTGTGGCCAGCATAACTAAAGTTGTTATACTCTATTGCAATAATATTTATTTTGATCAAATTGGGAAGAAACTGAAATATGTGGTATGTGACTTGCTGGTAAATAGTTTTTAATAGGATAAAATGTCAGAATTTAGAGCAGCTCCCTTTGAAGCTGAAGGTAAAGCACTAAGACACAAGGTGAGGTAGCATGCTGTGGATGTATTTGCCCCATGTCACTTGGAGCCAAAAGACTGTGTGTGCATGATGTGACCAAATCTCACCAGCCATTACTGCAATTTGCAGAAAATTGACAGCATCATAGAGGCAGGACTGTGAAAAGCAGAAACGTGCAAGACCGAGTAATTCCCCTCTAAAACAGGACAGCATGAGTGGGTAAGTGTGTGGTGCTTTACAAGTCCCCAGCAGATTCCAGTGTATACAGTAAGGCATGAGGGGTAATTATTAATTATCCCAGACAGTAATGCTGGAATAGATAATTATGTGACAAACATGACATCTTCAATCTTGCTGCTAAGTGATGAATGTCATGAGGAGACTGCAATTATGTCATCTCATTCATATGGGAGTATGGTAATTGCAAAATAAAAAGCACTTCAGCTAATTTTGGCTCGTTCCTCAGAGTCTAGTCTTGAAGGTAGGCTTGTAATCACTAAAGCACATTGAAAAAATAGACCACTGTGCATATTTTAAGTGGGAAATATCAAGTATTTTGTCATCCTTTAGATAAATTCACCAGAGGTACAATGCTGACAGTAATAATTCAGATGTAGAATGTAAGTCAGCATAAATGCCTTAAAGGATTTAAGAGGTGCAGCTCTATACAGTATTGTATATGCAGTATATCCCTTACTAGATATCACTGCCAGATGGGTCTCGTACAGTTTTTTGTGCCTGATTGCTAAGAAATTGTACCGATTGTGCTCTCACACTGGCAAAGCACACAATTACACTCGAACTTATATCTTTATTATTCTTCCCTTCTGAACCCTTTTGCAGTTATTCAGATGGGTATTGTGACAATTTTATCTTTAATACAAATACACTAGAAACAAATCAGATTACAAAAGATTGCAGATGCAAAGACTGGGGCCAGTTGCTTTACAGACATGGGCCCATGATAACAGTGCCAGGGCACACTGCCAACCCTGAGGGAGGGTTACATTTACATTTACATTTACGGTTACATTTATGCATTTCTGAGTACTGTCACAGTGGTGGGACCTGCTGCACTGCTGAACTTCATACAAAAATGGCTACATTTATAAATGGTGAATGGATGCAGTTATGTAAACTTTTTAATCCAAAAGACTTTACAATTTGCCTCTCATTCACACACACACACCCAGCTACCATACATGGCTGTGCATTAGGAGCAATTTGGGTTCAGTGTCTTATCCAAGGACACTTTGACATCCAGCCAGCTTTGCCTCCTGAACCACAGCCACCTATTGCACAAAACTTACTTGGGTCTTCACTTCTCCCATTTTTCCCTAAACTTCTCATGTGGTGTTCCAATTGGTCCAATGGATTTAAATCCTGATTTCCAACTCCCCAGGTGGGAACTTTGCCCCTCTGCAGCTGCTAGCACTGTTCTACACCATGATTTCAATTTTGAATTGGCTAAAGTAATTTTGGCTGTCCTTTTAAAAGTTAATGCTTTTTAGTATTTTGGGTATATTGCCTCACAATTCTGTGAAAAAATGTGAAATACACAATCTGTTATGTTTCAATTAATCATTCAATTAGAACATTGACATTTTAATTATATTTAAGAAAATGTCATCCTATAGGCCATGGGTTTTTACATAGAAATAGGACTCATTATCCATTATCATTAGCCATTCAGAATACCAAAGACAATTCTTACATACTAGGTTCAGTTAGTTAAGTTAATCATTGTTTGCAATATAATACAGAATTATGAAATCATCTTCATGATTCAAAGTGTGATTTGTTCTCTTGAAGCTATAATATTCAAAATTCTACCAGAATCAGTTTTTTTTCTTTTTTTCTTTTTTTAATTCTGGACAGGAACAGTTATCTTACATTTGTTACTTTGGTAACTGGTTGAAAAATACAATGAAGACATGAACCTTTTTCACCATAGGTTCCAAATACAGCAAGTTTAAAACTGGACCCAGGTAAAATGGCTGCAATGGCTAGCCATTGTGACATGTCATATCATGTATTTAATGTCTACTGTATTTCTATAATAAACAGAAACCTTTTACATGAAAATTAATATTTTAATTCATATAAAACTACCACATATAAAATGTACAATAAGTATGTTTACATTCATTTTTTTCTGTGGATTTTGAATGTAATATGAAATTCAGCAAAAAAGTATGATAAAAGAATCTAATGAACACCAAAATACCGAACTGGACAGGGATGGTAAATTCATTTATGAAGAGAATGTGAACTCATCTTTATCTTTGGGTGCAGGAATCAAGTTCCATCCATTAGAATTAATTATTAATTAATTAATTAGAATTGCTTCTTTTTGCATAAGTCCAGCTCATCATTTACTTTTGCTGACATTTTAGAAATTCCGTGAATGTATGCACAACATCTGGAAGGAAACGCAGTTATGGCTGTGAGAATAGGTAATTATTTTTCTGAGCCTTGGCAAGAAAGAAAAAACTGCAATTCCTAAGGGCTTGATTAATAATAATGCTGGGGGAGAAGCACTGAAATAATGTGGATCAAGATTTGAAACTGGGCACTTCACAGCCTTTATAAGGTGCAATTACATCTCAGCAGCCCATTGTTAAGCTGATCATATGTTCTGTAAGTGCCCCACTCTTGTTGACTTCCTTTAAATGTCTATTTTTGGCAATTAGTTTCAAATCAAAAGGATCAATGGAAAGGAGCATCCATGTAGCCCCTCAGTCCAGGACATAAAATCAATAGCTTTCAAAATAGTTGTGAAAGCCAACATACAAAAACACTATTTACATTCCATACCCTTCTACCCTTCTATCTCAGTGAAAGCCTGCTAAAATGAACATTGCTGTCCTTTTTTATATACATATACAAAAAATGCTTCATGTTATGCTCCTTTGGTTTTGCCCAAAGAGCATTTCATGGAACTGAAGTGTCAGCATTAACAGAAAGGCTTGAATTGATTGTGCATTGAGGTGCAAGTGACAGAAGTAAAATGTATCCGCTGGAAGGTGTCTGTGATGGCTGCATCCCACTACCATTTTGTCATGCTGCATGGTTCAACTCCAGAGGCCAGCGCTGCTATTGAGTGTCTTCAGGATACTGATTTAACCAGGCGCGTGGCTTTTTTTCAGGTTGTAGGGGCACATGGGATGCCCTGGCTGAAGGGTCCCAGACTGATTGCTGGTTACTGGGGTTTGATTGGTTCTGCTTCTCTCCCCACAATGGGACTAAATTCGTGGGACAGCACGTAACAGAGAGGAATTGACCATATTGTCCAGAGGACAGTAACCAAAGTAAAAGATGAATGAGGGCTTGTGATTTGTAGTTAGCCAAGATCTTGCCGTGATTGTAGTGACTTCTGAATCCTTCTCTTGTTCCCAAGAAAAAAGTTGCTTTTTTTCATGTTCTTATTTATAAATGTTCTTTCTCTCTTGCTTTGTCTCGTTCATAGTCTTCCTTTCCATTGTCTGACAGACAGAAAATTAATTCATTACTACTACTGAATTTTCAAAAATATATATATTTGTACTATTTTGTTCATTTAATTGAGGTTAGATTAGACTACATTTCACTGAGTATTAATTGATTGTATTTGATGTTGTGTGGCCCTTAGTATTTATTTATTCATTCATGGCAGTCAAATACAATTTTGATATTTCGTTGATTTTTTGTCCAGGTATGACAGGAAAGGCAGGGGGGGTCACTAAAAACACAGAGATAAATCCTTTGAAAATAATGAATATCTATACAGATTGTGAGACCAGAGATCAGTTGACATTGCCATATGACTGGCGCAAAACAAATTCCGATCCATCACCTCTATCAGTTCAACTCAGTTCAGTTTATTTATATAGCTCCAAATCACAACATAAGTTGTCTCAGGACACTTTCCATATAGAGCAGGTACAGACCGAGGAAAAACTTCCTTTTGACAGACAGAAACTTCAAGCAGACCCTGGTTCTGGGTTGGCGGCCATCTACCTCTCTTGGGTTAGACAGAGAGAGAGAGAGAAAAAGAGAAAAGGCAAGTGAGGGGGGGTGCACAGAGATGTGATCACAGTGATAGTTCTAATGATAGACTTTTAACTATATGTAGTGTATATATAGTATATACATATATGATATATTTATGTATGTAATATGTACATGTTCAGCACGACAACATCATTTGTCAGTGCCTTTCAAAGCAATTGCAAATCCATATTACTATTTTCTGATCTACTATCTCTTGTTCTATTTCATCGCCCTCTAAGAGCTGTCACTATTTTGTTTAACCCGGCGTGTAGCGCTGTCATCACAAATTTCTTTCCCTCCACTGTGCATTGTTGTCCTACTCGGTTCTTTGTACCCCCTCTCATCTCCATCTGTGATGAGGACAACAACTGCAGAGTTGTCAGAAAACTTTTGCAGGTAGCAGTCAGCTGATTTCTCCGTGAAGTCTCCAGTGTAGAGGATCGATGCCAGGACTATTCTCTGCCCCCTCTGCTGCAGACAACCATGTCAGGCCCACAGTGCTGTATGGGTGGTCAGTTGGTGAGGTAGTCCACGATCCATGCTTTGAGGTGGTGGTCCACCTTTGTGTGCTTCAACATGTCCCTCCGAAATATGGGTTGAACGGTTTTGCAGGCAATGGAGAAAAAAAACAAAAAAACATGATTCTCACAGTACTCCCAGCCTTTTCCATGTGAGAGAGGAATCTATCTAGGAGGCAGATGACAGCGTCGTCCAGCCCAATGCTAGGTTGGCAAACTGCATTGCATCCATTGATAGGGGTAGAGATGGACCAGCCTCTTTAGGGTCTTCATCAGGTGTGATGTCAGTGCTAATGGTCTGCAGGCATTGAAGTCCTTGAGGTGCAGAGTCTTTGGCACTGGTACCGAGCAGGATGTTCTCCACAGCTGTGGTTGTTCCTAGTTTCAGAGTCAGATTGAAAATGCGCTCAACTATCCTGCCCAACTAGTCTGCACAGGACTTGAGAAGCCTTGAGCTGATGTCAGGAAATGCATAGCTGTTTTTTGCCTCCTTTATCCTCCTCTATAACTCCCCCTGCTCATTATTCAGCTTCTCTTTATTTCCTGTTTCCCAAAAGCCCTCTCTTTCCTTGAAGAGAACCTTCATGTCAGCAGTAATCCAGGGGTTGCTGTTGGAAAAAACACTGTACAGTCCAGCACTCTTCACACAGAAGTTGATATAGTCTGATATACAGTGTCTGAGACAGTTTTCTCCCCATGAGCATCACAAAGTACTTCTCAAACAGTCCCTCAAAGCCTCATCAGCCCCACTGGATAATCTTTTCAGCTGACTGCTTGATTATGGCAAATAGAGGTTTGTACACAGGCACAAGTTGCATGGGCATGGGGTGCAATGGGAAGGTAAGGGAGAGGTGACAAGTTATATGCCTCCTTAGTATTGGCATAAAATAAATTCAGTGTTTTATTGTCTCTGGTCTAGCATGTAACGTATTGAGTGAATGTGGAGGACAGAGGGCATGATTAAAGTCACCAGCAATAAGATGAAGGGAATGTGGGTGTTGTGTCTGCAGCCTGCTTGTAACAGAATGGAATTACATCACCGGCCATGTCAGCGTTTGCAGAGGGCAGGATATATGTCGCTATCTTGCTAACAAGCAAGAATTCCTTCAGTAGATAGAATGGCCTCATGGCAATATCCAATGGCTCAGTAGAGTAGCTTACTGCAGAGTTGTTCTTTAATAGTGATGTGTCCAGAGGTCCTCTATCATTCATACTGCCAGTCCTCCTTCCTTCTGCTTACCACTCTCCTCTCCAGAGTAAGTCTGATTAGTCATGTTTCCTAAGTGGACTTGATGTCCACACTTAATTTCTCATCGAGTTTCTTCCCATAATGAGTGGAAACTGAGTCCTACACTGATGCGAGAGACAGGTTTGGGAAGGTGAAGGTGGATCTGTTGGCCTTACTAGAGAATGGGCAATGGGGTTCTCCATGACTGCACAAGACTAGATGCCTTCTCTCACCAGCTGAGGCCCAGAGCTCTCCTTTACATTCTCCAATGCTCCACCTAGCTCCGATGCCAAATGTTCCCCTTATTCCATCATCTTGGATTTGTGGGCTACGCCTCCCACCCCTCTGCAGTGGTTGGGCTGACATGTCGCTATCCATGGCACAGTCAGTGCCTCCCTGTCTTTTCATGGGGTTCTGATCTGAGAGGGCGAAGATTTACAAAATAGAATAGGTATTTACGTACTGTAACTCCGGATTCTATTAGTATTGGAGTAGTCCTCTAAGATTTAGGCCTCCTGCTGCACCAGCATTAGCTTAAGAAAATACTGGCTTTTGGGAGCAGAGCTCAGGTCCTGAAGTGATATGTACTGTATATGAGGACTTGAGAGGCAACTGCCAGAAGAAAATCCTCATGACTGTGCATACATACAGGCATAAACAGAACAGAGACGGCTCTTAGAGGGCTCTCATATGCTCTGTAATCTGGATTTACAGTGCATGGCTAACAAAACCTTCTTGGTAAAGGTTGGGGAAAGATCATGGTCCTACTTGAAATAAATGTTTCCTCTTGGTTTGCCTTGTTCCAGACCTCTGAATCACTGCCCACCTCTCCAGTATGCTCAGTGATTCAAACAGCTGTGGTGTTGTTCTCATTGACGTCTGTTTACCCTGTTGAGAAACACTTGATCAATCAGAGCCAGGCATGTGGTATGCCCAAACATCCACCCCAAAATCCTCCTGACAGCAGCATAATCCAGCTATTCTCCCAAAAGAATAGTCTACATGTTTGTCAACATGTTTTATTAATTATTTTTACAGATAAGTACTTGAAAAGAAAATCTGAGAGATGGTCTGTAAAATGAGTAAGAATATATGCATATGAACATATGAAAATTGCAATACTGACTCTGCAGAACTAGATGGAGATGAGGAACTGATTTTGTAATAATCTGTCTGTGCTCTTGTGTTATACAGTCCAGGCAACAGAGGACAAAAAACATTCACATGGAGGATGACACTGAATGAATCCATGCAGGAGTTGAAGAATACCATTTGTGCCTATCTGCTACATGTCAACCAGCTACGAGGTGCAATGTTTTTTTTTTTTCATAAAACACCACTTTATAAGGGACAGGAAAAGGATTTGTGAAATCCTGGGTATAGGATTTTGACTGGTGTCACTTTTTCTACATACTGATCACTGCAGTATTTGACAGTTTATGTCTGCAGAATTAAATAGAAACGTGATTTGCATGTGACATTGAGCGTTTTAGTGCTTCAAATTGCATCTCCCTGGAATTAGCATGCAGACAAGCCATCTGTATGTATGTGGCTGCTCTGAGAGGTTCAAACCACTGCTTTGTTCGGGGCAATAGGTTATGTAGAGACTAGAGCCAGCCCTCTCCTCATCTCAACACTTACCTCCCTCTTTTGTACTCCAGAATTGATGCACTCAATAGTACAGTAGGTTTTCTTTTAATCTTCCTGAATTGATGCCACTGCTTTTTGTCCACCTTAGCTCTGGGTTCAGAATGCTCTCAACAGTGGGTGCTCTTTTGATATCATCAATGAATCCCCCACCCTCCCACCACCACCCCCATTTTTTGAAGCACAAATGTACAAGATGTGTAACATTAGAGTTTGTATTCCATCCACCACAATAATCATATATTTCTTTCTTCAATCAGACTTTTCTGAATTGGGAAAATGTTATCTCTTTCTCTCTCAATCAATTCTTACCCCAAAGCAGCATTCAGACACCTATTATATTTCAACTCAATATGATGCTGTCACTTGAAATCAATTTTGTGCCTCAGAGGTTCACTTCTCTGCTCAAAATGGGGATGGCGAAACTCTCTTGGACAACCAAGGTAATTCTGAAATGTTCCCAAATGTCTTTTCACCTTTGTGCTGTCTGTAACGTCGACAATGATTCTCTCAGATGTGAGACTAAAGAAAGGTGACGCTTTGCCAAAGTGCCTTCAAAAGTGAAAAAGAAGAAAGAACTTGCTGGACCTTTTTTCTTTCATTTCAATAGCCCCAAAGTTCTTCTCTGATGGCTTTACAATCTGAAAAACATGAGGAAAAACTCCACAAACGTGCACAGCCATACACAGAAAAAAAAATTGACATGGAGAAGAGACAAGAGTTGCTAATAGAGGAGCTAATTGTAGACGTGACTTGTCTTCTGTAAGATAAAAACCCAGATCAGAGATGTGTAGATGAACAGGGAGAAGACATGACAGGCGGACTCAAATCATGGTTCAGTCAACTTCAGATACATGGTGCACGTTATTCAGATAAAACCAGTCCAATAATACAGTCCAAACTAGACTTCGGTAGAATTTGAGAAAAAAAAATGATAAAGTAATAAAGGTACACTCCGAAGATTCAACATAAGTTCCAAAATCATTCAATCAATAGCAAGCTTAGGTAGAACCAAAAAGAAAAAACAAAAAGTAAACATGTGAAAATAAATTCACAGGGTCACAGGGTCAGTTATCCTGGGCTGCCTGATGCTGCTTGAGAAATGGAAATTACACACTTCAAAACATGTCCATTGGCACAAAAGTTGGTTGGTGTTTAGTCTGAGCATGTTGTCATTCAGTGTTGACATTTTTATTATCTGATCATGATCATTATCTGTCCTGAACCATACCGTAACATTATACTTGCTTGCCAGAGTATAAATTCTAAATTAAGAAATTCTACCTTAAAATGTAGTAAATTTGTTATAGGTACATAAATAGTAATCAAGTCTCTGTTTAAACTTTAGGATTATCAAATTTGTGTGAGAAATTCTTTGCTTTTAATATTTCAGCAATCTCAAATGATTTAATTTTTGTTTCATCCCTGAAAATTAAAAATTCTTAACTGTTTTTAGAGTTTTAAAATTTTGTTAAGAATTATAACATACAGTATAAATGATCAAAATTTATATCATCTGCCTCAAGAATTATGTGAAACTGCACGCTGATCTGCTGGCAAATGCAAACAAATTGCAATGAGTTGCCCTAAAGGAATATATTTGTGAAAATGTGTAGAAAAGCATTTATTTGATCAGTGCTGAAATCACCTGCAGAGCTATAGAATCAATAAATGTGTTTTAAGCCTCACACCTTATCTTGAGACTTTAGCATTGACCTTCCATTAACCATTACACAAGCACTTAATTGCACCTCAGTCAATAATGTTAATTAAGAAAGGCTTTTGCTTCAGTTTTAGAGATACGTGTATTCATGTTATGGTAGAGTAGTGATCTTTGGAAGGGGATGTTTGAAGTTGAAAAAGCTACCACAGAGTGAAATATTTCATGGTGAAATGAGTTGTGACGCTGAATGTGTTTCTCTGCACTAATCTGAATGAGAGGTCAAAGCCGGAGGACAGTGATACCAAAAGTGATGGGATACTCAATGTCCCACCTTAACCTCTCATTCTAACTTGGCCCAGTGGAATACAACAAATGGTGTGCATAATTGAACATTACTTCCCTCATGATTTCTTGCCGGGCTGGTGGGGATTCTCCCAGGTCAACAATTATGTCACTTTAAGGGGAAAAATGACGCTAATTTTGCTCTTTGATCTCTCTTAAATGATAATTGAAGCCAAGAATCATTATTAGTCTTTACGGAAAGTAACTCATAGAGAGTGACTTAGATATATCATTTCCAACATTATACTTAAGTCTTAAGAAAATGGCTGTAAATGCCTGTATGCCTGCAAAGCAAAACAGGCATAGCAATCTGGGCAGGTGATAAAATCACTGAGAAAGAAATATCTCTGTCAGCATTTGATACCTTTAGAATAATGACCATCACCCTTTTTCCAGAAATGTATCTTCTCTAACATTCACTTTCTAATTGTTTTGTTTAAATTTGGTTTCTGGGTTTGAAGACATTATAACATATTCCTAACTGTCATTGGCTAAAGGGGCCATCCCTTAATGTACCAAGCTCAGTAACAAATTGCCAGCTGATTTGAGTGGCAAAATATGGAGCATTTTGCGGACATTACTTTTAATTTGTTTGGGGAGGACAAAACACTTGATGTGTGGCTGGAGAACGACATGTCCCCAGCAACAAAGACTAGAAAAATAAAAAACAACGTTGGACCGACAAGGGAAGCAATATTAAGGCACAAGAGACTTGAGGACACAAAGATGACTAGATTGAAGCGGACAGACACGAAAAAAAACCCACCAGGATGAATACCAAGATGTCTATGTCATCCTGTCGGGTTTATTTCTCCATAGGAACCTGCTCACTATACATGATCCCTTACATAATTCATGGTCAACCTCTAACTAAGCATTAGGTTCATCTTAAAGGATGAGGCTGGTATTGCTCTATTTGAAACAGGTTTCTCCATGTATCATCAGCAAGCAGCTGAATTGGGCTGCTGAAGCAGACCCAGATCATCACCGATCCTCCACTAAATTTCACAGTGGGTGCGAGACACTGTGGCTTGTAGGCCTCTCCAGGTCTCCGTCTAACCAATAGACAACCAGTTGTTGGACAAAGCTGAAAACTGGACTCATCAGAGAAGATGACCTTACTCCAGTCCTCTAAGGTTTAAACCTCAGCCTGGCTCTTCTTTGCTTATCATTGATGAAGGTTTTTTCTTCTAGCTTTACACGACTTGAGCCCTGCCCCTGGGAGCCTGTTTCCAACCGTTGTCATCATAAACTTCACCCCAGCTGCCATTTGCCATTCTTTTCGAAGGTCACTTGTTGTCATTGCCGTATGACATTGGAATTAGTCAGTGGAGAGTCATTTTCGCCCTCTGCCAGCCTGTAGTTTTGTGGCCCCCAATGTCTGCTGCTTGACCTTGTTCTTATGAACGGCTGTCTTAGAAATTTTAAGGATGAAAGCAACCTGACGCTCACTGTATCCCTCTGCCAGGAAAGCCAGAATTGAACTCTTCTTTTCCTGACTCAAAACTTTTCTCTTCAACTCTTCTCAAGAGTTATTTGTTTTTTATTCCAATTACCTTGGAGATACTACTAGCCTTGTTTTTGCCATCAAGCTGGTCCTATTGCAAGAGGGTAGTGATGATCACAACAGTGGTTTTTATACTTTTCCTTGATAAAATAAGATTTGGTTCTGGTGATCACCTGATCAGTACACTAAGTAGAGTGAGGTGTGCTTGTGTTGGAATTCAACAGACACTGTAATGGAATAGCTGTCATACATGTAGAGATGCTGATTTCAGAAAATTTTGAAGTGGTCTCAGGTTTTTTCCAGAGCTGTATATTGAAGGTGCCTACCTGTTACAGTAATTAGTACAATTATTGAATAATTTAAATACATCCTTTCAACTCACAACAGGTGTTTCAGAATTCAGCTGTGAACTGTGTTGAGTTACAGTGATATATGAGGTGGGTAAATGATGCCCACATGATGATGTGACAGATCATTACAAACACTGTGAAATCAGTAAGCATTTTATTATGATCAGCTATGCTCTCAAAAAACTTTTTTAATCCGTAGACCAAGACAGTTTTAACTTACATTAGTTACTTTTTATCTTGTAGTCTATAAATGACATTGAAATAAAAACTTTAAGTGCTGCATATGTTCCAGCAAGGATGTTAATATCCTATTTTAAGTGCTTATGTATTCATAGATAACAAACATTATTTTTACTTACTTAAAATAGTACAATATAAAGCCCTGGTGCAGTAAAATAAAATAGAATCTAAGGCAGGCAACCAGAATAGTCTCAGGTATTTTATTGTATAATAACATGTCCAGTACTCATCTGAGCCGATTGTGATAGCTTCACTCTACTTCCAGCAGTTCAGCAAGGAGTAGAGGTTTGATTTGGTTTGATTTCCACCTAGAATGTGGTGGAAGAGCTCATTTATTTTTACTTTGTTGGGATCTTTTTTTTTAAAGTTTGGCAGCATGATTTATCAAAATATCCCCAAATGCCATCTGAAAAAAAAATTTAACAGGTAATTACTGTGTCAGACAGTAGGAAGAAATTGCTTCAGCTTACAGAGGTTTCTGTGACAGGTGCATTGTGGGAGAATTGATTCTTACATAGGGGGTAAGTGAATTGTCATTACCTGTCTGTTCCGTATGACACTTGGCTGGGTGCCATCTGATTTGTTACAGGAGTTTTGAATTGGCCTGCCACCCTCACTCCAGCTCGCAACTGACTCTCCACATTAGCAGGGGGAAGATATAAGCCTTCTCTTTACAGGTCAAGAGCTCAGCCACTCAGAGGTTACACATCAGTCAGCCAGAGTGTGAAATTTGTGAAGTTGAGTAGCAAAACTGCTAGCATGATAGATGTTTGCCTTTTCTCTCTCTTTGCTTACTCAAACACCACAAGATGGATATTTCGATGGAGGGGAAATAAAGGAAGAATAAGAAATGTTGGATGGCTGCTCTGCTTAGAATGGTTGTCGATTCATTCTGAAAACCACGGCAAGAGGGATCAATACAATATGTGTTCCTCCATTAGCTTGATTAAAAAGAGGGATGGATGAAGGCTGCAAGCTAAACAACTTTATTCCATGGATTATACAAGGGTAAGGGCTTTGGTTATAAAGAGCCACAGATTAAGAGCAGATAGAGGAAAGAGAGAGGAGCACCGCAGTCACGGAGCGGGGGTGACCCCAGGCTTTCAGGGGCCGTATAAGCAGAATTAAACAACCTGGGCAGCTCTGGTTCCAGCACCACATTGTTACTCATAGAACAGTATATCTTGTAAACTGTCCATCATATAGTCACAAAACATACTACCGCATGGCCAGAATTATGTAAAAAAACAAACATTACACCCATATGTATTGTATGTGAAGGCCTTTATGTACAACCGCATGATTCTGACCAAAATGAGACTCACAGTTTTTTCTACTCAGAATTGAGATCACAAATTTGTCTCACAGTTCTTAGGGGCACATCGATCTTTATTGCAATCCATATTTTTCATGCAGACGGTACAAGCAATATGATTATGGACTAATGGTTAATGACACACAGCTTTTCTCTAAACAGACAACTCATATGCAACTGCATAAAAGACTAAATGTAAGTACAATCAACTAAGTCTGTTGTTCACTATTAAGACCACATTTAAAACATATTTTGTTTTCATTGCTGATGAATTACTGATAAAAAGAGACTCTCAGGCTCATGTTTAACTGTCCTGCCCCCCTCTTCCCTGTACACAGCTTGTTGTGTGCAGTACCACACACTTGTCATTTGTTGATGCAGTTCAGGGAGAATTTAGTTGTGTTTTGAATCAACAGGGATTGTTGGAGGTCAGGGCTCTGAGCAGGCCTGTGAAGTTCTTTCACAGCTTCTTGGGAAAACCATTTCCTTATGGAGATCACTTTGTGTCGGAGCATTAGCCTGTTGAAATAGGAAATAGACACAAACACAAACTGCTGATTCAAAGTTAGATGAACACCATTTGCTTGTGAATTATCCCTGCATGCTGGACGATAAAGTATAAGGTTAGGGGTGTTCACAGATTTTTGGCTAATAGTTTAAGTAGCCTATGTCATGACCCGTGCCATGCACGGCGGTTTAGTTTAGTTTTTCTCTTGTTGACCTTTTGCCTTGTTCCTTGTAAGTGTTCATTGTAGTGTTTTCTTAGTTCTTGTTCGTTTCTCTGTTCAAGTCTGTGCTATCCCTAATGTCTTCATAGTCATGCCATGTTTTATGTTAGAGTTCTGTATTGTCTTAGTCTGTACCCTTGCCCTGTCTTGTTTGTATTTTGTGAAGCTCCCCATTGTGTCTTGTCTTTGCCTGGTTTTGGTTACTTCCTGTTTTATTTTGAAGGTTCATGTTATGTGTCTTTTGTTACTTTACTTCCTGTGTTTTCCCTCCCGTGTGATTGTCTGATCGTTTCCACCTGTGCGTCATTAGTGTTTGCCCCTAGTGTATTTAAGTCCGTGTCTTCCCTTTGTCCTTGTCGGTTCGTCGTCTGAGAAACAAAAGTCATAGTCCAAGTCTGTGTTCTTGTTATACTTCATGCCATAGTCCCATAGTAAGTGTTTGTCGTGTGGTTCCTTGTCATGTCCGAGTCGTGTTTCATGTAAGTGTGTTTTTGCTGCGTTGCCTTTGTTCATGTCTTGCTTTATGTAGGGTCCCTGTCCTTAGTGTTGTCTGTGTTTCCCTTGATTGTTAAAGTCCCATGCCATGTTCTGTTCAGGTGTGTTGTTTGAAAAGCTTATAATTTAGTTTTCTGCCTAGCCGGATTGTTCTCCTCGTTAAGAGCGATTTTCATATCTAGTTCCTTCAGTAGTCAGTTCTGTTTTCCTAGCCCATTGTCCTTTCCTCCTTCGGGAGTGTTTTCTGTTCTTTATTTTATTCACTGAAAGTTTGTTTCTAGTTTTGTCAATGTGTTAGTTCTGCCACAAGTTTATGTAATTAAGTTTCTTCTCTTGTTATAGTCCGCCACCTTTTGTGTTAGAGTTCTTGTATTGCCCCTGTCTCATCCATGCCCCATTGTGTTTCTTGAGTTAGCGTGTTTCCATTGCTCAGCTTTTCCCTGTGTTGCCTTGTTGTGTATACATAGCCCTTGTCCTTAAAGTGTGTTAATTTTAGTTCCCATAGTTGTGTCTTTTGTTGTGAGTAATAAATTTATTTAAGTTGAATCTAGCGTATCCCTTGGTTTGTCTGTGTTCATGTCCTGATTGAGTTTTCCTTTTATTGTATTGTCCATAGTATTGCCCTGTGTGTTAGTGAGTTCCTTGTGTTGCCCTAGTCTTGTCTCGTTGTGTAGCGTGTTATTGTTTATCCATAGTCTACGTCCCCTTTGTTTGTCTGCACCTGGGTTCAACCCTTAGTTTCCCCTCATAGATCCCCCTAAGTCCCCCACCTTCCTGACAGCCTATTTAGTGGAAAGGTAGCAGTTATAATGTTGTTCTTCTGCTGTGGCTCAGGAGGTAGAGCGGTCGTCAACTTACCAGAGGGTTGGTGTTGAGATCCCTGGCATTGGCAGTCTACATGTCAAAGTATCCTTGGGTGAGACACTGAACCCCAAATGGCCCCTGATACTGTGCCATTGGTGTGTGATTGTGGTTAAAATGCTTGTAATAAGCAGGTGGCCTGGCCATCGTATGAATTTGCGTGAAAGGGTGAATGCAGACTTGTGTTGTAAAAGTAAGAGTGGTCATCAGATGAGAAAAACGCAATATAAATACAGTCCATCTAGCATTCTCCTGTTTATTATTATCATTATTATCAGCATTATTATTCAGTGTATTTTGATAGGCTCAAATCAGAACAAAAGTTGTCTCATGACACTTTCAATAAACAATTCCCCCATGAGCAAGCACTGTGCAAGCATATTGAGGAAAAATGTCCTTTTAACAGGCAGAAACCTGTGAATGGACAGAATCAGGCACAAACAGACGATTAGGAGGACTGTTACCGGGTCAGATTGGCGTTAAGCTTTCTTATTGATGGACTCGATCTACCATGTAGGAGGAGTTTGGGCTCAGGACTGGTTCCATCCGCAAATGTGTTGCCGGGAGAGGGTTTTGGGTTTGATGTTTCTGGACCCGGGTCAGTACATGAGGGTGAAGTTATATGGACTGAAGAATAAGGACCACTAGGCCTGTCGGGAGTTATGCTGTTTAGCAGACTGGATGTGAGCCAAGTTCTTATGATCAGTCCATACCAAAAAGGTGTGCTCTAAACCCTGCAGCCAGTGGCGCCACTCCTCCAGCTCCACGAGAGAAAAAGGTACAGGGATTACTTTCTGGTCTGAACATTGAGAAAGTGCTGCCCCGACCCATGTATCAGAGACATCCACCTCAAATATGAACTAATGAGCTGGGTCCAGTTGGATTAGGATGGGAGTAGACCTTAAGTCTTGTAAAGGCTGCAGTCGCTTCTGAGGACCAGGAAAATGGGAGTTTGGAGAGGTTAGTCTGGTAAAGGGGACCACTACTCGGCTACAGTCTTTAATGAAGCAGTGGTAAAAATTGGCAAAGCCCAGGAAACGTTGCAGCGGTTTGTAGGGGTGGGACTTGCATTTCTCTGCCTTAACAGATAGTTTGTTCTCCAGCAATACCTGCTGCACATGGTGAGTGTGCTCCTCCTGACTCCAGATACATGTATCAGAACATCATTTACCAGGTATTTACCAGATATTCAAAATTCCCAAAAGGGGTGTTAAAAACCATCTTCCATGCCTCATCAAATTCTATACTTTCCTGACATCAATTTTAGAAAACATGGTAAGCTGATGATAAGTGGGAATGGGCATTTGTTTTTAATGGTGATAGCAATCAGACACCTGTAGTCTATGCATGGACGGAGTGATTTGTCTTCCTTTGAGACAAAGAAGAACCCAGCACCGACAAGAAAGAAAAAAGGACGGATTATACCAGCAGCAAGAGAGTCTTGGATATACAGTATGTTTCCATTGCTTAAATTACTTGAGTCCTTTAATAAAGACGTCGCAGAATGGAGCTTCATTCCATGAACTTTCCGCTGCATACATCCGAAACTTCACTGAGTGATCAGCCACACTACAATTTCCCTGTTTCAGTCTTAGTAATCTGCCAGCCACATCCAAGTAGTGACTCATCCAGGTTCCTTGGGTGAGAGAAGACAAACAAGGCAAAGCCGAGAACAGGTGAGGATTTGGGCACCTGAGCACAGATGAACAGGAGAGTCAGGAGGGCAAGTTGCAGACAAGCAAAAAACTAACAAACTGGTACTTAGCGTCTTCTCTTTAGGTCCTTGTCGGAGACAAAAGGAGGGGAAAACACAGGAGAAGGGAAAAAGGAGGAGAGACTGCAGAGCTCCACAGTTTCTTTTCGCTGTTTTGAGACAGCATATTACATAGCTCCAAAAAGGTTGTCCTTGAAATTTGTTGTACGTGGGAATGTCCTGATCAAAGGTAACTCTCAGATTCCTTACAGTAGTGCAGGAGGCCAGGGCAATACCATTCAGATTAGCTCTATCATTAGATAGTGAATTCCTACAGTGTTTAGGTCCCACTACTTAAACTTCAATTTTGTATTGTAGAGTGTAAGTTCAGTGACAGAAAGGTGCAGTTCATCCAGGTTTTTTTAAGACATGCTTGAAGTTTAATATAAGCATAGCAACAAAGATTTTTGGGTGTTTCCCGATGTTATTTCCTGAGGTAAATAGACATAGACATTCACCATAAAACGACTATGATAATACTATGCACGTTCATATGGATACCCAAGCCCTTGCTATAACCATACCTGAGTTTCCTTTGAATTCGAGTCACAACCTCTGGACCCATAGGTGGAGTCAGGCCTACAATGGATAGATAGCTTCTCAGAAACTGTGTTTGACAGTCGGAGCACACAGTGGCAGGATCCATGCTGCGAGAACTGAATGTGATGGTGGGAGACACAAAGGTCTGAATTGAGTCTTGCCATGGGGGACATCAGAATGAGTTGAAAAAGCTATAAACTGGATAAAATTTGTAGTCAACTGCTTTGTTACTTTTCTATTAGCGTGCACACCACCTGCCGTGTACAGGATTGAATTACTCAAACTTTTTAACCTGTGATGGAGACTGAAGAGTGTAGTAAAACGGGCAGAGCTTTTGGAAAGAGCTGGAATAGTACCAGACATAATGCAACATTTTTCCAGACTCTCAATTGTGTAGCACAGGTACTCAAGGTCTGTATGTAATTTGCTCGCTTTTCTAGCAATGATGACATTCATTCTGATGTCTCAAATTTTGACAGTGGAATGCAAGTCAATATGAGTTTGAATGAGTTCAGTGAGGTCGAGTACCTTGCCACTGGAAAGAATGTACTTGAAAGCACCTAAAAAAAGAATCACCTACTATCAAAAAATTCTGGATTGCTAAAAAAACAGAAAAAACTAAAACAGACCTAGCAAAGCTAGCAGTAGGGTACAGGCAGCATCATAAGCTATAACCAGTTGACAGCCAAGATGAAATTGTTAGTAATTTAAAATCTAGAGGTCTGATGACAACATTTTTAAGTCTGTTAAAACATAGAGGTAAGATAATCAAGATACAAAAGTGTAGCATAAAATTGTGGCGTAAAAACTCGATAAAAGTTTTTATGAATTTGTATTGGCGTGAATGATTCAAACTATTTTGTCTCAAGCTTAGTTTGTATGATCTGTTGTCAGGGCCAGAAGCAGTTGCTTAGTTGACACATGTTTCAGGTACAGCTCTGTCAGGAGAGAGGATGACATAGTGCGGTGGGGATGTCGGCGACAAAGCAGTTGGCATGTTGTAGTGGCAAGGTTGGCAGGTTGTCTGGCTGATATCTGGCAAAGTATTGATGTTCTCCAATATGCCTATCAATGGCACTAATCACACTCAGCAAGAGGCAGCAGGTTGCTGCTCATAGGACTGTAAACCTCGATTTGGGTGGAGGATAAGAAAGGCCCGAGCCTCCTGCAACTCCCTGTCTGCAGCAGTCATACAGATATAAAGAAATATTTCATTTCTGTAACAATACATATGTCTTCAATTTAAGTTGTGCTTTTACGAAGACATCTACCTATCTGCCAAATATCGTTTGAGCTTTTTTTAAAATTGATGTGAGATTTTAATGTTTAATGTCACCAAGTCATATTTCACCAATAAAGCTGACTTAAGAAACTAAAATTATGCAAAAGACTCTTTCATTTTGATTGAATGTAATAATTCATAAGTATGTGATGTCATGGTTTGACCCATTTGCTACATTCTTATTTTAATGCTGGTTTATTGGCTATGTTGTAATTATTACTTGCTGCTCAAATACTCAAATATACTCAAAAAATCAAATATTTACAGTATATGCTACTATTCAATCAAATGTGATTTGTTTTTTTCTTTTTTGTAAAACATATCTGACAATTCAGATATGGTATGGATAGTGTTTTTACACTCAAACCCAACAGATCCTTACCTCAAAACTCACAAGACGGAAAATGTTGAAAATAATTTGTATTTGTATGGTATGTAAAACCTATGACAGTTCAGCATTATGACGTTTTATTTCAACTTTGGTCTTGAGTGTCAAAGGTCATTCTTGACCTTAAAGAACAGTAATTTGACGGATAATCTGAATTAATTGTCCTTGGACAAGTTTTTTCAGAGCTGGTGATGAAAGCAGATCTCTCATGGATAAGATTGAAAGTTTTTTTTTTTTTTTAAAGAAAGCTGGTAAATGGACTATGAATTACGGTAAGATGATTTTGTCAAACTCAGGTCTTATTGAAAGTAAGACTTGAGATCTGAGGTGACTTGATTGGTCAAAAAAAAAGAGCAGAGAGACAACCAGACAGGTTGGAAAGAAGCCGTTCTTTTTTGAAGTCAAAGTGATAGTGAGCTCACAAAACAACTACTGTGTGCACAACTACAGTAAGTAGAGTCGTCACAGTGCAAGCAGAAATGGGCCTGTAAACTAATGTTTGGATAATAATTTTACTGTTCACCTTTATTTCTCTTCTGAACAAGTGTGTCTAACCGATCATCCGACTGGTTGTGTTTCTTGACGTATTTTTGACGTCTTGACCTATCTTTAGTGATGTTACCATTAGTTAAGTACATTTTTTCAAAATGTATTACATGTTACTAATTACTGTCATTTGAAAGTAAAAAGCCCATTTCTAATATTATAAATTGACTTGATCAGACCTGTTGTACCTACTTGCTTGTCTCACCCAGCAGATGGGCTCTCATTTTAATCTCTGCAGCTGTCTGCACGGTCTCTGTGGACTGTTTCATTTTCACAGGTGTTACTGCAACCTGAAGTGTTTATTTTTCTTCGAGTCACTTTTTTTGACAATACACACGTAAACAAGAGGTTGATGCACAATGGCAAGACACTGAAAAAATATATTTATCTACATTTTGCAACCTTGATGGAGCAAAATGTACTGCTCTCTGGTCAGGCAGCCACACGCTCACAAACACACACCTCTTTTGCACCAAGTTTGCTCCAAGCTGGAGTTATAGCAATGGCTCACATCTCTCATCATGCTGTACTGGACAGAGTTGTTTGTTTAGTTTTATTTTGTTTTATATTCCAAAATGCAAATGTTACTTTGTAGCAATAATGTTTATACAAAAGTGTTTGTAATCCAGGACGTGGTGGTTTGTGTTGGTCATTTTTGTGCTGTTTTACAGTTTTTACCATTAGTGAGGTGGCTGGTACATTTGTCGAACAAGCTGTATTGACAGTAATGATTTTGAGTTCTTGTCTCCTTTCATAGATATTAAAGTATTGACATAGTTGTTAGCTGCTGAATGGTAGCATGTCAGGCTGTATGTTAATTGTAATGATATTACCGTAAT
Organism: Chelmon rostratus; assembly: GCF_017976325.1. NCBI lineage: Eukaryota > Metazoa > Chordata > Actinopteri > Chaetodontiformes > Chaetodontidae > Chelmon > Chelmon rostratus. The sequence continues at coordinate 567,400 of NC_055662.1, forward strand.
CTTGTTAGCAATACATTAAACTGCTTCGGAAAAGGTAATTATTACTGTAACATGTTACTTTTGTAATTCATTACTCCCAGTACTGGTCCCTGATCTTAGCTATGAACTTGGTGAGTACAGTGTAATTATTAGTAATAGGAATGATAGCCACAACTACGAAAATAAAATGAATAACATGAGTTGGAATAAACCAGAATCAGTGTTTTGCTCTGTCTCTAGTAAATATTATTTTAATAGAGTATGTTGTGATATTATAATTTTTGGGGTGCATTCTACCTAGGCTTACATGCTAGTCAAAGTCTATTTCACTATTATTGAGTTTTTCAAATCCCAAATTTAATTAACCTTCTACGTTGACACTGTCGTGGATAGACATCAGCATGATAACAAGCAGCACATTGTGGGCAGAAAAGCTGCAAAGCCAGTGCCAACCTGCTGTCATGTTTGTTTTACAGATGGCTACTGTGTATTTTTGGACTGTAGATGTCTGCTGCTGAGTCAGGTAAATAGGCCGATGTACATTGGCGCTGGCCTCTGTCCACAATGACCCACAGAGAGATGAGAGTCTTTTATTCCACTGACAAAAGTGTTGAGACTCCTTTTATTCTGGCATGAAATCTGATCGGAGGGAAGACAGAAGTCCCCAAACATTGGGCCACTCTGAATAAACGTCTCAGCTCCACATGTGGAGAGGACAGCTTCAGTCTAAGCTAGGCTGCAAGACACACCCAGCCAGCAAACAACGTGACCACGGTCACTGTGTTTGGCATCTGAGATGACAGAAATAACACAGTGCTGACCAAGCTCACAGGGAGTGACATCAGCAAAGTCTGTGCAGTGTATATGGTTTGGGACTTTCAGATGATAACAATAAGAAGTAATTCATATTGACCAACAACCTGGTAGGCTCTCATAAGGACATTTAGTGATTTATTTTTAATGGGATGTTTTTGGGAAGCAGTATCACTTAGATTTATATGTCAAATTCGTCCTGTAAAATTGTAAGAAATGCCTGTAATATAGTGTGAAATGTTTCTTTCAACAACATTGTCTTGTGTTTTCATCATTCTTTTCTGAATTCTACAGACTCACTAACAGACCAAAAGGTTTTAACTGACATCTTAGGGCTAGTGACATGTGACAAGTGATACTGATGGCAAGTGTCATGGAAACGTGATAATACCATATTGCTGTATTCTAGTGAACAGTTTCCAGAGACATCTAAGAGAAGTGAGACTGACTTTACTCCAGTGATGTGCGGTGAGGTTCATGGCTGGTGAGGCACTGACGTCGTCACTCAGATTTACAAATGAACCCTACAGAGTCAGAGGAGCTTATTCACCATTTGATTGGGAGCAGTTAACGTGTTATGTTTAAAATTTCATATCAGCATTGTTTACATATAGAAAGTGTAGCATAGAAAAAAACATTTAATTTTTAAAAAAGTTATTACCGTCTTACCTTGACTTATAAATGAAGTCCATGCGCCTGTCCTTCTGAAGAAAAGCATTGATAACTTGTTTGTAGAAGTCTTCCTTATCTTTCCAAGAGATTGACGTTCATCCCTCACTGTTTGTGAGCTATACAGTCAACAACATCCGCCTTTAGTTTCACAAAGTCAAAGAATTTGTCATATGTTGACATGCTCTGCAGTTTTGTGTCATCAATGCACTTGACTTGATAATTCTATCATTCTGCAGCTGAGGCGTCATAAGGAGAATCTCTGGGATCACCAGTGCCCCCTACCATGAGGCAGGAGATCTGCGTGCCTCACCTAATGCCTTTTCACAGCCGTTTTATGATTGCTCAGCACAAGAAACATGTTACATTATATACATCAGCTAAACTATAAAAATTTACTTCATACAGTAAAAGTGTTAAGTGACATACAGAGAGAGAGCAATACGGTCTCACTGCACAGCATGCCAGCACAGGTAGCATAGTCATTGTGCAGTCCATGGTGAGGCTCAGCTGGCTGCTGCTTCACCACACTTCTCTTTTCAGTATTTGAAAGGTAAATGTGAAAATTCAGCAATTTTGAAAAAAAAAAAATCTAGGAATGGTCAAAGTTAAATGGAAAATAACTTTATAGTACAAATCACTGAATAAATGCAACCACGTCACTGCTTTAGTCCTTTAGGCGGGTTGCACTGGAGTCTAGTACTATCTTAAAGCAGGAGTCTTTCTATAAGGGTTCATTTTAGAAAGGTGACGAGGACATTTTATCAGAGACATAAGCTTATCTGAAAAGAACACATGTTCTCTGTAGCCATGGTGTAATGGAGTAGAGTCACAACTCATTCACAAACTCACCTTATAGTTCGAGGAATGGTGAGACTATACTGTCATAATGTAGACCGATAAGAGGACAGTTAGATCATTACCTTGGTGGAACTGTGATACCAACTCATCCTCATACCGAAACAACTAAATAGGTTGATTGGCAATGATTCCCAAATATACCCATAACACCGCTGGAGAGTACCAGCAGCAAACTGATATGACAAAGGAGGACCTTGAATGTAGACCTCCATTGTGCCAGACCTTCATTGTACTGGGCCTTCGTCCTCATGTCATTAACATTGTCAAACAGATGTAGTTTGCTTAGGTTTAAAAGCATCACAACTACTTGGCTAGGTTTAGCCTTCAAAACTGCTTGGTGAGGTTTAATGAAAGGTCATGAGTTAAAATGAATACATTACTGTTATTTACATGACATAGGTAAGCACACTCACCTGACTACTTCCTTTACTCCAGTCGTAACTACAAGTGATCGACACCTAAGATTAAATGTAAATACTGTATGGGTCATAATAAGCTACTTCCAAAGTCAACCTTTTTAATTGTTTTTCTGGTGAGGATGGACAGCTGGTGTATGATGGTCCTGGATCAGAGCTGGGACAGGCCCAACAATGGTTACATTAAGGAAACAAAACAGCTATATACAAATATAAGTTAGATTAATTGTGATAAACAATGAAAAAATAGCTAGTTAACATTTCATACAAGTTTGATAACCAGTCCAACTGTTTCAATTTCTAAAAGAGGCTCTGAAAACTTGAATCTGACACCGTGATTGGTCAGTCATTGCTGTTGATTCAAAGGGGCCGTGTACAGCAAGGCCTGCCCCGGAGGATGTGGACCCTCAAATTTTGTGCTAAGAAAGTGACAACAGTGACTACAAGAGGCTACAGGATTTCTAAAGAAACTTAGCAGAATTCAATGTGACCAAAAATAACTCAAGTAAACAAAGTGTATGATGATCTACTCCAATGAATGCAAAAATAAAAGTAGATTAGAGGACATGATGTTTGTCTGGACTAAATTCTTCCTAGATGGAAGGGTTTCCACTGACTGTATCAACACCAGAACTTACAGTCTTTTGTGTGAGGTTGTAGCATCTCAGAGTGCACCAATTGGAGCTTTAACTAGGGACAGACAGACTGATACTTCAGCAGCCAAAGCTGGCGTGGCGAGAGGATGGAGCACAGAAAAGCTAAAGTGGATATACCAGGTGGTGCAACACTTGAAAATCTCTTTATATTTTCAGGGACACAATGTAAAACAAGGTGGTGAAGATGGGATGACAAAGAAAAGCACCTTCCTCTCTTCTTTTCACCCGCAGAGGGCCATCTATAGCAGCCAGGAAAATCATGAATGGCACCAAATTTACTGAATCACAAAAAAAATAAATAAATAAAAATAAAAAAGTGCAACAATGTGAAGATCAATTGTGTTATAGTTTCAGTTTTGATTAAGAAATTAAGCACATTAACTTGATCTCTGTATTCTATGACAGTCACATAAGTTGCGGTATCATATTAACATTGCTCATTAACATAAGTTTTGAGAGTCGCCTTTTTTGTTATGTGTCCTCTATAGTTGTATATAGACTGTCCTCTTATATTTTTTCAAGACTTAGTTTTACACTTAGTTTAAGATGTTCCCCCATAGCTGCCCCAGAATCCTTGCCCTGGACTGAGTGACAGACAATGCTCATTTAAAACACAAAAGCACATAGACTCTCATTCAGACTACAGCTGCCCTCTTTCAGACCTGTATTCTAAAGCCACTCTCTGTTGTCCCCTGCTCAGGTTTTTCCCCACGGAGGGAAATAAAGCTGGGCCCCACTGCATTGCATTTGGTGTGAGGGGAGAGAAGGGCTTGCCTGTTTGAAATAAAGAAGGAAAAACCTCTCCACTGAGAGGACACCTTAGAGGTGCACCTTTTGCTTTGTCCTGGGCAGTTGGCTGGAAAAATGGAAGGCAAAGTAGGAGGGGAAAACATCCTGCAGGTGGGCGATTCGTCCCTAATGTGTTTATGAAAGATTATTTGATAAAACGGGGGAAAGAAAGTCTGCTGATTCCCAGTGAGCTTTATGTTGCTTTTTCCCCAAGTTTCTGATTTAGCACCTTATAGGCAAGCACCTTGTGTGCCTCCAACCACTCCACTTACAAAACATACATGTGTTTGTTTTTGAAGGTAAGCCAAGCTGATTTAACTTTTTGAATGAGCATGGAGATTTACCTGTCCGTCGGACCTTTTGAGATGATGAGACTAGACCTCTATGTGCTTTTATCCATCAGCTAATGCTTGCTATATACTGGAAGGGAAAATTGAAGTTGAAATGAGTTGTATGTGTCTGTTAATTTTCAGAGTTTTTCCTTAAATACATGCTTCATTGTCCTTCATATGTAACTTGCGGAATTTGAGAATATAAAGTGCAGAGAATTACTTATGTTTACGATGTAGCTCAGTCTGTCCCTATGTGATGAAAGAAAATATGAAGGTTGGATACAAATTTATATTTGTTACATTCTGTGCTTTATGTGGTGTTATATTTGTATTCTTTATAAGAAGCTTTATGTCATCTTGCAGATGAGTTATCGCTGGTATTTGGTGTGTTCCTGAAAGGTGAAGCAAAGATATTTAATGTTCCAAACTGTTTCTAAAGATTTTTCAGATATTTTTATCTTGCTGATGTTTTTTGACAAGCAACAATTTAACAATTTAACTACACACACACACACACACACACACATAAATATTCTCTCTATATATGTGTGTATATACTATGTGTGTGTGTGTGTGTGTGTGTGTAGTGAGGCCAATTATTGTTTATCCTTGCTAGATGATCATTTCAATGAGATTTGTACATAAGAATTTTGTAAAATATTGTACTCATAACTAGCATAATCACACAATAACAGTCATGTCAATTATCATCACACATAAAGAATGTGCATGTACATTACACCAAAACAAATTAATCATTTCATAGCATGTTTAGAAAAGAACATGTGAAATTTGTCAGAATCTTTAATCTACTGTCACCAAATTTATACAAACAAAAAAGGTTGTATCCTCTGGCTTTCATGTATTACAAATATATAACCCTGAACCATCTGATGAAATTAAGAGAAAGTAGACATAGAGGAACAACAAATTTGATATACATCTTGACAATATTTTTGCAAGGAAGTTTTATCTCATACAAAGACAAACTATCCGACTGTACAGGTGATTAAGGTTGGTAAAGGTTTCAGCAATAACTCGGCCACTAAAACAATATGCAAATGAGTGAAAAGTTAAAGAGTAACTAAAGGACTCCATTAATATGATTTTATATTTCTGAAGAGGAATCAAAACTATTTCCAAAAATCCTGAATTAATATCAAGAATATTATATTATATTATAATATTATATTATATTATCGCAAATACGAGACAAACATATTGCAATGACAGTGATCATAAAAACTTGACCTTTGAAATCACTCTTTTATTTGATCATTTAATATTCTAAACATAACAAACACTTTATTGTTAACTCCATAGTGAATTTTAAGTTGATGGATCAGCATAATTTTGTGCCATCACTGACAAGAGTAGTGTCAGATAACTATTAATAATAATTTTTACATCATAAAAGGTGGAGTATTGCTTGCAAATAGTCGTGTACATTTATTTTATTGTGGGAATCGTTGAGGAAACATACTACATCACTTTCTCAGCTGCATTCAGAGTTAAAATAGTGGAAAGTGGATATGGTATGCTAGCAAATAACTGGGGAGTGTTTTCAGACACAACCCCTGGAAATATGACAAAAACAAAAACCTTAATTACACTGCATCTTTTACCTCAATTAAACAAAGAAATATATTTTTAGTTTTTGGAAAATCCTGCATGGTGTTTGTTGAAACTTAACATGTGACTGTAGCCTGTCAATAATCTCTCAGAGCAGCAGCCCAGTCTTCATGTTCAGTGTGCTATCAGACTGATAGTACCAGTGAGTGACAGACGATCAGCTGCAGCAGACATTACCCAGACTCAGCAGTCAGGGCATCACCACAGGGGGAATAAGAACGCTTCACTAATTTTAAAAAGGAAGAGGCTTTGGAGCAAAAGGGAGGGGTCCATTTTTCTTGCATGAGGCACATTCCCTTTTTGCAGTGTATCAGAATACAGGATGCACTGTCTGATTTCTGTTCCCTTGCAACTATCTTGTCCCAATTCAAACCTCTTGTGGTTTATGTGGCTGAGATCCTGTTTCCAGCAGAGCCACCTGACCATGAAAAGAGTGTATGTGTCATGTTGCTGAGGAGCCAGCATCTCTTACAAGCAGCTGTTCTTTAGATCCACAGAAACACATAGAGGACCTGATGTCAGAAATGACATTGAGGAAAACCAGTGATCTATTTCGACAAAATAGGGTTAATGACAGAAGTAATTCCCTTGTATTTTATAGCAAATATGGGACACAGCTAAACATGTGTCTGCAACATTTGTCAGAGAGGAAGCTATTGTCAGGAATAAATTTTCATTTTCAGAAGAATCCTACAGATGCAGTGACCTGGCCTATTGTTATCAGTGAATGTAACTGGTTTCCATCAGGAACGAGGATAAAAACTCTGGCTTGTGAGCAAAAGGCAGGCGCCTTTTGTCCTTTCACAAACCTAGTTCCTCATGACAGCTCTTAAAGGGGAGTGGGCCATATAATTGGCCAAACATCTAGCAGTAATTTGCATGATATTGTAATATTATTCTCACCATTTTACTTTTTAAATTAGCAACACATGACTCAATTATTCCATATGCGTGTGTGTATATATATATATATATATATATATATAACTGCTGGAACCAGCATGGCTAGCAGTCTTACAACAGAAGAACACATCCTCATTCACAAGGTGCTTGAACATTATTGCACCATGCAGTTACAAAACAAGAATATTAACAATATCTCCTGAATGAGAAGTCAGCCCCACAATTTTGCATGTCAGAGTACAATCAGGCTGAACTCTGTGCAAAACAAATGGGGCAGGTCAATTTGTGACAGGAAGCAAATGTGTTCTGTACCATTCCACATAGAAATTACTAAGAAGTGAAATCAGGCCATGTTGAGCCATTACAAGGACAGTATCAATGCTGGTACTATCCAGAGCAGTTACAAAGAGTGGGCCCATTGCTGGGGGTGGTGCCTGCAACTGTCAGAAGGGCTGGGACCACTGCTGGGGCCAGGGCAAGCTATCACTGAACCCAGAGCAAATTGAGCAGTTTGCATGTCTTTGTATGTCATTAGCAAGAAAAGCTACTATTTGACAGTCACCACAAAAGGCTATTTGAAAATTACAGTCAGGACAGCGGTCTCCTGCACTATAAGATTTATTTTGTTCTTTCAGTTATAAACATCAGTGAGCCTCCAGACCCTCCTCAGAGTGTTGGTGTGTCCACCTGTACCACAGACATCCACAGTCAACTTCAAGAGATTGATAGGGGCAGGACAGAACAAAGAACACAGAAAAAAAGACACTATTAATATTATTTAAGGGTATAAAAATGTCACTCTTAAGGTTAATTTCAAATTGACATGGAATTAAATTCTAAGACGTGTGTCCTGCTATATGTGACGATGAAACAGGAATGTCTTTATGACACTTTTTAATTGAGTCAGAGCTGGCATCCTGTTGCACCAGCTCTCTTGCAATTTACCCCCACTTTCACTCTGTGTATCACAAACACTTTGTACAGGCTTGTTTACACAATACAGAATTTTTTATTTGCATAATTTTAAAGTACCATGGTTTCCTCCACCTGTGACAAGCTGCTGGAATACTGGCCAAATGTTTAATAGGTTTGACACAACACCCAACCTAATGTCTCCACCCACTATTTCTGCCCCCATTCACACCGCTGCTGGAGACTCTTTTCTTCCAATCCAGAACATGGCTTCTTCCCCCTCTCTCAGTGCACCCACAACATCAGACGGCAGCCCCTCCTCACCCTCCAGATCTCCTCTACCAAACACCAACAAGTCAATGGATGGGGTTGCATCGCACCGCCCACCCAACTCCATGACAGGACGACCACTGTTGGACTTTCACAATTCACTGCCCCCTACACCCTCCCCCAGTCCCACCTTTACCCCCAGTGAGGCAGAAAGGGAGCTCTCAGACTCCAGGGGGCCAGTCAACATCAGTCCTAGAGAAGTTTCATTGAGTGATATGTTTTAAGAAAATGTGTGCTAAATTGCTTCTAACAGCCTTTTCATATCTCCCTTAATCTTTCCTGGAGGCTGAGGAAGATGACTTAACTATAGCAAACGACCTGCATGGTTGTAGTTCCAAAGAAAGACTCAGCACCAGTGCCACTTTAGTGTATTTGTTGATATACTTTGTTATACATTACAATATACTCATATAGTATCAGAATATTGTGTATTCTATGCTATTTCTTATGTAATATTTCTGTATTATAATTTATATTATGTTTATTATTTATTATGTTACATTATGTAGATTGTATATTATGTTGCTGGACTACCCTATATACAGTACCGCCATGCCATATCTGCACTTCACTTTATATCTCATATCACACGCTATATCATTTATCGTACTACAATTTCATACCATGTTGCATTGACTCACTTTCTATTCTATTTTATACTTCTATTACATCTCAATATTAATAAAGAAAAAAATAGTTTCTAATCATATCATATATTATTAGTCTGAGTTAACTGCTTACAGTTCATTGACTAGTTGACTCTGCTGCTATTAGTCAAACTGTCACTTGACTTAACCTCTAACTTTGTCTGCAAATGCTTTTGTATAAATTGTATTTTTTTTTTTAGCTTTAAGTACCTCTATGATTCATTTCTGTTTCATTTCTATACTCATCTGTACTTATTTCTGTCATTGTGCTGCTGCAACAACTAAATCTCCCTGCTGGGGATGAATAAAGGTTTATCTTATCTTCTATTGCTTACCAATGAAATACCTGCAATTTCTTTGCAAAGCATATGGTTGTTTACTCATACTGAATGTATGTGTCTGTACCTTAATAATAAATTTTCTGCATTTCCCAGGTACTGCATGGAGTGTGTTTTTGTTTGTTTGTTGTGTAAATCAGTGGTCCCCAACCCCCAGGCCATGGACTAGTATGTAATCAATTGGCGCCGGGCCGCACAACAAATGATTAATTATTTCTGTTTAATTTATTATCTGAGTCTGAACGATCTCTTATTTTGAAAAATCTTTTATTTTGAAAAATGAACCCACAAGCTCACAAAATGAGTAAAAAACAGACGTGTTTGGAAAGTTTCTTTGCGAAGGGGAAAAGGCCCAGTGAAGAGACAGAAGAAGAGCCGACGACTTCCAAGAAAAAGAAAGATTTTAACTGACAATACCAGGAGTCCTACTTGAAATATGGATTTGTCGTGACAGGTGATTCCCATACACCAAACCCGCTCTGCAAAATATGCGGCGACCGGCTCTCTAATGAGGCGATGAAGCCTTCAAAACTGCTTCTCCACTTGGAGACCAAGCACCCTGGATTAAAAGACAGAAGAGACTTGAGACTTGAACATAACAGATAAAAAATGGGAGGGAAAGTTTGTTTATATATGAAACAGTTCAGTGTAGTCCAGGGAGGCAGCCAAGAGTGTGCAGGAAGGTTTTGCCTGTACAGACTGGCAGGCTTTCATCCAGAAGCACTACCTGAACAGTCTGTCACAGCTGTGACTTCATACGTCCAATATTGCGAGAGAATGCTAATACCCTCAAACACTGTTAAGTCCAACCTAAATAGCAAACCATGACTCACAGTTCACCTGAAAAGAGCAATTCAAGCAAAGCAAGCCTTCGCCACTGAGCACAGAGTCGAGGGGAGAGCCTCACAAAATAGTATAAAAGTGGTAGACAGCCCAAGCCATAGGACGCTACAAGTAATGGGTGGCGGCCATGTTTCAAACTGGCAATCTGAGGCAGGCCTGGCAAGGCCTTTCTGTCCTCACAGGGAAAGGCCCTGCCAAGAGAACCACAGAGAGGAGGGAAGGAGAGGAGGCAGCATTTGTCACCGACCTGAATTCCTTTCATTGTGGGTTTTACACTCATGACTTCAGTTCAGTTCAGACTGTTTGAGGAATGACCTGCAGTGTAGCTGTAGCTGATGAGCTAGCCAGTGTTCTCTTTCATTTCTTCAGCTGTGGAAGAACACTATCCTTACACTGTGGAACCGTTCTAAGATAAGGTCTATCCCCAAAAGCAACCGTCCTGTAAAGCTGAATGACTATCGATTTGTGGCCCTCACACTGGTCTTGGTAAAATGCGTGGAGTACGACCTTGCCACCTTTCACAAGTAAGCCCCACCTTCGATCTGCTGCAGTTAATGTACAGGCAAAGCAGCTTGGTGGAGGATGCAATGATGACATATCCATGTGAGGAAGCTGTATCAGTGGTGCAAAGAGCACTTTCTCTGGATAAACATGAGGAAGACAAAGGAGGTCCTCTTAGCCTTATGGAGGAAGGCTGACCCTATCCTACACACAACATTCAGCAAAGAGGCTGCAGCAACATGTACCTTGAGACCAACATCGACAGTGGGTACACCTTTAACGACAACATAGAAACCATCAAGTGCCTGAAGCCATCGCCATATAGAGAACACCCCCACTCCCCCCCACCCCCCACCCCTTTTTCTTTTCTGGCTTGGTGAGGGTGATTATCTTGGGGTACAAGCTTTGAAGGCTGTGATGCTCATCCCTCCAGCGACTCTATGAACAGAGGAAGGTGAAGAAAGCAAGTAAGGGGTATGAGGGACTCAACTCGTAACATCAGCACCTGCTTCAGAGCTGTCTTCTGGTAGGAAATATGCTGTGCCTGTATTCAAAACAAACAGTGGCTGGGCCAGCTTCATCCCCTCTGAAATTATGCTTCTTAACAAACATAACCCCCAAAGACCCCCCTGCTCCCTCCATCTTTAAGAACTGAACTTTTTGTGCTAACACACCCATGCAGGCATATGTACACACACACACTATATATCTATAAAGCAAATGGACTGCATTTATATCATACTTTTCTAGTCTTACCGACCACTCAACGTGCTTTAAGAGACAATTAAGGATTCACCCATTCACACGCACATATGCAAGCTACTATGCAAGGTGCCACCTGTTGGGCACAGCATCTATCTCTCTGTAAAAGGTGAGAGACGGCACCATCCCCATGAAAATCTACAGATACAAATAAAATTTGTCATGTCTCATCAGATCTGTTAATGTGTTTTGTTCAGTGGCATCTAATCATGTTCTGCACTTCCTGTTTTGTTGTGAAACCCTAACTTTCCTCTCATTTCAGACCCTTGACTTCCTGGTGTGTTTCCCGCCTGTCTGATTGTCTGCCCCGCCCTGACTGTTCATTGTTACCTCGTGTATATATAGTCTGCGTCTCCCTTTGTCCTGTGCCAGATTGTCTTGTGTTCCCTGTCATGTGTCCATGCAGTTCTAGCCTTGCTGAAAGCTTGCCATCTAGTTAAGAGCCTCGTTTATTCTTGCATCCTTTGTTTTGTACTTTTGGAAACCTTGCGCTTTCTGTTATTTGTCATTTTGGAAGCCTTGCGTCTTTTGTTGTAACTCTGGATAGCTGTGCACCGTTTGTTTGTACTAGAAACTCCCAGGAAACCAAGCATTTTGTTTCTTGTCTTGTTTTCTTGACCATAGACTCTTGACTAGACTCATAAATACCGCCTCAGTGCGTGATCTTCCTTAGTGATTCTGTCTCTGCATTTGAGTCCTGATTCCCTCGAGCCCAACAGGCCCTGACAGAATTATACCTATAGCAAAGTAACTAACATTCCAGGAGTCATATGAACTTTTCTAAGGTTAGTGATAATGTTATAATGATATTTAATGCTGATGATATTTTGATATGGGGATCTGGTGGGTAAACAGTAAATCTTGTGTCTTTCTCTTTGCACATTCTGGTTTCCTGTGGTACACTGTTCTTAGAATGTAGCCAAGTATATAATCAAGTAGACCTGAGGGAATGAGGGTCATTTACTTGGGCTATTCATATTGTACAACTACCTCATTTAGTTAAGTGGGTGAACAACTTGAGCCATACTTGAGCCATACTCATGGTATGTTAAAGTCAGAAAGATTACAACAGATGTGATACCATCTTTTGCAGAATCTGGAGTACAGTAATGCTTCATTCTTGTCTGTTTCTCCTGAAATTCATTTTCAGTAATACAAATACTTAACATTTCAAACAAGCAAAAAAAAAAAATATTCACAGTACACACAATTAGTTTGCAAGGGTACACAACATACAAGACATTAAATGTCACTTTGCCTGTAATTCCTACTCTCATCAGAAAAAAAACAAAAACCAAAATCAGTGGACTGAATCTATTTGATGCTATGAGTCAGCTGGCAGGCAAGATTTCTGACCCCTTGTTATTGCTACTCTCATAAATATGGCTGTGACTAAACTAACCCCTGCTAATATTCGGGACAGGGCCTGCTAGACCATGAGATAGACCATCTTAGGGTGGGGAAGCAGTTCCAAAGATGACCAAATTGCTGTATAGCTAAAACTTCATCCCTTGGTGTTTCCTGGGGTTCACGCAAAACTACTTACTTCTACTTACCCAAGTAGAAAAGACGTATTCCAGCTGGGGCTTGAATTCTATTGACTAAGTATTTATTTTTCCCCTACTCTATCCAGCTACTGCTTTGTCTAACAAAGTGACATACTTATCAATACTTGTGGTATATTTTTGACCATGTTTTAATGCCATTCTTTACAATTTTAGTTTGCTAAAACAGTGTGCTAGAGTCGATGATATCTGTGGCTCAGAGGTTAAAGTAGCTCCCCTCTTACCGAAACCCTACAAAGTTCAAACCTAAAACCTAAAATGTATGTGGTGACATGCTCTGTGGCTTTTTTCCAATTAATTGGTCTTAAATTTGCTTATAATTTGACTCATTTGTTGAAGATCCATTTCAGCCTAAATTTCTTTTTACTTTCAATTGGTCCTGGTCAGAAATTGGTCCATCTGAGAGGAACCCTTTGGAACTCTGATGTCTCAGAGTGTGTGGTGGTTGAAGCGCATGTGAAGGCAAACAAGTCGACAGTGTTTTCAGGTTTGATTTCACATTGCTCACTGACTGGTCGGTCATTCACTGCCTGCACCGGACACTCCGTGTCCGGAAAGGTTTCCCTTACAAATTGGTTACATGCAACCACAGCTTACACCCCAACACCTCTCCATTTTTTATGATGAGGTCTAAATGAAGAAATTACTCACTGCTAAGGCATTGTGCAGTATTTTTTTTGCTTAAGCATGGAATTGCATCCACCACAAAAGGCAGATTTATTATAGAAGCTAGTCAGCCTGTAGATATCTATAGTCTTGCAGTTGGTAAACATGCCAAAAGCTAGGCAAATAAAGATTCAAGCATAGCATACTTGACAAATAGAGAAAGCACTCAATATCAGTCAGCAGGGAGTGTTACAGACAGCACAGTGGCAGGCACTAATTATTGTTGATGTTCTCGGCTTTATTATCACTATCATCTTTGTCAAATAAATTATCGCCATTATCATGAACATAACATCTTCATCAGCTGATTCACAATAACACAGTGCACACTGTAGGTATTGCACACAGCAGTTCCAAATACTGAATTAATAGTTTTTGTTGGGAATGTTTCCAAATTCAAATTTGTCATTTAGCAAATCAAATTGTTGGTGTTCTTTTTTTTTTTTTTTTTTTTTTTTTTTTTACTGAAGTGGAAGTTTAGTGGATCTTATATACTTTAATTTCTGCTTTGGTTTAGGAGGATTTTTTGGTCATGTCCCTTCCTCCTGAGAGTTTCTGAATCTTGTCTCTGTGCTCCTCCTGCACCATGTTGAGACATTAATTGGCTGAATGACATTAGTATGGATTAGTTGTGTGTAGCCAGTGATGTCATGGGCTGTGTTTCATGCATGCCTGTCTGCAGGCTAGACTGGGAGTCCAGCAGGTCTCAGCGACAGCATAATGAACGACTCTAGCACAGTTAATCCTGCATTATTAGAAAAATAAGCACTATAAGTGGATGAATAGCTTGATCCATATTCATATTGGTTTTAAAGTCAGAAAGATAACAACAGGATGTAATACCATCTATCACAGAATCTGGAGTAATGTTTCATTCTTATCTGTTTCTTCTGTAATTGATTTTCAGTAATATAAATACTTTTTTACTTTTCGCTAATACATTTCAAACATAAAAAATTAATTCACAGTACACGCAATTAGTTTGCAAGGGTATACATTGCAGAAGACATTCAATGTCAGACTAGGGGTCCAGCAGGTCTAAGTGAGAGCATAATAGATAAATCTAAGACATCCTGTATTACTTCAGATATATAGTATTGGAAGTGGATGAATAGCTTGATTCATATTCATATTGGTATCTTAAAGTACTGTAAGATGCTGCTGCAAAAGCAGTGCAAGGAAAGGAAATGAAGGTCCAGCCTTTAAACAATTCTGAACCACAGGCTATAAAAAGATGTTTTATGGTCAAATTAAATTTGGCTATATTATTTGTAGCATCCTGTCCTGTAAATGACTTTGTGATGGTGATATTGGTCAGTCAGTGTCCAACACTATGACCCAGGATACAACCCAACATATTTTAACAACTACAGGCCATCCAATGTTTGTGAATGTACGTGTTTTGTGAAGTTTCTTTAATTATGCTTTACATCGCTTGGACCTTTAATGAATAAAGTCTGTAGAAAAAATAGCCACAATATAGAGTTTCAAAATAATGTCATTCAGTTTCCTGAATGCCACAGAGTCACATTGTTCCTTTGAAAAGCCTTTTAGGCTGTTCCCATTTCAGACCCGATTGCTTATGTATCATTGGTGTGGATAACATTATGTTTCTGTGCTAATAAAAACTGGGTCATGTGCAGGCTCTGTATGATAGAAAACTAGACATTAACACAACTGCTTTTCATATTAGTAGTAGTGGCAGTAGCAGTACTTGAATTGTTGTTGTTATTTAAACCAATAATAAAGTAGGAATTAAACATCAGTCAATCAAAGACTGCTGCAGACATCAGTCTTGTTCACAGTGACCAAAAGTCACATTTTGCCAACCATTTTTTCACCCAGAGCCTGATTCTGCTTGAGGTTTCGGCCTGTTAAAAGGGGTTTTTCCTTGCCACTGTCACCAAGTGTTGCTCATGGTGGGAATTGTTAGGTCCCTATCGATAATAATCCATGAATAATGTTCCATGCATATGGGGAATAAAGGTTCCAGTAATAATACTTGACAAATAGATATTTGTGTTAGATAAAACAAGACATGTGTCTTGGAAATTTCTCTGGAAATCAACAACATTATGTTTCAGAACTTTGTCTCTTTTTACCATAATTACTTCTAAATTACACAGTTCTTTTAGGAATCTTTCTTGAAATTAGTAGGAAATCAAATATGTGGAAAAATAAAGTGTTACTAAGGGCTGTTGTGTTGTTGAATTATAATATATTATATCACAGGTGTTTCTAAATTTTTAATTTTGTTTTTTGCTGCATGGTGAGATACTGCTGCTACTCTATATAAAATGCAGTCCATGTAATTACATAAATCTTATACATTTTATACATTGGACATAAATTCTATGTCAGGATTTCACATATTGTTATCTAAGAATTTTTTCCATGAGACTTGATGTGGTATCATGAGGTTAGATTATTTATGTTCACATGCTGCATTGCCATAAGAGTAACTCTGTGAGTCTTTCTTTTGCCTGTAAAACTGATCAACCTTATAATAAGAATATGTGAGGGAGCGAATACAGTATGTGTTATGTGAAAATACAATGTTATTGTGGAGCTACAGTTTTGCCATTTGAAAAGGCTCTCGGTGGCTGAAGTTTTATTGCTGTACAGCTGGTGTTATGTGACTCTCTGATATCTATTGGTTGAAATTATTCAAAGGGCCAAATGTTTGCCATTATTTTAGACCTGGGTGATTAATCTGTATTGTCAGAATAATACAGCGATGGCAATCGCTGCACAAACTGTATTCAAATCATAGCTATTGAGTTACATACTGTGGATTATCTTATCTACATACATATAGCACAAAATACTTGAAATCTATGTGAACATTCCCCACAAATATATTTCAAGTAGTGAAGAATAAATCCAGTGTGCCATTTTTCTGTGACTTCTCTGAATTTACTTGCCATTCTTTTAACCTGAAATGGTTGTGGTACCAAATGCATGTAGATATTCCAATCTTAAAAGTCAAATTGCTGGCAATAGGCAAATTAAATTCGGACTAGAACAGGCATGACAGTTATTAACCTAGGAACGTATGAAATAGTGAATACCTACAACTGACAATAAAACAAATTTCCGTTGTGGAAAAAGGTCATTTTGATTTGTGGATGAAGCCTGTCTGCATAAATCAGTGAAAGAGGCCTACACATAAGTGGGAAGAGTGTTGAAACATAAAAACAGAATTTCAGCAAGTTCCCACTGAGAGAGTAACAGAATGTGCTTATTAGTTTGTAGCAGAGGCTCCTATCTTATGTCTTTGTGTAGGTATATGGCTCACAGGCAGTGAATATAGCGGCTGTAGCACTATCTATCATATCTTATTGTGTTCTAACAACACATTGTTAATCAATTCAATACCTGAATAAACCTGAGCTCCTGCAGAGAAAGGGTTTTGTGGGTAAAGTATTAAATATCACAAGATTTTATTGCTCTCCTTTCATGCAGATTCATGAGGTTGCCAGGCTGTTTCCTGGTGTGGCATTTAAGCCTTCACACAGTATTCACAGCCTTGCTCCATTGTCTGTGTTGTATGCACAGCGAAGAAAAGGCAGTAAGAAGCACAATGTGTTAACCAGTGTGTAATGCAGACTTCACAATTGAAGTAGATAGATGCATAGAGCTCATAGCATGCTGCAAAGGGAGGTAATTCTGTAGCAAGACTTTCCTCAGTTTTTGTCCGTTGATGAAACGTGTTGCTTCCATCAAATTCAGAATTAGCATATATTTGGAAAAAAGGAATCAATGCAGTTGAAAACATTAAATGTATTTTTTCCCCGGTTTTAATTGAGTATATATCACAAAGGATTTGCAAATTATCACATTCTGTTTTATTTCATCTTTTTTTGGAATCGGGGCTATACATTTATGTAAACTAATATGCTTAGCTGGAAATGTTTTGGAGGAAATGTATTTGGAGGTTGGATTATGTTTTTAACATGCCAGGCAGCTTGACATTGTTGGGCTTTTGTCCCAAGTGTATCAACTAAATTGCCAAAAAGAATGTTCTTGAAATTCTGCAAAACCCTGGATTACTTTCACTGGCACTTTCAATGTCAAGTCAATTTGATTTTATTTATATCGTACAATATTACAAATCCTTCATTTGCCTCAAGGGGGTTTACAATCTGTACAGAATACAAAACCCTGTACCCATAGACCCCTGATGTTGAAAAAAAAAAACAAAGTGTTTTTCAAATTATGTATCATGAGATCTGTGCATGCATTCCACGTATACATGTCGGGTGGAATCCACAAGTAATGAATATACAGAAAAGTATGCAGATTTTAAAATGTTAAAACAATCTATAGGCTGAGAAGATTCATCAGGTCGCTTTGTGCTAAAAAGGAGACTGAAGAAGACAGTCACATTAAAATGTGTTTTGATCGAAGGCAAACCTGAACGATGCATGTAGATGTGTTTCTTACTTTCTGTCTCTGCAAATATTCTTGATGTGTGTCCTTCCTTTGTAACCCTTCCAACACTGATGTTGATACAAAAGAGGGGTAGGTTTCATAGGCTCACAGACACATATGGTTGTCTCCACAGTTGGTGTTTTCTAACCAAACTCTGCCATGAAGCCTCTCTTGTCAAATGGAGATGATGTAGTGTGACTTCCCAGCTCAGGTATGGCACCCCTTATAAATAACCAGACGGTGCTGAAAGAAGCAATCATTTTGTATTCTTCTTCAATGGTATTTGCATCCCTGCTCAAATATCTCATAGAAGGGTGGGTATGTTGAGGTGGAAACTGAGATGCGGGTGTCATTTTAGATGTCATCACAGGTTTTGCTGCATACTGTTAAAATGTATGCAGTGGCCTGCAATGTGTTAGCTTTTACAGGGCCTCCGCACAATTAATGCAATGTTCTCGACCTGCAAATAGAGGAGAGCTGTCATCTCTTGCATACATGTCTGAGCACTGTTTAGCTGCTGAATGGGAGATAGGCCCTCTTTGATTGCTCTGAAAGCTGAGCTCAGCCTTCCTCTTGAAAAGACAAATGCGGAGAAAAGAGAGGATTTACCCCTGGAGAACAAAGAAAACTACAAAATCACTTCTGTTTTTCAGGGGCTCCTTTTGACGAGAACACCCAAGCCAGATACTTAAAATAGAAAGTTAACAGCTCATGTCACTCAGCTGCTGACAAGCAGAGGATAAGAGGCCTTGCTATAATCTCTGTGTGTTGTATCTGAATCCCTAAACAGGCTCATGAACAGGGACGGCACAGTGGCAGGGCATTTATGGAAGAAGGGGGTCCTAGAAGCTACTAAGTGGTTCCTATCTGCTTTGGAGAGTGGGCTCTCAGTGCACTCTGACTCATGCTGACACATGCACTCCAGTGACAAAGCCCAGAAATGTGGCTTCAGTTGATCAAAAAGGTAACTTGCAAATTAGATAGCTTGTGATACTAATCAAATGATTAATTTGTGCACCAATGTAATATGTTCACCATTTTACAATGCTGAACTGTCAAATAAATCTCCCTTCATGGAGTCTAAGGGTTTTAGCTTGGTATTGTTTACAGATGTAGTCGGAGTATCTGCGCACTTCCAAACTTCCTGGAGCAGGCACGACCAGATGGTCTCACCTTTTTGAACAAGTGAAGCAGAAATTCTCTTAAATACAGCTTGTGCTTAGAGAATTGAATAAAATAACAAGTAAACACTGAGTGCAAAGTTCTGATCATTGAACAATATGCATCGGACTCAGTTTTGGTGGTTTCTTGGTGAATCATAGTCATTTTGCAATCCCCAACCAGCTGAAATCACACACACACAGACAAAAACTCTTATTCTGATTATGGCATTATTGCCAGCCAGCTAGAATTAGGTTTGGTTAAATAAGTGACTCTTTACAGCCATCTGAAGGCAGCAGTCAGCTAACTGAAGTGATGTTGGACACTGTCAAACCACCATTGCTCATGTGCACATCAAATTTGTCATTTTGATTAATTATTCTACAATTTCTGCAGAAAATCAAAATCAGCAGACATGCTGCAGATGGATGCATTGAAAATAGTTCACGTTTCGACAGCTGCTCATGTCACTGTCCTTTTAACGAGTCTGACCAAGTGTCACCTGCAGATCCGCATATTCAATGACAACTTGTAAAGTAGACTAAAAAGGCTTAACCATATCACAATACAGGTAGATCTGTGGCTGTGATGACCACCTTAATATATATATATATATATATATATATATATATATATACACACACACACACACACACACACACACACAGAAAATCAAGGTACACATCAATTACATTTTCCCAAAGATGGTTTCGGACATTTTGGGTTGTAGATATCATATTATAGTAACGACAGTGTCAATGACATTTGCACAACATGCTGTTTTCTGATATCCTTGTAAGTAGGTGATGTGCATATTACTGTCCTTCAACTCTTTTTTTTAATGATCACATAATCTCTCTCTCCTCTTTGTCATTAGATGCCAACACATTTACCTTCATATGCACCCAAATAATCTTTCCAGTAACTTTGCACACCAGCAGAGTAACAGTGTTTAAGCCTTGTTCTTGTGGAAACTCAAATGAGAAAATGAGTTGATATGGGCTCACTTCAAGTGTAATGCCACTGATACAAAAACAGAGTGTGTAGCAACATTATTGTTGGGGGAGAAGCCTTGCAGTTTCAAAAGTGATTGGAGTTAATTTACAAGCCATGAGGGAAGCCACAAGATACACTACACTGAAAGAGAGGCAACCTTATGTTTATTTGCACTTTGCAGAGCAAAGTCCAGAAACAAGGGGGAAGTAATGTAAGTATGGTTCATAAAATAAAATGCTTGTGATCCTTCTAGCAATAATCACTAACATTTGTGAATTACACACAGGCAGCAAGGGTTTGATGCCTGTGTGAAGCCAACAGCCAATTTTGTTATAATAACTACTTTTAACAAAGTAGTTATTCTAAGCCAAAAAATGATCTGTTCCTAAACCTAACAAAGTAGTTTTGGTGCCTTAAACTTAACCAAACTGTAACCTTCATCTGAAATGAAAGCTTTATTTTGAAAGTGTAACTGGACATGGAATATTCACTATTGCTAACTTGACAGCAGAATGATATGGTGTTGTTTTCACTCAATCATGACACAGATACGATGGACCTGATCTGACCTGCTCCAGGATCATCACTGAGAGTGACCACAGAGTCCATATTGGGAGCAGATCATGCTGGATGAATGGTCAAGCAAATTACTTTCCCTTTGGAAACTGGGGTTCATGTCCTGTTTGGAACTGAATTTTCTTGACTTATTAGTTTTAGACTCAGTTCACTTCTTATTTTCATTTTCTGTCACAAGTTGGTTAAGTTTAGACAGCAAAAACACTTTTTCACATTTAGGCAACAAAACTATGTTTTTATAAAGTGCTATTTACAAGGTTTGGCAAAAGATCATGGTCTGGGTTAAAATAGACCCGTTCATAAACTTGACCACATGTTGGAAAGGCTAACCTCTCCTATGTACATACTTTTCTGGTCTTTTTCCAGAGTTGCAAAGCTATGATGTAACAACAATGTTACAATGTTGTCACTCGCAATGATAATCCTGGAGCAACACCAACACACCGATACCCGCTCATACGCCAGGTGTTTTAACACCCTTTGGCATGATACAGGGTTGCTGAGCCAGAAAGTGACACAGCCATGTCGGGTGGCATCCACAAGTCATGAACAGGTCTAAGCTATACTCAGAGGTTTATTCCTAATGTGTTTTGTTTCCCCTGTTTTAAAATACATAGTTACAGAACCCAAATTTAAAATAATTTTGATGTAATGCTAGGAATCAACAGTTGGACATAATATATTAACATCTGACTTAGTAGGGGAAAACAAATCAATTCATCACAATCTCCTGCTTTTTCTAAATGAGCCTTCCAGTATTTCATGCACTTTGTGTGTATTACAGTACAGCAGTATGTCAGTCAGTGAGGCATCAGTCATCGGGTTGATTACAGATGTGCACACAATCACAAACATACAGTATTACAGACATATTGGATAAGTCTAATATCGTATTCACAAGACATATAGTTGTAATAATGTATATAAACAACATAAAGTTATTATGTTGTTTGTCTGTTCAAAGATGAAGTTCCTGTGTTGGATAGCATTGCGCATGAGGCTACAGAATTTTAGGCCTATGAAGCTGTCAATCAATATTCCAACCAGACTATCATAGAGTTTTACTGTAGTAAATACAATTAAAGAGGCAACTATTATCCACAATTGATCTTATTCCAAACCACTCCAGAAATATATGGCAGGCACAGGTGATTTTAAAACTATTGGAGTATTCATATATATCATACATATCATATTTCACAATAAACAATACATTAGTACTACTCTGACCTGACACCCAGAAAAGTTAATAATCATAATTGCTTTCCATTTTCTGAATGTATCTGGTGTCTGGTGTCTACTGTACTGACAATCTCATAGAATCACCTGATGGAAACTACATTTACACCATTACATAACCACTAAATATAATACAAACATAGGCAAACATCATTGACCCAGCTGTTTACAGGGTGGCACTACAGTTCACATTCACTATTATGATCAACGATGTACAAGTGCATGCACAGCTGATGTGGATAAACTGAATGGGCACTAGCAGTGCTCTGTGAATAATAATCCTTAAGCTTGGATAATGACATTGTTAACGTTGGTTTTTAAGTTAATTACTTGAACCTGATGAATCCCAGCACATCTTAATTTTAGAGCAATTAGGTTGTAATTATCAGGAAATCTGTCAACTAAGTCATTGCTTTCACGGCCAACAACAGCAATGTGCTTCTTATCAGAGAGCGATCACAATGCGTGATGTATGTGGCTCAACCCGCCCTCACCAGAAAAACGGATGTAGAGGTTGTATATGTAAGTATATGATTATGACCCATATTTATGTTGATTGTTAGGCTGCAGTCTTTAGTATTTATGATAGGTGCACAAGAGGTCAATTAATTTAGTATGTAGTATGTAGTAGTAGTATGTAAAGAGCAAGAAAGTCTGCATTTGGAGGAGGTGAAGTGGAAGGATGGGTCAAACAAACACAGGACTTTCACCCAGGAGACAGCTGTTTGTGTCCTGTATGAAACCGTAAGCCAACATTGACTTTTTTTAACATAAAGAAACTGATGCCAGAAACATGTGAGTTGGGACAGTGGCAACAAAAAACTGGAAGAGTTGTGAGGTGCTAAAAACACCTGGTGAAACATCCCAAAATTAATTAGGTTAACTGGCAATAGGTTAGTAATGTGATTGGGTATAAAAAGAATGATTCTGACGTAAAGATGGGGAGGGGTTCACCACTCTATGACAAATAGTGCAAAATTTTAAGAAAAAATGTTTCTCAATGTAAAATGTAAAGAATTTGGGAATTTCATTGTCTACGGTGGATTATGTCATTAAAATATTTTGAGAATCTAAAGAAATCTGTGCACACAAGCGACAAGGTCAAAAACCAACAATGGATGGTTGTGATCTTTGGGCCCTCAGGTGGCACTGCATTGGAAACAGACACGATGTAGCTGACATCACTGCTTGGGCTCGGGAACACTTCCAGAACAATTGTCTGTGAACACAGTTCATCGCTGCATCTACAAATGCAAGTTGAAACTCCACCATGCAAAGAGGAAACCATATATAAACCAGATCCAGAAACGCCTCCGCCTTCTCTGATCCCAAGCACATTTAAGGAAAACTGTCCTGTGGTCTGACGAGTCAAAACTTGAAATTCTTTTTGGATACCATGGGCGCCGCGTCCTCTGGGCTTAAGAGGAGTGGGAACATCTGGCTTGTTATCAGTACACAGTTCAAAAGCCAGCCTCTGTGATATTATGGGAGTGCATTCGCACATGGCATGGTGCCTTAACATTTATGAAGGCACTATTAATGCTGAATGATGTATACAGGTTTTGGAGCAATATATGTTGCCAAGTAGAGGGCATCTTTTGCGGGGTTAGGGTTAGGCCTTGCTTATTTCAGCAAGACAATGCCAAACCACATTATGCATTACAACAGCCTGGCTCTGTAGTGAAAGAGTCCGGGTGCTAAACTGGCCTCCCTACAGTCCCGATTTGCCACCCATTATGAAACATAAAATACAACTAGGACACCTCAAGCTGTTTGCTGCTGAAATTGTACATCAAGCAATAATGGAAAAGCATTCCACCTGACAAAAAAATGACAGCAATTGGTCTCCTCAGTGACTAAAAGTTTACAGTGTTCTTCAAAGTAGAGGTGATGCAACACCTGGTAAACATGACCCTGTCCAACTTTTTTGAAAGATGTTGCTGGCATCAAATTCTAAATGAGGATTTAAAACAAATTTCCTCAGTTTCACATTTGATATGTTGTCTTTGTGCTATTTTCAATTAATATTGGGTTTCAGTGTTTTGCAAATCATTACATTCTGTTTCTATTTGGAAACAAGGTCGTGATCTTTTTTGACACGTACTCAATTAAACAATAAACAGTACAAAGACAAGATTTTGGTCATTAGTGGCACGAGGCAATGCAAGAGCCACTCGCCTTCTATATAGAAGGCGAGTGGCTCTTGCATTATAGAAGGCGAGTGGCTCGAGCCTGTTTTTTCTTCCCATTTTTCATCTTCCGCCAGAATTTCAGCACGTAACTAGTCCCGCAGCTTTGAGAAAACCCTCGTAAACTCTATATCAAAACGTGTGGCTCAATCGGGAATGGTGTGCTATGTCTTTTATAGCTCTTTCGTCAATAATTCGCAAAGTTATACGCAAAAAACTGCGAAGAATTTCCCATAAGAAATGAATGGGAAATTTCCTGAAATTTCAGCCTTTTTCAATTGTCCGCTGCTTCGCCATACTTTCTCCTAGAGACTTCATTCAAACTTTAAAACATAGATAATTTTGTCGGGGCGAAATGACCCTCGGTACATTTTTTGATATCTCCTAAGGTTTTCGAGCATAAAGTTTCTCAAAAAATGCTCAGAATTTCTCCCCCAGAGTGGATGACATCATCAGTTAGAGTGAAAGAGCCAGTGAGAAATCGCCTGAATTTTTTTTTCTAAATTTGCAGGAAAATCCAAACGGTGAATAGGAGACACAATTTTTGGATCTTTTTGTAGACAAACCTTTCTTCTCTCGTCAAAGTCCAATTTTAAAGGGTTAGCCCCCACCAAATTTAAATAAGGAGGGATCTTGCACCAGCTGCCCTGCTCTGCTGCTCCATTTAAACCCATACAATCTCCTGTTTTCTGAGTCGCAGCCTGCTGAAGTTTGTCTTTTTAAATCGACCATTTAGTCATTTTTCTAAAGAATATCTGGACATAAAACACACGTACATCTGGCCCAGACTTGTCCACATCTCACAGTGTAGTCGGTTTTTTGATAGCAGCTATGGTTTTGTCACAATCACAAGTTGTTCGGAAGAAACCGACAGCGAAAAAGTAGCTGTTCAGGAACAGGTTAAAAGTGGGAGAGGTAGAGAGGTAATTATCAGCAGGTGGGGCAGAAGTTACACACGCACATACACATTCAGACACACATATACCAGACACATCTCCATGTAGGAACTGATTGGGCTGCTTGTTCAAAATACTTGGGACAATTTGATAAATGTGTAGTTCAAGCAGACACACACACACAAACAGACGAAGACACACATACGCAGTCACACACAACGACAGATACATACACACACACAAAGACAAATGCATAATGAAAACCCTATCCCCCCACTCCCTTGTTAACGCTGTTAGCTCTATTAGCGCCGTTAGCATTAGCGACGCTAGCTCTGCTAGCTCTATTAGAAATGTTATCACCATTAGCTCTGTTAGCTCCATTAGCATTAGCTCCGTTAGCTCTGTTAGCTCCATTAGCATTAGCTCCATTAGCTCTGTTAGCTCCATTAGCATTAGCTCCGTTAGCTCTGTTAGCGCCATTAGTGTTAGCACGGTTGGCTCTGTTAGTAAAAGGAAACTTTGGATGATAATATAGATGGTTAATTTCCATCAAATTCATTCATGTTTTCAGTTAATTCAGTTAATAAAACTAGCAGCCCCCTCATGCCACTGTCAAAATTTCGGCAGCGCCGGAATTGTCTAGTTTATTTTATTAATCTGAATTTGAAGCCTGCGACACATTACAAACAAATGGGGAACATACCTGCCAACTCTCTAGTTTTTCCCGGGATTCTCCTGGGATTTTTGTGTATTACACAGAGGGAAAAGTGACTAACCTGCCAAGCACAAGGGTGCCCAAGAGGCGTACAAACATTGTCAGTCACCCTCTTCTACCAGTTGTCTCTCTTGCCAGTAGTTTCTCTCAAAATCACAACTGAAGCATAATGTATATGTAATGTGTACATCTCTTCCAAGTAATACAGTACATATTTAAACTAAGTGCTGAATTTATATGCCCTTCAGTGTTTTCATTTATCTGATACATGTTCACTGCAATTCACTTTCAACCAGGTCTCTGATTCTGACCACATAACCGTAGTCACTCAGTGAATGTTAACTAGTTAACCCAATCCTTGTTGTTCTGATATCAAAGCAAGTGGTTGCCTATTAGTGATTTTGGAATTCATGTATTCACTGTATGTACCTTGTCTAAAATATAACAATAATAATAATAAACTTTATGTATATGTATTGCACCTTTCATACAATAATTGCAGCTCAAAGTGCTTTACAACAAAGAAATCACATACACAAAGTGCTTCACATTAAAAAAAAACTAAGGATGAAATGTAACCACTGTCCACATAGTGGTAAGGGTGGTGGGACAGCCCAGGGCAGGACACCAGGAAATGTATTTTCAAATCCCAGTGTTGACATGTTGTATGTAGTGGAATGCTGAAAAACACCTGTTTGGAACATTCCACCGTGAACAGGTTCACTGGTAACAGGTGATCATTTTAGTTGTCCTTGGACTGTCAACTTTCAGTTTTGCACACAAAATATTTCATCATCTAATCTAATAATTTACTTTGAAAATCTCCTGAACCAAGCATTTTAGGCTGACATAACGGTAAGGGTTGTAGTATTTAGAAGAAATCGATGGTTTATTACAAATACAATTTTTTTTTTATACAGTCGCTCTTGCCATTGGTTTTATTAGGTATGAGAACATTTTAATTGCTAAAAATATGTCTGAGAGGTTGAAAGACACGAGCAGCCAGATGATCAGACAAGTTGGAAACAAACCTCCTAATCAGACAAACCTATTTCAAGAGAAAACAAGGACTAATGGTAAAAATATTATCCAAACTGTCTGTTGTAAACAGCCATCCCTGTTTCTGCGTCAGGATTCACCTACTCTACTTACTTGTAGTTGTGCAAACACTATTTTTCTGTGCAATAAGAGATTATTACAGAGAATTTTAGAGCGCCCACGTTTAGCTTCATGATAAAATAAAGTGCTTTAGATAATATAGATAAACTGTTGGATTGTTAACATCCTCTCTGATCATTTGACAGTTCATGTTTCTTGCTCCGTCAGACCTAATTTTTTATGAGTTCCAAGTTGTCAGTAACTAACATGGAGAGTACATTGTTGTCATAACTGATAGAACTGATAGTCAAAGCAACAAATATCAAACCCATGTTTAATAAATTGAAGCTCAAAATAATAGTGTGGGACATCAAGAGAGTGTCAAATCAGCCCATCCTAGCATGCATTTGCATGTTCTAGGTCACACCTTAAATTAGATGTCCCAGTTGATTGCTCATCTGATGCAGTGGCGACAGAATTTTGGATGATCTTTTGTTTTTGCAAATGCAGACAAATGATACACAGAGAACAAAGACAACATAGATTAAGAGGAAGACATTTTTTAAACTCACAAGATAACCTAATTAAATGTTAATTGCCATTGGCATTTTCATATGTTGCAGCTATTCCAATTAACACAATCATATTTTCCTACAATGATCAAATTGTAATTTTGGACGGCTGGGGAAACGGCAAAGCAAGACAATGACATTGGATGATAACACCAAATGTCAGACATAATAAGTCTCAGTGTGGCTTTGCAGTACGTGGGCTGTGGTTTTTAGACTGGTCTCCAGGCAACAGACTATTATTTTAGTCTGTGGATAGACACTTCAATCTGATGTTGCAGCCAAATAGCTTTGAGTTACTGCATAAAATAACTCTGCAAACATGTTCACATTGTTAAAACACGTATGGCAGGCATTTTACTAACTTGTGTATTAGTACACATTTGTTTTTCCTTCTAGTAGAAATGTTGTCAGTTGTTCATATGTGGCACAGCCAATGTGTGCTTTTAAAACTGGAACAAATGGTGCATAACTAGTTAGGTGGCTTAACATAAGAAGGCTGAATCCCAGGAGCATTCCCTGCACAGTTATTTGATTTGTTCTTGCAGCCACAGCCTAGTCCTGCCTAAGTGCTATACAGAAGCATATGGCCAGGCTTGTGTGGGCCTAATTACAGGCATTATCTCATTCACTATTGTAAGGGACTGTTGTGCCATCTTCCATTTATTTAATTAGGCTTTTCACATATCAGAGAGGCCCAGTTTGGGCTGAAAATGTAACATGAGAGAACATAGACATTGGGGGTGTTGTAGTGTATTAAAAATATATTCTGCCTTTTTTCCTGATGTGGAGCAATTTGTCAAACAATTAGCCATACTAATTAAATTTTTGTAGCACTAATCAAACGAATATGCTAAAACATTCTTTACATTGCCAGTCTACTGTCTGTTTCCATTTAACTTGATGGCTTAAAAGAGCCTCCAACTCCTGGCTTCCACTCCACTTGATCACCTCATTTGCATTTTATATTGGTAAATCAAATTAAGCACCCATAGCTTTTAACATGATTGACTGCGGCCAGGGCTGCTCAGATGGGACTTTTTCTGCAAAGGAAATTAGACCAATTTTAATGTGCAGAGCAGAGAGCCTGGCAAATCGCAGTCACTCAGCTAATTAAAATGATTTTTTCCCCTTTTTGTCTGTGTTTGCCAAGGGGCTTTGATAGATTTGCCCACCTGCTGTTTTACTGTACATCTCGTTTTCCAGCTTTTTCCCCAGTAGAGACCTTTTGCACACTGTGGTTCTAGTATTCCCAGGCCACCATGCATGATTACTGTTGCATTATATTCTAGCCATCAGCTCCTCCAATAACCAGTCAATAAGCCTCAGTTTTCTCTGTTTAACTCCTGATAATACATTTTTCTAAATGGTATAACATATGGCTGGCTATCTCTGGACGGTTATTGCAGGCATTGCAGTTATGAGACTTATATTTAATTCAGTTATTGTTCATAGAGTGGTTAGTGGTTAAAGAATGCTAAACAGCAGAATCAATCAGAAATCAGGTCCTTAACAAGTGTGTGATGTAGGGTTGAGCAAAAAGTGACCTGGTATGTCTGATATATTGGCTAATGTCTCATTTTTTTTTTCTGCATACTGAA
Organism: Chelmon rostratus; assembly: GCF_017976325.1. Taxonomy (NCBI): domain Eukaryota; kingdom Metazoa; phylum Chordata; class Actinopteri; order Chaetodontiformes; family Chaetodontidae; genus Chelmon; species Chelmon rostratus. The sequence goes on from NC_055662.1 coordinate 596,488, forward strand.
GACAGCGATGCTGCTAGTATAACACTGAGGTCATGTCTGTATTTTTCAGAGCAATTTGGGATGGGGTGGGAGTAAGCAACTTGGATGGAGTTTACATAAAATATCGAAAAGATTTTGTTTTTTTATGGATTCCAGGGTATTTAGACTTTTGTGTTAACAAATAGCGAGAAGATAGAATTAGGGCTTGGTATTGATATTAGTGCTTTCAAGATACCTAATTTTATCAAATGGCTGAACGTTATGTTTCAGTGTTTAAATTAAAAAGGTTTGACTGATAAAAGCTTAAAGCTAAAAAAGAAAGAAAGAAAGAAAGAAAGAAATACCTGTTCGAGGACCAAATTAACAAACTTAGATATCCAACAGTATTTACATGCTCAACCGCTATCCATACTTGATGCTATGGACACCTTTCAGTTGGTACTCACAATGCACTGAGGGTAATACTAAGTCCTAAGGACTGAGTATTTCTCAGTTTCGTGTTTGTTTTTTTCCTGGCAGTGTGGCAGAAGGCTTTTAAACAGAGTTTTGACTTTTCTATGCAGAAATGTAATTTGTAGAAAATATAACCTAGCAGCTAACCAAATAAATAGAAGAAGTCAAATCCAAATGATATATATATATATATATTTTTTTTTTTTTTTCCCCAATAAATTGAGCTTCTACATCAACTCATTGAAGCACAGGAACCTCATACTCTTCCAAGCCTAAAAAACTAAATTTCTATTTCACTTTACATTTAATTTAATTATTCTGACGTTGGACAGTTAAACATTCCAATACTATTGCACAATTATGACACGTGATTCAACGTCTACAATAGCAACTGCTGTATAACACTTCGCTCCACTGAAATTCTTGATATAGCTGATTAAAAACATTCTTTGGATTTTTGATGATTGTAAATTAAAATTCATTATATCTACCCAAGGAAAAACTGCATGTGCTATCATAGGATATTTTGAAAGAGAAATTAAGTTATGCGAGCTGAGAAAAAGATCAAGGAGGAGAGAAAATTCTGTTCTTCAGGGAGTATTCCCACTGCGAATAATAGGTGCAGCACAGTGCCGACACCAGGCGCTTCCCTGGAACGCAACAGTCAGCTTAATTGCAGCTTTTAGGATCATTACTGCTCCCATGTGAATGTCAAAATGGACAAGGCTAGTGGGCCTTTGACAAACAGGCAACAGGCAACCACCCACTGCCCTGTAGTTGCAGTCACAAGGGGCAGGCCCACAACCGAGAGAAAAATACAGGCCTCGTTTGTTGTCCTCTCGCCTTCAAACCAGAGAAGAGGAAAATGCTACAGAAAAACAAAGCACATTTATTGTCTTTCAACAAAGGACAGATCGAGGTAAAACATCTCTCATTTGCGTATTATATATCTATATATATAGATAAATAGATAGATATATGTAAAAAAAACAGCTCTCCTCCCTCTTTTACACCTCCGATCATTGCAGACTCCAGTTGTCATGGCTGCGAATGGCTCATTACAGATCCGCTAGTTGAGGAGCCCATTCATCATTCAAGAGCAGAAGCTTGCATCCAACTCAAGAGCTGGAGGGAAGTGGCTCTCCAAGAGCCTTGGCCTCATCCCTACAATCATCCAATGAGGTCCTCCATTGAGCGCCATTCCTCATAGTGTGGAATATAATGTAAAGTACTTCTTTTCTAAAAGCGCTGTCAAAAGTCTTTACTTGTCATAATTCTGTCATTGATGCCTCACTTCAGTTTTCCTGACCATGTAGGATCTTCTTCACAGTTGTTCAGGTTTTTGGTACAAGCACAAAGTCTGCAAATAACAAACTTTCTTATGAAGCATCATGTTACTTTAATGAAATATAGGTAGGTATGTACATTTTACATTAAGTTTTATTTTATTTTATTTGGTTATACAGTTTTACAATTTTCTCACAGTTTAATAATGCTTATGTGTGTGTGTTTAAGGTAGGTTTAGAGTAAGTCCCAAAGAGATTAATGTAAGTCTAAAGTCTATGAACTGTCCCCAAAAGTGACAATAATAAAAAAAGACAAACCAACCAAAGACTATCACTGTAATGTTAACGTTCACTGGTGTTGGTAACTGATTTTTTTTTTTCTTTCTTTGTGAACAATGGCTAAGTTATGGAAAAAAATAATATTGCCTGAATGGAACTGTCCTGTATCACTTAAAATTATGGGGGCCAGAATCAATTTCATGGTGTGATATGCATACCAGGTAAGAGGCTTTTCAATGATTTTCCAGTCAAGCTTGTTTTGGTTTTCAATGTTGTTGTGCCAATTTCAGTGATGACCCTGAGCACGCTATCCAGCCTATCAAAACAAGGAAGGTCAAAACTCTCAGGTGTTGTGCCCGTCTGAGTGCTTTAAAGCCAAGTGCGTTATCGTTTTCACCCGGAGAGAGGCTGTGATGGTAGGAGAGGATGAAGGTTAGTAGACAGCACATCACTTGGAGTGCTTTAAAGCCATACCTGATTTGTTTTGTAGAGCTGCCTCTCTGCCTTGTTTTGCACATTCATATGAGGAGAGTGGTGTGCTGATGCTCCTTCTGCTGAACCAGATGGTGGAAATTTAGCCTCCATCAAGCACAAACTCACATTTTCTGCCACCAGCGCCAGCAACACAAACAGCAGCCTGTTGCTGTCTCAGACACAGAGGGAGAGCCGCTATTAGCCGCACAAACACTTAGCACAAGATAAAGAACAGCACCTTCACCTGTTCTGTGAAGAAAATGTTTAAGTTATTTTTTAAATGGAGTGAGCTCATAGGAGTATTGGACTGAGACTAATTTAGATCATCTGGTGAGGTCAAAAAGCTTTTAGGAAAAAAACACAGTTTGGATTTTAAAGAATTAATTTTATTTGCCTGACATTCACACATTTCATCCCCCTTTTTGTCAGTGTCTTACAGGGACACATTGTCAATTTTCAATCATATCTGTCTTATCTATTTTCAAATTAGGGATGTAGTGAGATAAAAAACAACAGATTCTCTGTGTCTCTGGTACACAGCTTTAAAATGTGTTGTTCATTTGTGAAGCAGTGATGTCATTAGTCTCTGAAGAACTACAGGCTATTTCAGCTTGCATTTCTACTCTCCACCGCTGGGTATCCAGGGCCATCTAGATGCTGCTCTAAAACAAATCTTCACTCTTGTCTTGCTTGTATTGGATATCCACATAAAAAGTGGCAAATTTCTCCTATAGTAGTGTAATGCTGGAATCGGACATTTGGGGCTACTGACATAAACAAGAATAGGGACAACTGGTGGTGCCTGCAATAAATGAGTACCAACTGAAACAGTAGTGGAGTTGCTGTGCTGCAGCAGGCCAGGTTCTTTTGAACGAAGATGCTAAAGGGCACAAGCATAATGTAATGCTACATCAAATCTTCGAGCCACATACGGACAGGGGAGAGCTGCAGACATGTATTTTGGGAAACCTTTAATAAACTAGAAGAAACAAAGAACTGGATGTCTGAGTATAGAGTAAGTGTGGTAGAGACAGTGTTTTGTTACTAGCATGGCAAAATTCTAGTGTGAAATCATGAAATGAAAAAAATTCCCTTAGCACATACACTAGTTTGTTACCTGACATGGTATCAGAGTTTAGCCAACATTAGTCGCTCTCAAAGAGGCTGTTTGTAGGAGTCGTGAAAGTTTACACTTCAGCAGTCCCAGCCTATCTCGTTATCTGAAATAGTTGTATGCTTCCAAAACACATAGTTTAGTCCTAATTCTAAAAAAACTAGTAAACAAGAAAGACACATTTCATTTATGTACTGCAGGTGTTGCGATGTTCCAGGAAAAGCAGCATGATATTCCTTCTGATAATACTTACTATTTTTGTTTTTCTAAGGGGCATGCTAAGAGATTATATCTACTACATGTGCTATATTCATCAAATGTTATTCTTATTCAGTATGTGAGGGCCTTTGATGTTCATTTGGTCTGAAACGTGTTGTAAACTGTAAATAAGCATGCTTTGCTACTATTGTGTTCATTTTTCTGCAAACATTATTGCCTGACAGCCTATTGCCATTTCTTGGATTGGATTCTACACGGCGAAAGACTTAGGAGAGAGAACATCTAATTTTGTCAGCCTGTGTAGTGCAGGCCATTAGAACAAAGTTTCCATCGCCTGATGGACAGTACCATGGATTCAAAAAAGAAACAAAGATGCACAAGGTGAATTGTGAATTAAACTGACTTTACACATTTGTTCACACATCTTTTTTTTTCATGAGCGAGATCATTACTATTCAGTTCACAGAATCATTGCAGTCTGCCATTGAAGCTTGTTTACATATTTTTTTTTTCAAACTTTTGTGATTTAAACTAAATATCTTTACTGTTACTGTATGTCACATTCAGAGTTATCAAAGCAGCAGCAAAGGTTTGTGCTTCTTGCTATAAATTCTCTTTGCACACACTATTGCTGGCATAGATTCATTCTGCACCTGCATCATTACTTGAACATAATTTGTTGTAATGGCCAGACTGCTATTGATGAGGATATCTTAATCTGAATCAGCAAAATTATTAACAAGTATTGCACAATATCGTACACCATCATACCCAGAAGTCTGTCTGTTTCAGAAGCAGCTTTGGATTTGGATTACTGCAGCTCCTTTTCAAGGTTTGGGAAACCAGGTGCAGGGCAAGTGATGATGCTGGTCTGGTCTGGTCTGGAAGCTCTTGTCAAGTCTATCCATTAAGAGCAGCCTGGGAGTAGCCTTGGAAGGCAACAGGCACAGTGCATTCTGGTTGTTGTAGGTTTCTAACTAAGAGAAGCAAAAGGGAATACTTCTCCTGTTTTCTCTGGTCATGTAGCACCAATTTTAAAAATATTTGCAACTTTCTACTGCATTGACAGATCAGTTTTATGATAAGACCATCTTTGCTGTGGTGCTATTGCCCTTTAAGATTTATCTCATAACATTTTTACATGACCTGAAACCTATTCTTTAGTATTATTAAAGTCATTCTGACCAAAACTAGATCTTTTTCTTACAGACTGCTGAAAGAGCCATCATGACAGGACTGGTCACAGGTACAGGCCTTCATAAGGAAATTACATTCTCAGTCCCTTATATACTCAAAGTGCCGTTCAAATTAGATTAGAAACAGAATTAAGTACATATTACCAAGCCAGGTTGTACAAGATACGTCAGTATAAAGAAAACAGGTTTTCAGATTTTGAAGGGCTCGGTAGTTTGTTGTTCTTCTGATTTTCTCTCAGGCTGTGATGTGATAGCGAACGTTTTGTCTTTAGGATACAACATATTTGACTCTTTTATACTACCAAGACTATACAGTATGCAACATGAGTGCCACCAAGCATTAAACTGTGTCTTTGGAATGTCACCGTGAATTAAACTTCACAAAGAGAAGTCAAACATTTCCCCACAGATTTAATACTTAAAGTTAATCTTTTTGTCTCCAAAATGAAAAGAAAAGATCAAAGAACAAGGAGCAGTTGAATGAACAACATTTATTTTGTGCATTGCATCACTCAGATTAAAATTTCAGTATGCAGACAGACTTTTTTGAGCTCACCACAGACTCAAAACCTGCTTAGATTTAGTGTGTGGTATAGGAGCAGGCCACAGCTACAGTCTGCTTTCTTTGGGTTGCCAGCTTTGCCTCTTTACACAAGTTTCAATCGTCAGGCTGTGCTCACTCGTTCTGTGTTTCTTGTTTCTGGTCACTCCTGAGGCCCAGATAATTTGTGACTCTGTATTGTCAGTTTATATTAAGTGTTTATAGCAGATGTCCAGTGGTTGATTTACTGTTTTTCTTTGTCTATAATCTGGCTGGTCCAGATTGTGTGAGGGTCGTGCTGGGACAGTAAAGGTCAGAGGAGCACCTTGTCACTCTCTGCTGCTGGCATTATGAAACACATTCTTCAACTGGTTTGGTTACATGATACATTTTACGGTTGTTCCCAAATCTGAATACAATATTTGGCAATGCACAAATAATGCTGTCAGTCTGAATGTGTCCAGCATTATTTGTTTAGGAAAGCAAATGTAGAAAACACAGCACATGTTTTACACCAACAAATCAGCTATTCTTTACTTTACAGCACCATATTACATACCCCAAAGAATAGTTGTGTGGTAATCCATCTGAACGTGCAGCCTTCTTTAAAAAACAGTATCTCATGTTCTTGTGGTGTGAGAGAGATGAGATGTAGAATGGAGAGAAGAGTTAGACATGACCAACAGATGAGACTGCTCTGGTCATGTGTCTGATGAACATAAACACTTTGTTCATAATGGACATTAAGGGTGCTCAGCTCTTCTAGTCGTGAGGCCCTTAACCAGTCTGCAGTTCCTGAACTGGGCCACCTCCAAAAGTCTCCTCTGTAAAAGGAAGTGGGTAATTAAATATGCTTTGGTATTGTATATTAATTATTGTTTAAATAGGTGGTAAGATTAGACGACAGCCAGTGGCTGCAGAAAATCATTAATTGATTAATATTAATGATTGTAGATCACACTGAGGATTTAAGGGGATAGTTTGTGGACAGACACTAAGTGTGTGTGTGAGAGTGAGTTTGTGACACACATTAAAATACAAACTCACACATTTGCTGGATTCCATGCTGTCCATAACTGCATGGCTACATGGAATAATGGAAATGCCCACTGTGTCAGAAAACATTAATAATCCAATGGCTCCCTGAGATAATGATTTAGGTGTACCTCTGTTAAATTTGTAATATGTGCTATCTGCTCTGGACATCAGCCAACATGGTTAAGGTAGAATTTTATGTTTCCAAAGCTTTTCAAATAGATATTTGATAGTTTTGTTATCTCTGTGAAAACAGATTTGGGGTTTTTCCACTATTGCTGAGCAAGAGACACTCAAGAATAGGATTTTTTTTTTTTTTTTTTTTGAAACTTACTTTACATAGGATACCTTTTTAATTAAATTTTTTAATTCTTTTTTTGTGGTTGCCTATTTGCACAGTTATAATTTATTGTTCTTATTTGCACTTCCATTTGCTGTTTGCCCCCCCTTTAAAAAAACACACAAACTAACAAGTTTTGAACAACATTTCTGGTCATTTATTTCTTTAATTTCCCAATAATGTTGTGTAATGGTTCTTCCAGGGTTTCTCCAATGTTCCTTCTAAAAGGGGAGTTTTTCCTTCATTTCTCTGTGCTTGGTGTGCTGCTATGGGCTTATAAAGCCAACTGAGACACTAGAACAGGATGTACAAATAAACAAATAGAATTTAGTTGATTTTTTTCTCCATTGGAATACCACTGGTGTTATTCTATATTTTTGTAATTGTCAAAAAATGTCATAAAAAAAAACACAGCCAAAAAATTGTCTGTCAGTAGTTTCTGATTTTCATACTCAGTCAGTGGCTCTGTGACATACATCTTTCAAAACAACAACAATAATAATAATTATTTCCCAAAACAGCTGGACACTGTCATTCTTAATAAGCGTTACTCAGAGAGGAGGAAACAGTGCATTTGTCTGGGGACTGTTTTCAGCTGTGGGTAATAGATGTTATAATGTGCATTTTATAACAACATGGGCAACATGCAAAGAATCTGTAAACACACAGTCCAGTTTTACTTAACCCAATCAACCTTTGCGTATCAATATCCCTGCTTGCTCCACTACTCTTAAGACCTGTTCATGAGAAGAACTACAAACGGCCCCAGTGTAGTTGGTATGATGTGAAAATGTTTGAGGTCATGCTAATAAAGGAACATACCACTCAATGCAACAGTGTGGCTCATTGTCAAAGTCAATTGCACAGAGAAGGACAATATATCAGGCTTTAGATACACACACAATAGTAGTTTAATACTTGTATTTTCTGCCTTATCTCAGTGTTTCTTCATTGTGTGACATGTCCGAACACAATTACACTTGTTAGTACTCATTCTTGTTCTCTGAGATGCAGCATATGACAAATCCAAAAAGTAGTGTCAGTGAAGCCCAGTCAGATGATTTTTGGGGCACTGGTGTCTCAGAGGACAACACTGGATTTGTGTTGCCTTGGTTTCTGAGATGCTATCAGTGAGATGACCGGAGGAGCTCTTGTACAATGTACATGCATTCAGATGAAGAGTTTCTGGTTACTGCTGGTAAATTGACTGGATCTCTATATTATTAACAGGCTAAAGATTAAACTTAAAACATTAAAGTGAAGGAGAGTTGTGCTCTGAACAGATGGATTGGAGTTAGTCTAATGCAGACAGCTATGCTTATAAAGTATTCACTTATATTACTGGACAGTCGGAACCATGCAGTTTTCTTCCTGGGTTGGCTATTAAAATAGTTTCATGTGAAGCATTTATGCTCTTTTCATCTTTCTAGAAGTAAAAGGAAAAGTATGGAAGTTTTTAGCAACCTTATCGTCCTGTTGTCATAGTGTTGGTCAAGAGACACTTTAATCAGCAGAGTAATTATAAAAAAATAAAAATCAATGGGCTCACAAACACAAAAGAGAATGTTGCGTCAAATTCCTAATTTTTATAATGTGATGAATAATATTATTTAAACAACCTAATCAGCCAACCTAAAAATGCCCCTCAGCCGGACAGAAAACAAATAATGACACATAATGGACATAATTCTGAGGACTGTATACAGTTACAAACACAACAAACAGTGTTTACCTAATTTAATGCCGATAATTATAGTAGTATAGTAATAGTTTAAATGTTAGGTGAGGGCCAGCACCCACTGTTCAGTTGTTTATGTGCTCACAATGCACTCCATCCTTGTGTCATTTGGAGGTATAGTTGCTGGGGGGTTGACAGCGATCTGTTTGTCAGGGTTAGCATGACATTTGCCACTTGCATTCCATTTGGCCTCTAATTTACCATTCATACATGCACATACACTGATGCTAGCAAGCAGCCTGCAAATGATTTTGGTCACCGTGACGTATCGTCTTCTTTTATGGCTAAGCTAAAATTTCCATCTGCACATGCATCCCAGTATCTGAATAAATGAACATTTTTGGAAATTATTGCTTTCTTTGTGGAAGTGACACGAGAGGATGAATGGGAAAATTGTTGTCAACTAATAAGTGTATCTCCGAAAATGTTTAGATATTTCTTATTTTTATGCTAGTGACTCAGACAGTCTGTTTTGTTGTTGTTGTTCCGCACTGGTGCTTTGGTGTCCCCACTGCTTAAAGCACTGATGTCGAAACAGTGCCATGTTTTCACTGCTGTGAAAGATGGCCATGAGCTCTGTAGCTTTACTGACTGGGCACTAAAAACTGGTGTTTGGGCTTTCAGCAGCAGCTCTTGACACTTTACACTGCAGAATGAAGGACTTTTAGCCAAGGATGAACCAGGATCTCAAAAAGTAAGGAGGCTTCTGCATGAAGTGCTGTTATTAACATTTTTTTTCATGACTTCAGAATCTCTCGCAATTATTTTTTTCGCCCTTGATACCAAACCCTTGTCCTTTGATATTATACTTTCCACTGAGGGTTTCCTATAGTTTTGTATGATGCCTCAGTTTCTTTTAATTTCCTGCTATAACTGAAGATGAAGTTCAGGTGTAGCAGCAGTTTTGAGTTATGGTTAACCAGCAACATTTTCCACAAAACTAGACTAAGACTAAGACTAAGAACGTGAATCAACCATCTAGAGCAGTTTTATGATCTCTGCCTCATACTCCTTCATGCCTTTTGGGATGTTTAATTTTCTGGTTGCCCCATCAACAGGACAGACACTTTCATATTTTAGCACCAGTACTGCTAAGGCTCTGAGAGCTGCCAGTTAGTTGTTTTACTCAAAACTTTCAAACTTTGTGGTAAACCTTTTCAGCCTGTTGAGTCCACTAGCAAGGCTTCATATATTTATATGCTTACATTCAACATACTCCTTTCACTGAAGCAAGTAACACAACATTTGTAAGAGGTGCTCTAATTAAGTTGCCCAACTACAATCAGTCTTTGCTCTGCCAAAAACCACTGCTGCACTGCTCAATGACATTATCACTGCTGCTGCTCTTATGAAGTTAAAGTGAAATGCTGCTGGGAGGGACGTGCTAATACCCAGTTGCCAAATTTACATGTTCATAGTCTTTATGACTACACAGTTCCTCTATTATGTAAGAAACTGAACATTTGAACAGTTATTGCACGATCACTTGAAAATTTGGTTCATATTGTTCTTTCCAGTGCAAACATTTACAAATTATTTTATTGGCATATGGAGGTAAATAGAACTGATCCAAGCATTGTGACTTGCATTGTCCCTTACAACCCTTTGACCTGACACTGTCTCAGACTCCCACTACTAACCTGGTGGGCTTTTTGGGAGTCAGGCGCCAGATTTCTGGGAGAGTTAGTTCCCTTGCTCTTTTCCCATCCCAGTTCAATGTGGTCTCATCCAGAGGCCCGCAATTGTTTCCTTCAGCCTGCCCGTGGTACAGTGCAGCTTTTGTCTGATCTCTCCATTGGCTCTGAATACAGTCCCAGAGCCAGACAAACCTGTAGGGTATGTTATCAGGATTCTTTGTCCTGGTTCTTAGCTTCCCCTGCCCAGATCCCCATCCATGCAACAGAGGAGAGGCACCACTGTAGGCAAAGAGTTTGTCTCCACATTTCCCTTTGTCACTTTGTGGAGGCTCAACAAACTCGTCTCACCTGGCTTCTGGTGTGCAATTTTATTATGATGATGAGCCTGATTTCACAGGAAATTAATGCATATTTTGGATTGTGTGAACTTGATCAGGGCATTTTGTTCTAAATGTTTTTTTCTACGAACTAGGATCAAATCCTAAACCTACCCCCAGATGACCACAACACTGTATTCCACATTTTAGCCACACGTTTTATTTCACATTACTGCTGACCCTTTTCCAAAGCACACCATAGTGTTAAAGATTTCTGAATATGACTTTCCCACCATACTTTCTATTCATTTTATTACGGCTATTATTAAAAGTGTATAGCTAAAATTACTATTAGACTATTACTATTCATTATTATTGTATTATTAACACTAAAGCAATTCATATCTTATTCTGTAATTATATGATTATTCAACTGTTGCATATGCAAAAAGTGCAGATAGATTGAGTTTGCCCTGCGTCACCATGCAGCAATAATGTAACTTTGTCACTTTGTATAAGTCCAGTCTCAGGAAGTCTAGTTACATGAAGCAGTGAAATGAATGGAGAAACTGGCTGTCTCACAGGAAAGACTTACAGGATTGCCCTGTAGGTCAGTGCCTCATTTGCTAGAGAAAGTCAACTGTTAGCCAATCCCACTCTTAACTAATTAGAAATAAATGATTATATGACTTCAACGTGGAGGTAATATCAGATTTGGATGTAGTTCGGTCTTTACGAACTGTGGGCATCTACTGTAATGTGAGTTTTTGTCGAGACTTCTAGTATGTCTCTCGTCCGTTTTACTGACAAGGCTACATATTTGCTCCAAGTGTGAGAGTGAGGTGGCTTCTATGTTCTTAAACTGCTCATTGGGGAAATGGAAGCAGTTAATTTTCCAAGACTTAAGAACAAATTAATTGGTGTATTTACTTCAGGTTATGACTGCCACTAGCTGCCATTTCCCAAATGAAATTACGGGTGCCATGTTAGCTGCTGTAGCTATAACCTCATAATTTTGTTTTTTTTTTTTAAGTTCAGGTTTTCCAGCCAGTTATTGTTATTCCCAAACGATGATCTGTCATGGCATTGTACCATTGTATTTTCTGCCAGCTGGCTACATGTGGATAGATTTGATTGGCCAACACAGTGCGCTGCCCTGATGTTGCTTTGCTGTGGGTAAAAATTTAGCTTGGACCAACATTTCTGCTGGACAAGTCTCCTTTTTTATACCTGAGCCCTCTGAGGAAGCGTCCTCTCTGTGCTTACACAGTGGTCTCATTGAAATACATGATTTCAGTTACTTTATGTTTGTAGACAAAAGAAAAAGCAGAAAGACTATTACGTAATAGTCAGAGTTGAATTTACCCTGCTCTATCTGATTGTGAGTGAAAGTGAATATAAACTAGTAAATTATGGCGCAGAACACAAAGCACTGTCAAGAGCATTACATTCAATGTGTGTGGGCCTTGTGGAGTACTTTTGGTATATTTTTATTTTATGGTCAGCAGTTTGTTCAAATGTCACCTATGTTTGCTGTTGTCTAACAAGCGACCTCTAGTGGTTGTGCGAATTGTGACTCTTGACTGTCAGAATCAAAAGTGAAAGTAGCAGAAAGTTGCCTCAAAACTTCAGAGGGAGGAGGTTGTTGTGTCTAAACCTAAACAAAACCTGAACTGTATAGGCAACCTTTATATGGCTATATGTGGAGCCAATAACTGACAGAAAAGACAGAACCTATAGCATGGAAGCTGTTGTGAATGAGGAATAAATGTATCCTTAGGGTGCATGTAAATGTTTTTTGGAAAATGAAACAGACGAGAACAGCATCATAAAAAGGGATGTATGTGGGTGCATTGGTGCACTGTGCACTCAGCTGCTGACCTGCTCTGAGCAGCAAGCAGAAGGTGCAAAATACAGTGAATCTTGACACCAAAATTACAGTGCATCACAGGATTGCTAGTGACACTCCCCTCACTGCACCTCTCTGGATGGAGGGACATGGAAATACCAGACAGACAGGCGCAGCATGTGGCATTTTCCTCAATGTAGCAAAAAGGCCAAAGGCAATACATTCGCACAAAGATAAAGCCCTCCGTACACGCTCCCCCTCGACTTGTTCTTTTCCTGTCTATTCCAGCATGCTCTTAAATCTTGTCCTTCAGACTGATTGTACAACTTTGTTTTGTGTTCACTCAGTACTTTTCATTTGTTGCTTATGAATTCATTGATGATGTTATGCAACAAGTCTGATTCATTGCATTGATGCCCTGAGTTGGTGATCTTGTCTTTAAACTGGTAAGAAACAATTAGCAATATCACAGCAAAAAATCTGCCAGGTACTCCCTGGAGTAGTGGCATTTTCCCATGCTTCTTGTAGCGTACCATCACCTCCTGGTAAACAATGATATGTCTAAGTCTCTGTGAATAAACTTCAAGAAGCCAAAGTTAAAACAGTGGCAAAAATGACCTTGTTGAAATAAGTTGAGGGGAAAAAAGACTGAAGACTCTGGCTGAGAGGAAACTCCATCAAGTAATGGAAGATATTCATTGAATTGAGCTGTTGGTGTGACTTAACCCTCTGCTAACTTTAGTCGTCAGCTGAAGGTACCACCATAGGTGGCATCACTGATCACATTTCGTTGCCTTTACTCATGGAAGCAAATTTTGCACAAAAATCATTGTTGTCTCATCATAATTACTCTAATGTCACATTTTCAGTTGGTTTTGTTGAAGTCCATATGTGTATATTGGACATTTAGATTAAAAGCTTGTATCATTTCTTAATATATAGTACATTACAATTCCAGCTATGAAGGACATTTCATTTTTTATAATAACATCCTGCGTTGTAGTTATGCTCTTTCTGAATTTGTGTATTTTTGTAGAGAAATCAGTTTCACATGTGATGTACATTAGTGATGTTATCTACATACACATCTTATGTCATTCACTGAACAGTATTATGTTGAAAAAGTAATTTCCCTTCTATTTTCAACTGAAACACCCACAATATATAGCCCTTTGGACACAGGCAGACCAGTGGAAATTTACCACCTCAGTTTCAATCACAATCGGACATGTTATTGTAAGAAAATATGCAGGTGATCCCTGAAATGTGAGATTGATAGAGAATGGAACACATAGCAGCTTCATAATATGACTAAAAAAGCTTATATTCAATTCCTGGAGGGGAACATGTTTTAGATAAAAATCATGATGGTCTTGGTCGATTAATTGGTTATTTGGGTCTAAATCAACAGTGACTTCTGTAGACAGTTTGTGTTGTGTCTTGTATTTATACATGTGAGCTATTTCTCAATAGTAATTACAGGGACATGATAATTGCAAATATGCACAAATATTATTTGGTCGTTAATGTTTGCTAGATTTTAAGATTAATGTATTTACCTGCAGAGGGACAATAATCCTGGAGACACAATTTGACACGTTTTTGTTCGTTTTTAAATGAATCAACTAATTCATAAGGCAAGACATTTTAAGTCTACTTGTCAACTTTGGCTATAAATTCAGTTCCATTTAAGATGGTATGATGTGGATTTCTGGAAACTGTTGCTGCACGGCAAGCTCATAGGACAGGAGACTTAAACAGCATTGAGTATAGTTGCAATGACAGTGATGCGCTGACAGAATGACATAATCAACACATGGCCTCTATGATTTTTTTTTCATATTTCAGTGAACAGTCTCAAACTTGTGGAAAGGAAAATATTCAGTGTCTGCATTAACCAATTTGCAGATTGAAGAATGAGGAATGTATACCTTCAAATCTTCTGTCAGCCTACACAGTCAAATACACCAAACTAAAACAGGGTGTAAAGCCCCTTTCTTTGGCACATATTGAGACATTACCTCAGCAGGTAGGCTATTGGTATGGTGTTTTATGAAGAACAGCAGCTTCTGACAAAGCTTTGATATGAAAAATCTAAATCCCAGGAAACACATATATTATTCCTCTAAACACTCCATTTGTGTTTAATATTTCTATCTCTGAATTGGCTGTTTGATAGTAAAAAGCCACAGGGCTTAGAATATCTGAAGCAATTTATTTTCAGATTTTTCTTAAAACATTAAAAAATAGTGGTGATATTATTGTACTTGTCTATGTCTTGTAAAAATGAAGACAGATGACACTAGAATCAAGATAGGGTAATGACATCTCTAAACATTTCTTGAAACTCATTCAATCTCATAAGATTTGATCACTTAGTTATAAACTAGGATATTAGTACTCCAAAGATTTATTCGATATGTTTTGCAGTGGAGTTTGCTCTAAAGCAGGTATCTAATTTGATAAACTGAGGCAGCATCTGGACCAACATGACACCCAATTAACCACATATCTATCAAACCATTTAATAGATCTGATGTTGTGCGAATATTCACAAGAGAAACACTTTCAAGGTAGTTTAACTCTTGTTATGAGCCTTTTTTGAAAACTATTTTTTAAAACATGAAACATTAAATTGTGATAGAAAATCCACAGACCAATCTCCAATCTTTTTTGATCCTTTTTACTTAAGTAAAGAAAGTTACACAAAAGGTGGCAATTTTTTCGACAATAAATAATAAATAATTTTTGTTGCACGGGAACAAACAAAACATTTTCTTCCAGAGCTAACGGTATTTTTAACTTATTATTAATTATACACATCTTTGGGGAAAAACAAAATCTCGGACGGACACTAACTCACACAAATGTCCCACGAAGCTTGTGGCAAAATAGAGGTATACCTTGTTGCAAATGCTTTAGTACTTAGATCATGAAGGAAATGGTGTAATTAAATGGAGAAAAACAGTGCTATTCCCCTGCAAATAGTCTACATGATGAGGCGCATGTATCGAATTAAAAAATCACCAGTCAGTCATTGTTTTCTTGTCAAAGTAGGGCACAGCATTTTGCAAGTACAGGATTCAGATTTCTCTCCTACTCAGCAGTCCCATTTATCATGTCTTCTCGTTTTGGCAACTGTAACCAGGCGTGAACGTGCAGCTCCGGCCATGATGACGCATACGTGTGTCGATCCTGGGTGGACATTATAATGGGTGGCTGTGGTTAAATCCCATGATTGTCTTCACAGTGTCAAAATACAACCAAGGGGGTTGTTTGGTGCAGTCGGGGGCGGGGGCGGGGGTAGGATGAACAGGGGCTGTGTGTTCAGTACAGTCCGGCCATGCCGCATCGGCTCAGGCCTCGATGGGGCTGGATACCATGCTGTTCGGCGTGTCTGGAAGCTGAGACGACATCGACGCTACCTCGCTGCCCGTCGAGTTCGAACCCGGTCCCCCCTCCGAGAAGCTGACCTGCGGGACACATCATGCAGCGGTCAGCAACATCTGGATGCACCACAGGGACTTTGTGTCAGAGCGATGACTGGAAACGCATTCTCAGTTTCTCACCAGGTAGAGTGGAGACACAGAGTAAAAGCTGGCAGAAAAACCGCGCTGTGTGGATCAGCGCATGCTTCTGTCCATTTACAAACAGCAGACTTCATCCTACATGATGGTCCAACGCGCTGCTTCAGCGTACTGGAGGCTTCTGCAGCCGTGCATGACGCTGGGCAATTTTGCCAATGAATGAAAATTAAGTTGCAAAGACTTGAAACTAATTTATCAGTTTAGTGATTCGTTGCAGTGGGCATCATCTGTCATCGTTTTCAGAATTTGACAATGATTGCTGTTATTCATTGTAGAGGGATTTGTACTGCGTTAGACCGATACGATAGGAACGACAGTCTAATTTACAGCGCGGAGAGGAGACTTGGTGTTCGCTCTGACTGATAATCTTTCGATATTTTACATTTTTTATAGAAGATCGAAGGCTCTGCTTGATAATTGTACGGTTGGAAAAAGGTAAAAACAGTGGCTGCCAGGACGATTAAAAAACAGAATCAAATCTCTGAAACACCTGTATGCTGTAGTGATCAAGTAAATGAAATAAGCACCAAAGGACCACGAAGTCAGCTCAGCTCCAAGGTGCAGGCGTTAATGTTTAACTAAAGCAGTTCTCTTATCATCCATAGTTGTGATGTTAACATTAAATGAAAGAGTTCCCCAATATTGACTTAATCCATAACTAACAGTATTTTACATGTCTAGACACAGCTCAGCTTTCCAGCAGCGAACCTCCTTTCCAGCAGCGAACCTCGAACGGATTAATTGCATGTCATATTCCAGTTCTTGCCATAACCTAAATGCTAATAATCCACTTATGTGGCGAAGACACACGTGGCATTGTTTTGTGTACACGCAAAGCCTCAGCGTTTCTATGCTGGGACTCATTTTATTTCAGATTTCAGGTGATTGTATCATTCTGTCTGTGTGTATGACTCAAAAATAAATATAAAAATAGGAATACGATTATGTCCTAAGGTTTAAAAGCCAACATTGGTTCTGTGTCTGTGGTCCCACGCATGAGACAGTGTTTTTTTTTTTTTTAGTCCAGGCCAAATTATGAACAGGCCTCCATCTATCAAAGAACGCGAATCTAACAGAAAAATAGTGAACCACTTGAGATGATTGACAGCAGTGGTCAAGGGTGCTGAATACTGTTATGAGGTCGCTCAAAACCCACAAACTGCTGCTGGAACGGCTTCATTAAAATAAGCACTGCTCCTGTTACTCTGCTCTGTCAAACGACTGTTCACAGTCCGCTGAAGGACATAAACATAAAAGAAAGAAAGAAACATGTTGAAAACTAAGCAAACATCTGATCCAACATGAAACCAGAATGACGCATTTTAATGTCCACGGAAATATTGGGAACTTGACTCAGAAGTATCCACGGGCGCGGAGAAAATGCTTTGTTGAGGAGCAGCTAAAATATTTTTTGTAAATATTGGTTTCAAGATATAATTTCAGTGTTTAAACAATATCACGGGGTGGAAGAGTACACACTAATTGTACATATTTGTGTGGTACAAACTGCTATTTCAAATACCTATTCCATAGACAAACTTTTTTTGTATCGCATTGACATTGATTATATAATGTTATCATATCCCATATAGGCCTGTCTAAATGTTATATCTAATAGCCTATATACAACTGTATAAATTAATGAATTAAAAGCATGAGTTCCTGAGCGACTTAGTGAACAAAAACACGAACCAGTTGTTGGAAGGCCGGCTGGTCGATGTCGCTCTGCAAGGCGAAGTCGCTGAGGACCTTCCAGGGAGGCTGGTAGCTCTGCACCTCCACTGGGTTGGCCTGGATGCCGCCGTCGTGCCGCTCCGGACTCGCTGCCACCATCGGGGTGCCCGTCATTCCCTGGATGTTCTGCAAGAGGACGCCTCGTGATCAGCAACCAGTATACACATCTTTCACTGTGGGTGATTACAGATTATATCCGTGTGTGTGTGTGTGTGTGTATGTGTGTGTGTGTGTATGTGTGTGTGTGTATGCGCGCCCTAGAGGAAAGGGGGGTGGTATCCGAAAAGAATCCACAAGTCAATCAGAAGACTACTGCAAAACAATCAATAAGCAAGCTAAGAAAATAAACACAAATAAACAGAGACACAGATTGATATGTTTGTGCGTATGGTGACATCTTTCTGCTTTTGCTCCTGCACGTCTGACTTCACAGTCCTGGGCTCGTCCACAAAACTCCAGGCCCTTAAAACAACTGAAGGCCTTTATGAGTTTACGCACACATCTCACAACATAAACCACTGTCCCTGACAAGGGTGTGATTTGGGGTTTGTGAATGTAACTGACTTGACTACCGTTTGCAGGCTTATTGGTCATGTCGCTTAAATAGAGGAGAGAACATACCTTTTATTTATTCAGGGGTTAAACATTAAACAACATCTTAATTAATAATGTAAGACAGAGATGCAAAGTTGGGGTCTGACTTAAGTCAAAGAACACAAAACGTACGTTCTGTCCTAATGTCGTCTATCCATTCCCATTTCAGCATAATCGCAGTATGCAGCATCCCCTTACCGTCTTGTCATTGGGCTGCTGCTGCTGCAGCTGCTTCATCAGTATGCTCCTCTTCTTGTCTTTACACCGCTTGTTCTGGAACCAGACCCGGATGACCCGCGGGCTGAGGCCGGTCATCTCCACCAGCTGCTCCTTCATTAGGGCGTCGGGCCTCGGGTTGGCGTTGTAGCAGGTCCGCAGCGTGTGCAGCTGCTTCTCGTTCAGCACCGTCCGGACGCGGGTGGTCTTCTCCGGCTGTTTGTGTACGTGAGGTCGCAGCGCGGGTTGCCGTGCAGAGATTGGCTCTGCTGTGGAGAATAGACGGAAAAACAACTCAAGGAAGGGAAACTCTTCAAATGTGCCTGCAGTGTGCCATTACAAGACAAGGCAAAGATTAGAAATTGTGTGGACGGATGACATAGGCTCGTGGTTTTTATTCAATTATTTTCCAGAACTTTGTCAATTGTGACTTAGTTTAAATCATCTTTATACACACCTTTCTTGCTCAGTAATACTTTTCAGACACAACGCTGCTTACGCACCACCAAAGGCCACTGAAGATCTGACCCGGGCCGTTTGAGTAACAGAATCCGAATTCTACATTGCGTTTGTAAATTCTACATAAAATAGTCCTGTGGTAGAATTATATTTCGTGAGTTCCGGATATCCAGACTTTATATTAGGTTTAAATGCAGGAGAAGAGCGCAGCTCTGACTGGCTCATCCGATCCAAGGTCAAAATGCATGCTAAATATGAGCGAGATGGCAATTCTGTGTTGCCTGCTGTGCAGCTAGAGAAAAATCCTCCAACTCATTCCAGACGTGCAAAACACTGCGCAGCATTTTTAGTTTAGACCAAACGCATCCCGGACCCAGTTTTGCACTCCCCCCGCCCCGGCGGTGATAACTTGGTATATATCTGTCAGGAGCGCCCACAATATCTAATCTAAAGAGCCTGGCCTGACTGAGCAGTGGTATGCTGAAAGGAAAATGTAATAGACAGTATATATTTAGAAGAGCACAACCCAGAACCAGTCCAACAGAAAACCTCCGAATACGAAGACAGAACAGCTCCTTTTGATAGTTATGGCACCAGGAGCGGCTTCATCGTGTCTGTATGACATTTACTGTACAGATCAAACCTGACTAGTAAATTACTCTGACATTACATTACAGTGCGCCTGGATACGACTCAGTGGCAATGTGAAACACAAGAGGTGCTGTTTGTTTCAATATGACATCACAGCGTCATGTCTCATGTAGTCAGCTGGAGTTTTTTTTTCAAGGACCACCTTGACAAAATCCAATTACGGAAAAAAAAAGTTTCGGAACACTGGGGAAAGAAAAAAGTCACAGCCAGACACGCCTAGCAAATGACAGTAGACCCAGTCTGTAGGCTAAATCTGCCAGCGTTAGGCGAACAGTCCTCGTGGCCTGTCTCCCACTCCACGGGACTTTACCTGCCATCTGTAGCGGTCTGGCAGGGTGCAGCGGGCTGAGCGGGTCTCCGGCGCCCAGACTGGCCCGTTCTACCACGTCGTGGTCGGCCCGACAGAAGAGCCCGTCATCCCGCAAAGCGAACTCGTCCCCCGGGATGAGCTGCCGACTGCAGGCCACGCAGCGAAAACACTCGATGTGGTAGACTTTGGAGCGGGCCCTCATCACAAAGTCGTTCTTGCTGAAGCCGATGTTACATTTAGCACATTTAATCCCGTATAACCTGCGCGCGCGGACACACACACACACACACACACACACACAAACACAAACACACACACACGGTCGGATCAGTTTGACCGCAGGCAGCTGAATACATGACCGAAATAATAATAATAATAATAATAATAATAATAATAATAATAATAATTGTTATTGCTAATATTCTATCTAAATGTTGCCGTTTTAAAAATATAGAATGCACATGTACACAATTTCTGATAATTGTTAAACAATATTTCCACCCATAATAATAATAAGTTATTATTATCATTACTATTATTATTACTATTATTGCTGGTGGCAGTAGAAATCAACATTAGTAGCGCATTCTTTTTATGTTATACCTCGATATAATATAATTCGAGTGAACATTTGTTTTTTTTAGATATTTTTATTTACAGTGTGATTTTTTTTAGTAGCGTCCAACTTTGAAAGGGATTTTCTCATTAGACAATAAATGAAGGCCTGCTCAAATTTTAATCGAATAATCGAGTAACGGTGTAACAACACCGAATCAGTGAGTAATTTACAGGCTGCATCGTAAGAGGCAGGAAGTTTTTTTGTTTTTGTTTTTTTTGATTTTGGGATTTCCTCAGGTCCATCCGTCACGAAGCAGGGCGTATAGGATGCCACAGTCTGGCTCTCGTTGAGAAATAAAGAAGTTTTGTAGGCCTCATATACATTGTTCCAGCTCTTCGAAATGCATGATAAACATAAGACGATGAAATGCTGACACCCTCATTACATTACAAAGAAGCACTGTCTAAAACAAGTCGTAGCACTGATGATGTTTCTGACCATATTATCTGAAACCCACTGAAACAGGTCTCCACGTGTCTTAAATTAGATTGAAAATTCTCAATCTGATATTCTAAAATATAAAAGAGTTAGAAATCCTTTCGCTATGCAGTTCCAGCTCCAATTTCGTATCTGAAGCGGGTCGTCCCGTCCCGGCCGTCCTACCTGATATAATCCCGTTTACAGTAAGTCTTTCCGTCCCTGACGAAGCACGTGCAAGACTCGTCCAGGTACTGGCTGCACTCGGCACATTTGAGACAGGCGGCGTGCCACTCCAGGTCCGGGGAAACCCGCAGGATGTACTGGTCATGGATCTGGTTCCCGCAGCCCACGCACAGAGACACTAGCCGTTTCTCTGGAAGACCAGACCATGAGCAGGATTTATCACACACAGCTTTCACAACTGTCTGCTGACTAATTAGACTCATCTAACAATATAAAAAATGGCCTTAAGAAGAATAAGAATCCATAATGTTGTTGTTGTTGTTTTTAAAAGCCAGAATAAATAAACTATAGGTAACATCCGATTCCTTAAACCGATACTGACACTTTCAAGTAATTAGTTAGAATGAATGACATTTCAATTCATTATTTTAGGATACCGATTTCTTTAATAGGCCAAGAAAATATGTTCTGTCCTCTGGCATCAAGTAGAGAACACATGAACAAATCATCATCAAGTTTTGTTGAATTTAGTTTCAGGATCGTATCCCAACACCGAATAAGTTTCTTACTTTTCGGCGGATCCCCCATGTCTCCCATGTCCACAAAGTAAGGCGATGTTAAGTCCACTGTAACAGCGGGCTGCAGCACCTGGAAGCCTGGATGTGTCCTCCGCTGCCGGGCTGCCGGGCCAGGGGCTGTGCTGTCCGGCTCGGAGAGGGAGTGTGTGTATGTGTTTGTTGCCGGTGTGTGTGGCGCTCTGATCCTGACAAGCAGCGGGGCTGACGTAGGACAGCAGCACGTCATCTGCATGAGCAGCTGATTGGTTCTGCAGACCCTGACCAGCACGAACCACACACGAGCTCGCGCACACATGTACGCACTGGCACACTTATTGGTGCGTATAATTTGTTTTCCAGCTTTTCCTTTTTCCTATTCTGTTACGTTAATTTGTCTGTGTGACTACTCGGTTTTCCATAAAGGAAAATCCATACCTCATGTCATAATTTTTTAACTTTAAATTTGAACTGGACATGCGGTAGGCCATAGAGGAAACATTCCTAGACATGTCTCTTATATATCTGCCTTGTGTTGCTATCACGAGAACACATTGACTTGAATTATCACAATCCTAATTTACTTATTAAAATACTAACTTCAGAAAATCAGAAAACAGCCTTGTGAGAGATTACTTGGAAAAGCAAACCGGAATCAAACGGGATGATTATCTAAAAGCCCAGAGAAACGGGTAGCCACTGAATCTGACGAAAAATATTACTAAAACTTTAATGTACGGCTCTCATCAGAGAGCAACTGATGGTGTGAGCCTTACATCAGAGCGGTGGCAGGCGAGGACCCGCAGAAGCAGCTCTGACACACACCAACACGCCCTCTTGTGTTTGTAACCTACTCACACCGAAAACACACAACAGTAACCTCTCGGCTGAACACATTTTTTAAAAGGGAAATTAAAGGCCTACCACAACTAGATGGATGGATGGATGGATGGATGGATAGATAGATAGATAGATAGATAGATAGATAGATAGATAGATAGATAGATAGATAGATAGATAGATAGATAGACCCTTTTTTGTAATCTTGATGAGATTATGTCAAGGTACGTTTGGAATAATACACTCCAAGAATCTGCAAGGTATCCCTGCAGAAACCAAGAGGTTGGGGGGCATGGCCTTACCACAACATCTTCTTGTATGACATCTTCACTGGCTGCTTCAGATTACGCCCCAAGTGGTTCAGCCTGCTCAAAATACTGCAAAAATATTTAAGTCAAGACGAATCTCAAAATATGGAATCAGTTTAGATGCCATTTTGGACTGTAAACCTTTTCACCACAGGCTCCTATATTTCAAAATCCTGCTTTCCATCCCTCTCTAGTAGATGGTGTCTTTTCCATGTGGGCTAATCTTGACATACAGTGATTAAACTATTTCTATATTGACAGCATCTTTGTATCCTTCCAACAGATTTCAGGTGGACAAATTAATGAGGATATGGGATGATATCCTTCTCCCGGTCCACTCCTTATTTATATGTGCCAAACATGTAAAATCAAACACCCCACTCGCTGAAAAAAACTTTCTCAAATTTATCCTGATGTTTATCCTGTTTGCGACTGGTGTGGACAAACTTGTGTCTCATTGATTCATATGTTTTGGCTCTGTCCATCTCTGCATCACTAAAGGTGAAAGATTTGTCTGTTTTAATGACCACAATATATTTTCTAGTATTATATAATATATTATTATTATTAATATGTCTTGTTTATATGCCATTATTGCTGCTGCTGTTTACAATGAGAATAACAGCAGTACAACAGGTTTTGAGAAAAACATCAATGGAGTTTTCACAGAAATTGTGTGGGATATTAATCATTTCCACAAATGTGTTTTTGTTAATGGTTGTTTTTTGGACTTCTTCTTATGAAATACACTTCACATGTGAAAAAATTGTATGGTAGGGTATATTACTTCCCTAGAGGGAAGACAAGAAGCACTGGCAAGGAGAAGACATTTTCAGTTATTTGTGTTTTATTGCACAGGATTTGGTTTACTGTCTTGTATTATTTTATTATTTTTGCTTTTAACATTATCATAATCAGTAGTGATACTTTATTTTTTAAAAAAGGACTTTGTAATTAATTTTTGAAAAGTGCTATATTGGTATTAGGGGCATAGCACAAAATTCTGGACCCTGTACAAAGGCATTCTCTATCGACCCCTACCCATGAGGGCCCTGTACAGTCAGTCCCCCCACACATCACATCCTTGATTTCACCTCATTGTTATTTTCTATTGAACAATGTATTATCCTCTTTTTTAAACCTGTCTGTACTGTATGTCTTTTCATATCACCTAAGTATCCCATTTACTTGTTTTATTGATTTTTTTTGTGTTATGTAAATCACTCTGAAATGCCTTGTTTAAAGGTGCAATAAAAATAAACTTGCATTACTTTGCTTTACACCATACAACAATATTTCTGGTTATTTGTGGCAACTGTTTGTGTTTCGCCCTTTCATGTTTCAAGATGATAATGGCCCTTTGCATTAAGCCAAGTCCATAAATGGTTTTCCTAGAAATTGATTTTCCAGTTTGTTGTGGAGCAACTGGACTAGCCTGCACAGAGCCCTGACCTCAACCCCATCTGACACCTTTGGGATGAACTGAAATGATGACTGCAAGTGAGACCTTACCACTCTACATCACTTTTCAACCTCACTATTGCTCTTGTGGGAAGAACCTGAAAGCTATGATTATTATCACTACTTTTATTATCTGATTGACTCCCGTTGCAACCATGTGTATTATGATGTGAGGGCTTGCATCTAAGTTTGGAGCAACACCATTGTAGGTAGGGTTGCAATAGAATTTCACGATAACTACCCTGCCTACTTGATTGCAGTATATACTTTCTTGTGTGCTTCATTTCAGAGTAAACTCAGGCCGACATTGTCAGCCAACCAGAGGACAACACTGGGACCATGCAGGAAGCGGCACCTGAGAAAGAAAGTGACCTATTGTCAGCTGCCATTGAAGCCTTTGACTAGTCCACCCTCACAGTTCAGGGCCAAGAGAGGATAAGATTCCTGTTTATTAGTCTGTTTTTTCCTCCCATGGTGGTGACATGGGGTGTACACTTGGGGTGTGGTCTATTAACATCCCCAAATGTAGTAGTGAGAGTGGAAGATTTTACCATTAGGCACTGTCTCAATTATTAACTCCTGAACTCTAAAACTAGGAAAGATCCCTTCCCTCTACCTTGAATCAAGAAGTCTCTGGATATCCTGTCGGGAGCTCGCCAGTTTCCTACCTTAGCTAGTCCTCTCTTTTGGTTGTTTAAATTTAACAGAATGCCCTTCAGCTTCTGTAATGCACCATCATTTTTCAAAGGCAGAGAATATTTGGTTCACAGAATCACCAGTCATTACTGCTATATTTGAATTATGTCATTGTTTTCTCTGCCCCAGTGGGTGAGCATATTCAACGTCTGGGACCTGTGTTGACCTTGTGGGTGCAGAACTTAAAGGCTAAGATGGAGAAGTGCTGTTTCCCGAGGATAGGTATGAAGTACCTAGGCCATATCATTTCCAAAGTTGGAGTAAGGAGTAAGGATGGACCCTGATTAAAATCCCTGAGGACCAGACTCCAGCCAACAGGAATGGTGGCCATAGTGAAATAGAGACACGTGGCATGGCTGTAGATTTTGACTGCATATATTGAACAATGAACCCAAGATTCAAGTTACAATGTAGTGAAGATCTAGCCACATATTCACTTTGAAAATAACCAACAAGAAAGATAAACTATGCACATAAAGAAAAAAAATAATAAAGAACATATTTTTCTAAGTCAAAGTGAGGGGTACTTTGGGGCTCTGCAGTTTTCCCCTCCTTTTCCTATTGTGTCTTTGTCTCCTGAGCACACCTGCTCAGGAGACACAAAGACACTTTGTCTTTCCACCCAGTATTCCTCAAATCGTCAGTTCATCTATGTGGTAACAAATCTTCAATGAGATCCTCTGAAGAATCACTTCGGTGTTTTTTGACAGGTGTTCCCTGTCTGCTTACCTGCCTTCCTGAAGTGCCAAACCATCGCCTACTTCAGTTCATGCCCTGTCTGTCTGTGCCTTGTGAGTTTAATGGTTTCGGACACTCTCCTGGCCGGTTTTTCCTCAACTCCTGCCTCCCTTGTCTGAGTTTAATATTTGGGTCCATTTGTACAAGAAATAAAACAGGATGTGCTTAAAGATATCTGGAACTATTGCCATTGCACCACTATTGCCATTCCTGTGACTGTGTGCATTGACCAAAGCAGTTTACCCCAAATCTAAGACAGCTATAGGCTACTTTTTGACCTCCAGTCCTAATCAGATTCTAGCCATGGACTTTACATATCTAGAACTCTCTTCTTTTGGTCGGGAAAATGTGTTAATTCTAACATGTTTTTTTTTTTTTTTTATTACACCAAGGATATCGCTACTATGGACCAAAAGGCAATTACTGCAGCCCAGGTCCAGGGAGGAGCACCCCTGAGAAGAAAAGAAGAAAATACATTTTTGAGCTCTCCATAGATCTTGGCTTTAAATGTGGGTAAATGTGAAGGCTGGCATCTAACAAGTTGAGGCACCAACAATGTCACCACTCCTGTGACTATACCAGTCAACCACTTCACTAGGTTTGCTCAAGATTAATCCACCAGAATAAAGGACAGTTGAAATTGCTGCTGACAGTGTTTGTTGACTAGTATGATAACTCCACCGTGATCAGGGTAAAGAGTTTTAAAATTCTATTCAATTCAATTCAGTTTTATGTGTATACTGCCAAATCACAGACAGAACAGAAGTTGTCTTTTCATATGAGCTGGTACAGACCAAACTCTTTATCTAAGGACACCCAACAATTCCCTCGTGACCAAGGACTTGGCAGTAGACTTGGTTGAGAGAGAGAGAGAGAGAGATAGAGAGAGAGAGGGTGGGAGAAGAGAAGAGGGAGGGGGAGAAAGAGAGAAAGGCAAGAGAGGGAGGGGTTGGGGGTGGACAGAAATGCAATCACAGTAACAGTGACAGCTCTGATAATAGACTTTTAACTATATGTTGTATATATAGCATACTATATACATATACAATATTTTTAAGTATGTGATATATGTATTAGTAACAACTAGTATATGTACATAATACAACGTAATAGATCGAATAATAATAGTAAAGTATAACTAATAGAATAGCAGTTGCACCTGTTGTGAATGGCAGGCAGGGCCATGGCAGCAGATTGCTATAATCTACAATCCAGGTTCAACCACTCTCCATGGGGACCTGTCAGATGAGAAAGAACAAAGACTCGGGGGAAGAAGCTAAGTTGGTAGCATGCCTTGGTAGGACATGAATGCATACAGATGAAGATGGGGTGAAGAAGTGAAGAACAGAGGAGCATTGGAAGTCCCCCAACAGTCTATCCTGTAGCAGCATAACTAGGGGCTGGTCCAAGGCAAGCTTGAGCCAACCCTAACTGTAAGCTTTATTAAAAAGGAGTTTTGAGCCTACTCTTAAGTGTAGAGAGGACATCTGAGAAATTTAGTGTTCAGAGCTCAAAGACAGTTCTCGTATGTGAACCTTTCTGTTACAGATACTCCAAACACTACATGAGAAAGAGGAGGAAGGATCACCTGCCTCATGACATTCATGCATACAACTGTACCAAGCACGAGTTGACAAGCTACTCCCGATTGGTAATACAGTCGCCACCCCATCTTCCAGTTGACCTCCTCTTCAGCTTGGTAGCAGAGGAAGAAGCAAAGACAGCAAGAGGAAGAAAATGGGCAGAGAAAATGATTGAGGCATGTCCAATCGAAAGCACCAACAGTCAACAACTGTGCAAAAGGCAAACATTATTATGACAGAGGAAATATAGGTATCCTGGTCAAGTCCTTGTCTGTAACATTGCTAAAAGAGGAGGTCCATGCAACTACAACCTTACTGGAAAAAGAAGATCTACATTGTCAGAGAGCAGCTTGGTAATACCCCAGTCCATAAAGTAAACCAGAGGGCTATCCCATCCGCACTCTCCTCTGAAACCTATTGCTTTACCCGATGAACCAACAGCCACAAACGCACATGTAATGTTACTAAGGGGAAATGGACGGTAAACAAAATCGAGCACAATCAAAAACACAGAACCATGAGACAAGTGAATCAGATGTAGAAGAGGAAGGAACACAGCACTGGCTGCAGAAGCCAAGGGTAATACCAGGACCTGAAAGCACCATACCTCACCAAAGTGTTACCTGTGGGACACAAAACCATCCTCAAAAAATAGGACTTTCTTTAGGGGAAACAGCTCCTGCATCTGAAAGGGAAAGCATCATCGAGGACTAAAGACTGAAAAAACTAAAATGTGCCATGTGCTGACAAGCCTCCACATTACAATGAGCAGAAGCTGTCTCAGGCGAATCACCCAGACAGAGAGACCCAGACCCAGTCGCTGCTGGAGAGGTAAAGACAGATGAGATGATGTTAAGGTAAAGCCAGTATTAATTCAGTATGTTCTAGCATCAAGGCCATAGTTGTTGGTGGTGTTGTACTGAGCACCACAATATATTCAGAAGTGTTTATGATAATGCCCCCCTCATGTATGTAAATGGAGAGGAGAAAAAATATGAAAGACCTCTTAATATAATGTAGTTTTTCAACACTACCTTTAACTATAACCTCAGTAATAAATTTATAATTGAATTTACATATTTTCAACAAAAAACAAGAGGTGACATAAAAGTAGAATTTATCACAGAGCTGTTATACACTTTTCTATCACCTCCTAAAAGAGGGAGAAGTAAGTGTTTTCTTAAGGTAATGTGCACAATTAAATGTCATCCAAAAATGCTTAAGTGGTGATGGTCCAACAAGCACTCAACAAACTCTTTATGGACACATATAACTGTTTTATCATTGTTTTCATCAGTCTAACCAAAGTTTGACTATATTTCCAACTGCACAGGTTGTACAGTATACATTTCTTTACACACAGGGGACTAACTGATGAGAGGAAGATGTAACAGTGGTGACACCAATTTTCTTAGGGGGCACTTTCAAACATTTAACATTCAACATTCAAAGTATCCCCTAAGCAGAAGTCTTCATGTGCTTGTGGGGATCTGCAATTTCCCCTCCTTTTCCCCTTTGTGTCTTGTGTTTTCCCTCTCCCTCTGTCTTCTGTCTGTCTCTCCCTTGTCTGTCAGGCGTGAGTGTGTTTCACTGCAGGGCGTGGCTGACAGGTTGGGTTCGGCCTCCTCCTCCCTTGAGTGCAGCTACACTCTATCATGTAATCAAGACTCACCTGCTGCCACAGTATATACTGTAAGCACTGGCTCTCAACACAGTATTCGTAGAATTGTCTGTCCATCCATGTGATAATGAGTGAGACTCCTGAAGAATGCATAAGTTTCTTGGTCTCCTGTCATCTCTGAGTGTGGCATGTTAGGTCCTTTAATTTCACAAACATAACAGTACAATTTGACCTAGCCAACTCAGAGAAACTGAGACTTAACAGCAAGCCCTGCTTCATCAAGGCAGGTTTTTGGGACAGCATGGACAACTCCTGGAAATGATTTATGATTCATAAACTGTCCTCTCCAGCTCCAGTCTCTCCTCAGCCACACATGCAACTCCCAGCCCAAGCAGCTACTGCTCTAGTCCTGCCTCCAGTCAGAGCGTCTCATGCCACTGACCCAGAGCTGTGTTCAGTGAAGTTTGGTAAATGTTGTGGTCTTCTCCAATGTAACATGAGGCAGAAACCATTAACATTTCCCTCAGAAGTACCTAAGATTTGTTATGTCTAAGGGCTGTTACAGGGGTGAGTGCTACTGTGGGAGGAGGCACGCTATGCTAGGAAAAGGTGGAGAACTTAACCTTAGAGGGATTCATTACTGAGTTAGGAGACATGTTTGATTATCCTGAATATGTGGGGAACGTGGCCGGAAGACTGCTAAGTTTAAAACAAGCAGTCTGGGGTGTTGCTGATTATTCAGCAGATTTCAAGATCCTGGTGGCGGGATGCTCGTGGAAAGAGGAGGCACTCTGTGACATCTTTATTAAAGAGTTGATTGATTACTGGGTCTTAAATGCCATGACTATTAAAAATAAGTATTCTTTGCCACTAGTTGCCTCTGCTTTTGAGTCATGTCAGGGAGCCAGTTAGACCTCCAGAATGCTTGTCATCTTGTGAGAATAAGGGAGAGGAATGGGTGAAGGACAGCGTTTGGTCATTTCCCAGAAATGATCACGTCAGTGGTAACGTCATGTGAGGTTCAAGACAGCAAAGCTTGACAATATGAGAAGCTCAATTGAGGACATGTTTGCGACCACTATCTGCCTTTATTCTCATTCTGCACATCTTCGGCTGAGCCTCAGTCTGGAGAGAGTTGCAGCCCTGTGAAAAACATCCTCTGTGGTTCCAGTCCCAAAGACTGTGCATCCTAGACAGCCCAACCACTCCAGGCCGGTAGCCCACGGAGAGGATCATACTGGACCACCTCCATCACCTAGTGAGCAGAAAGCTTGTTCCCCTACAGTTTGCATTCAACCAGGCATTGGTGTGGAAGACACAGTAATCTATGTGCTGCACAGAACTTTTTGTCAGCCGGAGAACACTGGGAGCACTGTGAGGGTCATGCTTTTCGACTTCTCCACTGCTTTTCAAGATTCAAGATTCAAGAGTCTTTATTGTCATTGCGCATACCCCCATGTTAGGAACAGATGGTAAGAAAGATAAGAAGACTAGAAAAGAATAAAATTAAGATAACTACAATAAAATAAAATAAACCAACATGCAATAAAAATATTCATAAAGCAATTAAAAATATAACAGAATGAAAATATACTAAGGCAATAAAATATGCTAAACAATAAACAATAAAATATGGAAGTGAAATGTGCAAACACAATAAAATATACAAGCAGAATAAAATATACACAGTGAAATGTACCGACAGAATAAAATATACCAGTGGACAATAAAATATGCCAATGAAGATGAAATGTGCCAATATACTAAAATGTATATAATTAGTTAAGTATATGTGTGGACCTAAAAGTTAGGTACACAGAAGGTGCAGGTGGAGGTGGAGGTGTAGGTGTAAAGTGCGGCGTGCAGTGGTTCACAGTTCTCACAGTCTCTCATTGCAGTGAGGGGCTGCTGGGGGTGATAGCTCTAACAGCTCTGGGGGAGAAGCTGTCCTTCAGTCTGTTAGTGGTGGTGCGGATGTTCCTGTACCGCTTTCCTGATGGTAGCGGTACAAACAGTCTGTGGCCTGGATGGCTGGGGTCCGTGGCGATGGATCTTGCCCTCTTCCTGACCAGGCCTTCATATATAGAGTCTGGGTCAGGAAGGGGGCAGCCCACGATGCCCTGTGCAGTTTTTACCACCCGTGCCAGTTGTTTCCTCTTCTGTGCCGTGCAGCTGCCATACCATACTGTCACACTGAGGCAGAGGATGCTTTCAATTGTGGCCCTGTAGAAATTGACAAGCAACCGAGAGAAGAGTCCAGCTCGTTTCAGTTTCCTGAGGAAGAAGAGCCTTTGTTGTGCCTTCTTCACCAGGCGGGAGGTGTTCATGAACCAGGAGAGGTCAGATGTGATGTGGAGGCCCAGGAACATGATGTTGTCCACACGCTCCACCACTTCTCCGTCCATGAGGAGGGGGGCGTGATCCGTCTTCCTGGACCTCCTGAAGTCCACAATGACCTCATTGGTCTTCCCTGTGTTCAGCACCAGGTTGTTGGTTGAACACCACTGGGTGAGCTGGCATATCTCCTCTCTGTAGTGGGTCTCGTTGTTATCTGTGATGAGACCCACTACTGTAGTGTCGTCCGCAAACTTCACGACTGTGTTGGTGAGGTGTATGGCAGCACAGTCGTGAGTTAACATGGTGAAGAGAGCCGGGCTGAGCACTCAACCCTGTGGCGTGCCCGTGCTGAGGACCAGAGGGGATGATGTGATTTTCCCTATTCTCACCACCTGAGGCCTGTTGGTGAGAAAGTCTCTGATCCAGTGGCACAGAGACGCAGGCAGACCCACTGCGTGTAGCTTCAGCGCCAGCTTGTCTGGGATGACGGTGTTAAAAGCTGAGCTAAAGTCTACAAATAGCATCCTGACGTAGGTGTTGGGCTGCTAGTTCAACACAATCCAGCCATCACTGCTGAGGGGAAAGCTAGACAGAGCGGGAGCAGTATGCCACATGGCGGCGTGGACCATATCTCACCAACGGACCCCAGTGTATGAGGCTTCACAACTGTGTCGCTGATGTAGGAAGTTTGCAGCACAGGAGCTCCAACATTTTATGACACTGTGGTAGCATCTGCAATTTTCTACGCAGTGGTCTGCTTGGGCTGTGGGAGCTCTGAGAGAGACAGAAAAAGGGTGAACAAACTGGTCAGGAGAGCTTGCTCTGTCCTGGACTGCCCTCATGAGATGGTGGGTGTCTTAACCTGCTCCTTCAGCAACAGACTGCTGCATCCACTGTGTAAGAAGGAACGCTACCGCAGGTCCTTTCATTACAGCAGCTGTCAAATTCTTCAACTCATCATTTAATATTTAGCTGTCACCATTATTTAACATAATACAGTATTGGTGTTTCACATAACAACATCGTAAACCTACTGTTTTGAACTACTGCATTATTTACGTTTAATATTTGCTAATATCCATTACATCTGTGCTAATATCCTGTACAATATTACATTTATTACTTTTTTTTACTCTGCTTATATATTATTTCTACTGTTTTTTCTACTGTGCAATAGTACAAAACACTGAATGTACATGAAATTTATAATGTACATTATTATGTACACTGGATGTACTTCTTTTTACTGTCCTTTTTTCTGTGTCCTTTTTATTATTGCTGTTGTCTGTAACAACGTAATTTCCCATGCATGGAATCAATAAAGTTGTATCGTATCTTAATAGTGAAGAATGATATTCTTCACTATTACGTTTTCCAGCATTCTCTTATCTTGGAAAAGTAATCCTTTCTTGCCAGATGTGTTGCTTTGGCTCATGGCTTGGGTATTCCGAATATCATCTCTTCATCTATTGTTTAGCCATTGGGATATTCTGGCAGTCAGACTCTTCACCTTTTACCTTCAGTGAAGCAACAGTACTTAAAGCAGATTATACAGAAATCACATTTTTCAACATTGCCATTTAAAGAGCAGTCATAGCTGTGTGACTCAAAGGATTTCACAATTTTACACAACTTTGCTTTTTCCCTCTAGGAATCTCTTTGAACCAAAATTTCACTTTCATGTCCCCCCAAGGTGGTGCTCTGCTCCCCAAGGTGGGCTGGCTCGACTGAGAACCACTGTGTGTGCCATTTACTTCCTTCTGACAACTGACTGCAGGTCATGCTGTGGTGCAGAGCTGTGGTGAAAATGCTTAAAAATAGCTCATATTCACTATTTCTCAATCTTACCTTTTCTAAATTTTCTTTGGAGATCGGTTGGTATAAATATCCTCAAACGTGCATAGGCACCTCTGTCATGGTGTGTAACTTTATTGATAAAACATCAGCAGCGAGCAAAGTATAACAAGATTATAGGATGAATCTACATATACCATAAAAACTATGAAAAAAAAACTATAAACAAATGATTTCATTCAATTCAATTGAATTTTCTCTATTTTCTCTGGTATTCACGGCATATACAAATACAATGATTGCGGTAATATGCTGTTGTCCAATCTGAAGTGTCTGTTTGATCAAGTTGTTTTTGTCTGTCTCCCTCTGCTGATGCTGCTCAGAGCTCGTAGTTTAAATCCTGAAACTGTGAACTCTATTCTTTTTCTACACAGTGCAGCCAAACAGCAGCTAAACACTGACAGTATAGACCGCCACATGTGGACTGATGTTGTGTTAAAATTCACTGTTACGATATGAAGGGAAAAGAGGGAGAGAACAAGAGGAAGAAAAGGCGAGATACAGACTTAATGTCTCTGATGAAGGATTACTTGTTTTGCTGTTGTTCAGCAATGAAGAGCAAATTTGTAACAATTTGTGTGGTTATTAAATTTAAACCTTTCCATTACTGTGTGTGGGGGAAAACAGCAGCACACTCTGACAGTATCAGCTCCAGTAGCAGGATCAGTCTGTTGATCCTGACAGTTGTGCTGATATTTGTTCTGCTGTAATGCATAAAGTTGGTGATTTGCGGGTCAGATTGGGTGCAGGTGTTGATTAACATTGTTGGTCGGGCGGGTGGGTTGGCTCTCATGATGGGTCTGGTGAATTCGGTAAAAAGAAAATCTAAATGTGTGTGTATGTGTGTTTGCTTCTTAACTGAGGAGCTCAAGGCCCGTGCTAATAGCCTACACTGGGGCCCGTTGTTACTAACTTACACCACAGCTCAGAAGTTCAGCACTGTCCAGACAAGGCTGGATTACCAACCGTGAAAAGCATAGAACTGCCAGGGGGACCCATAATATTAATCTTTTAATTTTTGGGAATATGCACTGCTAAGACTGAACTATTGGCCCTGTTTCAAAAGCTATTTTTAAGAGCTTCATTATTTCAATTGACATTGTGCCAACAGCCTGCATATTCCAAAGTATTTATTCATGCACAATCTTGGTTAACAGCACACATTTCTGTCCCTCAAATATGAACTGTGTTTGAAATTTACTTCATCTCCATGGGTAAATCCAATGATTGTAGTCATTCCACTGAATTTAATCAATTTATCCAGAACAGTCTGGGCAAGCTAACAGATATGAAAATTGTCAACGATACGTATCTGTGCATCAACATAATCAGTTAAGGATTCAATCTTGTGATTACAAGTCATAAAAACATAAAACACACAGAATAATACAACTACACTACGACACATCTACCATATTTAAAAGTGAAGTGATTAATGGAAGCTTTTTGGTAATTTAGATGTAACACAGTTTCTTATGAAATCTCTTTGTGTTGATTTTCAAGCTGCACTGAACTGAAAAGCATTAAATGACTGTGTGAAAGGAAGGAAAAATACATCCAAAATGTTGGCAATGATATTAAGTACACATGATTTGTAGTAAATGGCCAATGACAGACAAACGCTGGTATGGTCAGTTAAACTTGGTCTAACAAAGAGATGTAGCCCTTATTGTGCACCCTTCTGCATCTTGTAAGCAAAGCATAATATTGTTTTTGTTGTTGTTTGCATTTTTTTAACTTCACATAGCCATAAACACATTTTCTATGTACTTTGTGTCCCTTTAAGCAGTGCTGCCATTTTTAATTTGGGTTTCCTGAACAGCCCGAATATGATTCTACAGTTCCATAATTCTATCATATGTTTAGAATATAAAAGCAATAATACACTGGTCTTGACCTGAGTGACTTCTTACTTTGTGCTCCTCACTCCCAGTTTCCCTCTGCTTCTCTCAGAAACTCTGAATGATGCCTGTCAAGTCCTTCACTGTCATTTCAGGCCTGACTGGGACATTTCAGCAGACAGTCATAGTCACAAGCGTAGGCTGTGGCCGCTGTCTGTCCTGTCCAGTGGTGGGGAGGGGAGCCGGCTCCCCTGGGTGCCCCCTTGTGCCCCACAGACCATATGGCCTGGCCTGGCCTGCTGCCTCTAGATGGGTGAGCTGGTCCACCTGAGGCAGCAGGAGCTCTTATAATCACTGGAGACAAGGGCCACTTGACACCAGGCTGACAGATGGTGCTCCAGCTCTACTGCCCTGGACTGCTGCTGCGGCTGCTGGTGTGTGTGTGTGTGTGTGTGTGTGTGTGTGTGTGTGTGTGTGTGTGTGTGGGTTCAGATTGAGAGGCACAATAAGGGCGATGATGTGTCAGGGGTGGTTAAACATGATGGTGGCAGGCCATCTCCCTTTGTCTCTAGGGTAGCCGTAGCCTCGGGCCATGACTGCAGGCACATTTCATCACATATAAGGAGCAGAGCCTAAACAACAAATAAACACAACACTGCTGTGTCAGACCAAAGTATAATTTCATATATTTTCACAATCTCAGAATTTTTGTTTCCAGTTTTGGAGTTGGTAATGTAGTTTTACAAACTCACTTAATTTGGTGATTATTTTTTTAAATCGTAAAGGCCCTACATGACCCATTACTGAAAGGGTTGCACTTTCTCACCAGCCAACATTGAACAATTCTGTGGCATCCAGCATTTTTTATTTTCTTTATTTTTTTTACAATTTGTCACAACACTTGCTTTCTACAGCATCTTCACATGGCAGCTATGGCAAACGTTGATCACTTATTGCAGGTCCAGACATGTCAACTTAACCCTAACCCTTACCCTGATTTTCCAGGGATTCTCCTGTATTCTTCAAAAAAGGTTAGCTGTAATGTTGACGGGAGGCACCCCCTCCGGTACAGCAAGTGGCAGTATGCAGAACATTAGTTGTAACATCCACTGACAAGGAGGCATTCACTCAAATGGCACCTGCCAAAAAGGCTTGCAATTTCTGCACGTATCTCACCAAATGGGACGAGGTTCACGCTTACAACAGTCAAAGTCCGGCTTTTTGTAAAGTATGACACACCTATTTTAGTGTATCACACAGGGGAAAAAGTGAAAAAATCTGCAAAGCATAAGCACACCCAAGAGGCAATGAGACACACTCTGCCAATGACTGCATTTACACTATCGCTCCCATCCATTTTCATACTCAAAAATGCCAATATAAAATAGTTGTCATACCAAATGTCTCACTTCTCATGCCAAATGCCTCTTTCAAAATAATAACTGGAGCATAATGTGTAAGTGATGTGTACATATCATTTAAGTAATAAATAAATTAAATACTAAGCTAACTGCTGAATTAAAATGCCCTTTTGTTTTTTAATGTATATAATGCAGGGATGTTGACAGTATTTCACTTTCAACCAGGTATCTGATTGTGACCAACTAATTATAGTCACTTAATATAGGAACTAGTTAACCCAATCCTTGTTGCTTTGATATTTTAAAGCAAGTGGCTTCCTTGTGGTGATTTCAGTATTCACTGTGTGTGACCTTGTCTAAATGTGAGGGCTACGTGGACAGAGGTAAGGGTGGTGGGACAGCCAGCCAGAAAATTTTGTGTATTTTCAGTATTCCAGTGTTGACAGGTATGGTAAATGGACTGTTTACATAGACCTTTTCTAGTCTTAATCAAAACCACTCAAAGTGCTTTTACAACACTAGTCAGCATTTATCCATTCATATATTTTGGTTCTCTGGTGGCTATGAACGTTATTCACACACACACACTCA